>NW_020884931.1:2701426-2810169 GCF_003945725.1 Corapipo altera
TCATCCATCTATCTATCATCCATCTATCTATCATCTATCTATCTATCATCTATCTATCTATCTATCTATCTATCTATCTATCTATCTATCTATCATCTATCTATCTATCATCTATCTATCCATCTATCTATCATCCATCTATCTATCATCCATCTATCTATCATCTATCTATCTATCTATCTATCTATCTATCTATCTATCTATCTATATCTATCTATCTATCTATCTAATCAATCAATCTATCTAATCAATCTATCTAATCAATCTATCATCTATCTATCTATCATCCATCTATCTATCATCCATCTATCTATCTATCTATCTATCTATCTATCTATCTATCTATCTATCATCTATCTATCTATCATCCATCTATCTATCATCCATCTATCTATCATCTATCTATCATCTATCTATCTATCTACAGGATTCTGCATTTATGGTGTTCAGACCATCTTTTTCCATAACAGCGCTTCTCAGATGCTCCGTTTGCACACTGGTGAGGGGACAAAGGTGGCTGTTCCTTCTGGGTAACATCCACAGAGCGTGGAGGAGGGAGCCCTCTGACTCCACTGAAGGGAGGAAAGCCAGGCCAGAACAGCAAAAGGCTTAGAAAGGGACAAAGGGTCTGGTGAGACTGGGACTAGAGGGAATATTGGGGTCAGGAGCAAGTGAGAAAACTGGGGAGGAGACTAAAAGTCCTAATTTTTTCAGGTGTGATTTACAGTTTAGTATCAGGTGGATCCAGAGGAAGTAAATATTTTCCTGTTGTCTGAGAGACGATCCAGAACCAAAAGTAGCAGATAGTGAAGGAAGGGAGAAATACGGACATTAAAAAAATCATTTAAGGTTTTCATTTATATCTGAAGGTAGACCTGTATTTATTTGCTTGCTGCTAATTTGATATGAGCAACATAATTGTCCAAGAATAGCTAAAATCCATAGAGTAGAAAACGTAAAGTTTAAGATTTCATATAATAGTTTAAAGCTTTATTTAGAGAAATAAATTTCAGTCAGAAACCCTTCATTTTAGCACAAGGGTTTCTTGTCAGTTTGGAGAAAGATGTCAGTTCTTGCATATCTACTAATTTAGGAAAATCTAGGGTAAAGCAATTTTTATAAGAGCTTGTTTTTATTTACCCAAAGGATGCACAAGGAACTGATTAAGAAAATATTGTATTCCAGAGAGAAGGCTGTATTTTGTTAGCATTTTTTCCTCACAATACTAGAAAAAAAGAAACACTTCAATATGTCTTTTAGTGTTAGAAATCACTCTGATATACTGATTTAAGATTTAATAATATTTACAAACACAAACATATATATGTTTGAAGGTATCTGGCAAACACAGTTGAAGAAGACCATGAAGAAGCAAAGTATGACATTTTCCCATGGGCTTTGGGAAAAGCCTGGAGAAAGCTCTTCCCTGATTTCTTAAGGCTGAGAGATCAACTATGGAGTAGAATTGACTACAGGGCTATTGTGAGCAGACGCTGCTGTGAAGAGGTAGGGAAGGGGATTTAATGTTGTAGATGCTGAAGTTACACCAGTTAACACCAGTCACTGGTCTACAGCTGTGCACAACTGCCTCCCTAAAGTGCACTGACAATCAATCCATGGGAAAGAATAGGTGCAGCTAAAATGTAATGGTTCATTTATCCTCCATGACTTTTTTTTCCTTCTGCATTTAAAATATAGTTTGAAATTATGTTTTTAAAGTAAGCTAGGATATTTTATATTGCACTGCTGTTAAAAGTTTCTGCTGGCTAGAATCTGCTTTATGCCAATATTTTTTATTTAAAATCTACCTTCATTTGTTTCGCTTCAGCCACTTTAGAGGTAACTTTGTGTGTGTGTTTGCTTTCAATCTGTAAGTTTGTACACAAGTAAAACCTTCAAATAAAAATCCCAGCAGCTCAGGTGAAATTTTAACGCCTTCAAAACTAATTATGCCATTTCAACTGACCTTTCGAGGTAAGAGTTTTTCACTACATTTATGAAAAACTTGGAAAGTTTTAACACTTTTAGCATTCTCTACTATTAATGCAGTGTTACAACCTACAATTTTCAAATATATTAGGAAGGAAAAAATATATTCCTCACTTTTGAGGCAGAATGTATCCCTGGAAAAGCCCTTGTCATGGTCTGAGTATATAATGCTTACTTAGAGCTGGCGGAAAAGAAAAGGGTTCCCTCTCTGGGGATGGGATTAGATGCTTATAGGAAAAGTACAAGGAATAAGGTGAGTGCAGAATGCTTTTCCCAGCATCTTCTCATATCATTAGTTCAGCGATGCTGTGAACAGGAATATCCATCTGGTTGATGTTTAGTAGTTAGTCAAAGACACCATCTTCTGTCCCACATGCAAAGAATGAGCTGGTGTTTGTGCTGATTCACCTGAACATACAAGGCTGCAAGTTGTTATCTTTCCACATCTGATTGGCATCTGGATTACTTATTTCTGCCTAAGGTAGCAAACTTTCTAGTGGGATAGAAGCAGAGAGATAATACATGATACCCACTTCAACTACGTCGTATTAATTCCCTGCCATACGCTAACTGGATCCCTTGTTTTCAGCGTACGTTTTCCCATCCCTTTTGTGTTTTCTGACCCAGTGGCTGTCCCAATAGGTGATGGCTATTGCTCCAACACATTACATATGGCAGCGAGAGCGTTCTATGCACCACAGTGGAGCCATGAGGAATCACTCTGATGAAGTCCAGCTGCCCCGGGGGCCCAGCGCTACCCCTACAGACTGCCTGCTGTGTGGCAAGAAAGGAAGATTTGTGAGACTGGGATTATCATCTTCCTCCTCATCTACCGACACTTTGGAGATGATGGAATTACATTCATCCCAGAATTCAAAGGACACCCTTCCGACTGAAAAAATGCTCGTTGACTCTCCTGCTTATGCCCAAGGTATGGTTTAATATTGCAAATAATTTCCAGTTAGTTTAGGCAACTGAGGCTGTATTTGCCTTTCAGAGTAGTGCAGGGACTTTTGTGTCCCTCCCTATTACCTTGGCAGAACTTTGTTTTTGCTGCCACAGATCCTTTTTCATTTTCACATCTTGTATCTTGACTTCCTGGAAGTACCAACTGCTTTACATTGAGTCTCTTCAAATTATCTTCATCTGCTACAGTAGATTTTGGGTTGCACTCCAGTCTATTTAGGCACTTATTACTATTCTAGCATTACAAATGAAATTGAAAATTCTATTTTAAACACTTAGGAATTGGTGGAAGAAACAATGAAAATACTGAGGTGTGTCATGTGAGTTAAAAGAGAGGGTGTTATGTGAGTTAAAGTGCTCTTGCTGGGACCACTGTTCTTAGAAAGGGCTGGCTGCTCAGTTGTGGTCATCAGTTTGGGCACAGGCTAAATCATAACTCACATTTTCCTTGCATCTCAATTGTTGACTTCATTTTCAGACTGGGGTACGAGCAAGAAACAGCACAAAAGTTTGTGAAAATTGGCGATGTGTTTGAATCTCTGCACATTAATCTACTCAAAGTAGCATCCTCAGCCTTTGCACGAGAAGCCTCCATTACATACAGAAGTTATGGGGCACACTCATTATTAAATAATTACTGAAAGTGGAACACACCTGAGATGTAAATCTCCTGGGGCAGCTGTATAAGGCTTCAGCTCTGCAAAGATACTTCCCTGAACTTACACTGGCAAGTTCCTAGTGTAGTTATTTAATGCAGGGTTAGTTATTTATTTTGTATTTATTTTGTATTTTTTATTTGGATGTGTTCTCATTAATATCCACTTTTCACTATTATAGTAAGATTGTGTTACTGCTTTTGACAGCTTTAGTAAAACTTAGTGATTCTCAAGGGACCCCTCAGCTTAGAAAAATTTGGCATTTGAATATTTCCTGAGATACAGAACAAGTTAGGTGTCTATGACACATCACTTTATAATTTAATGGGTTAAACAGCACCAGGTGCTCATGTGAGACCCTTAAACACTTAAAATTAAGTCTATTTTTACTCGAGAAATCTTGCTTTTCATATCTAGTCAGAAAAAATTGTGTTTACTTTGATTGTTTTGAGAATGTTTTATATAAAGCAAAGTTCACAATTAACCAGGCAACTTTCAGCATGAGTGGCAGAAGTGAACCAAAGCTGTTTGTGTCAACAACTGTCTTTCTCTTGAGATGAGCACAGCTTTACCAAGCAAGCAAATTCAGTGAATTTCAGTAGCTCTTTAAGTTGTGCTTTAAGAACATTGTTCTTCAAGAAACCAACAGTCACCAGCTGGTAGCCAACCAAGTATTCATTTAAAAGAACAGACTTTGATCCCTTGTTTTCTTACTAAATTTTTTTTTCTCCTTATTTCTGGTAGACTGTCAGAGACTGTCCAGCAAAAGGCAACCATGTAGCACCTTGAACCAAGATAAATCCATGGACTGGTTTATAAGCAATGAAGAATGAAATACAGCTGATGAGACAGAAACAGATGCTGTGATTTGCAGAACAATCTGTGCTGCATCACAGATGCACCAGACCTGATGATTCCCTTAAAACTTTTCCCTTTAAATAGTAGGTGGGGTTTCAAACTTCACACGCAGTAGAAATCAAAGCAGTCATTACTTAAAAGTTACACAACTTGCAAAATGTAGCAGCTACTTTGCAATGTTTTATTTTGTTCTGATACAATATTCAAATTAGCAGCTAACGCAGCAGCAGCATCAAGAAAGCAGCGGCCGAAACTTTCTCAGCTTGGTAAGGAATGCTAATCAAAAAAACAAAAGAAGTTACTCCTTCAGTATTTCAGTATGCAGTGATTATTTTATTATTATAAGTTTTATGATTTCATGACATAGTAACATGCCAAATGCTAGTACAAAAAAAAAAAAAAAAAAGTAGTACTTTCTGGAAATAAAATACCACTAAACATTTAAGATAAAAACCACTTTCCCAGTGTCTCACCTGAGTGACCTTCCTGCCAGTAAGACGGTCTAGCAACGTAAGGCACTGAGTGATACATTTCAGCACCATCAGAAAGTGATCCTGTGAGAAGCACATTTAGTTTGTTACTTCTTTCCCACAAGCTTAAGACACACATGCAGACTAGAGTTGCCAATGTGCACAGATTATTTTACCTGACAAATTCTTTATTTTTTTTTTTTTTTTGCTTCTGTTATGGTGCTTTGTTGTCACCTATGACTCTTTGCTCTGGTATGGATTTTGCAAATCTGTACTGTATATATCTCTATATCTGTTGTATATGTGTACATATATATGTGTATGTGTGAGGCATCCTCTTTGGGCAGCGTGACTTTTAAAGCAGAGCACACTGGCACTGTTTCTTCTATGGAATTCTTAAGTCCATCAGGGTCCTCTAAAGCAGCCTTAGGACAAATAAAAAAGAACTGAATTTTATTGAAAAACAAAAGTTTGAAAACAGTAGTAGAAGAGCCGTCATTCCTTATTGCAATGTATTTTCTACTTAGTCTAGATTATTAATAAGATATTTAAAATTAAACAATTACTATTGTAGTCTTTTGCAAACTTGACAAGGTCTAGGCTGTCCTTGTCTATTCTCAGCTGATCTAAGAAAAAATACTGCCTCTTCCTACACTGGATTACCAAAGTGCAGTAAGAGAGTGTCTCATGAGCAGTAATGTTCTTACCATTGTATTCGCTTTCTTTAAGAACTGCTTGATCCTCAGTGTGGATTTCTTCATACTCCTTTTGAGGTGGTTCTTCAATATTTTGTTGAGTTTCCACCATTTGGCTTGATTTGCAATTCTTGATTTGAGCAGGGAGTACTAACCAGTTTCTGTGAGTTACCTCAACAATCCTTTCACACAGAAAAGGAAGCTTGCAGGTCCGTATTCTGTCTAAAAGTTCAATAACCTGTGTGATGCTTTTGAAGAAATGCAAAGGATAAAGTAGTATTTCAAAAACTCAAATCACACAATCTCAATTCTAATGTGACTTTGTCACATTCTTTACCTTTGAGGTTATAAGAGTCCTTCAATTTTAGGGTAAAGGAGTAGCAACCTGACCACTGAATTTGAGAACAGTACAGTTACTCTGAGGATGTCAGAAAGTGGAGACTTCCACGGATCAGAATGAGAACATTCCCAAAGGAGAGGCCAAAGGATTTGGGCAAGTGTAATTTATACCGAGTGCAACTCCCTAAAGAAGTTACATATGAGGAAAAAAACCAAACTTTGCTAAACATTTCATTAATGCTGGATGTGAATTTTAAAAGAAGTTTGTTTTTGTGACAATGCCAGCTGTAAGTGCCAGAAGTAAATACTTACTTTGCTAAATACACAGCGCACACACCGCCCTGTTTCAGGCTGGGGTGTACAACAGGCAGAGCAGACTGAGGGTTAAGCATATCCAGAACTATCTGCAAGAGAAAGATACATTAATGTTTACTGGGAAAACATGTATATCTACCAATGTAATACAGCAATGCTTGGAAAAAAATGTTTATGGGAAATAGATGCATACAGCAGCAGTATGTAATCATGCCTCTCAAAAGCTGAGGTCCACACTTCTACAAAACCAAGTCCTTGCTACTTCCAAGTGAATTTCTACTAAAACAAGTAGCTTTTCACCACCCAAGCAGGCCTATAGGAAGTTAAACCTCCTGCTAACTACATTCCATAATGCTGACATTAATAAAAACTTTTAGAAGACTACGTTTACTAATACATATGAATACCTATTTCTCAAATGTAAAAGAAAAAAAAAAGACTGTTCAGGTGCATCTTTATAATGAAAAGAGCACACTATGGTATCAACATCTAACTTGCTTGTTGTTTCAAGATTTGAAACTCGTCTTTGGCAATTTATCCATCTTCTACTAGAAAGTTATGCAAACTGTAAGACAATGGGATATGCAGTATTTGATATTTCCTGTTGATTGTAAAGTTTTTTAAAATGGTATTTTTATGCCATATATACATTGCTCAAACCATTTAAAAAAATAGTCAGTTGTTTAAAGTATCTAGTAAGTAAGCAGTTGTAAGCAGGTTTTCTGCTTTACAGGGAAGGGCAGTTAACATAAAGCTGTGTTCCCCAGCATGTCTCCCTTTAGAAAATCTGGATACAAGAAGCAGGACAGGAGAGCAACCAAAGGCATTCTTTAACTTATGCTTGAGTTACATTGTCCATTCTATAAAGCTGACAGCAAAGTGGTTGTATATTTATACTTTTAATAAGGTTATGTATTCTTCTGAAATTTAATGCTTGAAATATGTATCTCAGTTATAAAAATATCAGTTTCTGACAAATACAAGGAAGTAAGTTGGTCTTTCCTTACAAGACAGCAGTAATTAATTGTTATACTTCTGTAGTGCAGCTTTATCACTCTTTCATTTGGGAAACCGTAACCGAAACCTTGACAATACTTGTAAACCCAACCAAACCCCACAGTGCTGCTTTCACTGATGAAGACGCGGTTGTTTTTTCTCACGTTAAACTAGACATGGGAATCCCGTTCTGAGTGTGAGCACGAGAGGTTTTAATTTACGCAGAAAAGATCCACGTCAAATGGGACTTTTTGGACTCACTGCGTCAAGTGTTACAGATTTCAGATCCGCAGCAGCCGTTGAAATGTCTCTAAGAACGAAGTCCACGTTATCCGGCCACTCGTCCGTGTGTCCTATTTCCCACGCGGTTCGCCAGTGCCTGTAATTCTTCTTGGCTAAATTATGATGATCATCTCTGATTTCATAACTTATAACACGTCCTTTGGGCCCAACTGAAAACAAACAAAAGACACTACACTTAAAAAAAAAAAAGCGCAGCCTACAACATAAGGACACATTTATATCTCAACCTCACTTTGGGAAATAATCCCATAGGAGGCAATCAATTACCATCTATTTTTTTCTTTACATTTAAAACAAACATATGCAGAAAAAGTGCCATGTTAGTTCTTTTACAGACACAAATCCATCAACCCACAGATGAAATAAAGCAGTTGCAGTAGTACAGACTGTTCCCAAGACGTCCTCCTGAAGTCACTCCTGCAGCAAAAGACAACTTGAGCATCTGTGGCCCTATCACATCTGTGGCCCTATCACATCTGTGGCCCTATCAGCCTGTGATTCTCCTGCCAGAGCTACCAGAGGCACCAGCTGAGAACGCTGCAACAGTGGTCACAGCTCACAGATGATATAAAGCTGACAGACAGTGACTGCTTCTGTTGTTATTGAGATTTGAAACTGATAGTTCTAAAGTTTTTTGACAATCCTCGTTCTGTGCATAGTTTGTTCTTCATCTGTTTTTTCCTCAGGGTTGGGGAAAGGCTAAGAAAACTGCCAGACCTGCTCACTGATCTCAGCCCCACAGACAAGTTTTCAAGTGTACTCTTTGACTTACATAGGCTCCTGTAATTTTCCTGTTATTGTTTGCAACAGCAATAAATTATTTTATTAAGTCTAAATTTACTATCCTGAAGTTTACCATGTTCAGTCCAATACACAATGCTCCTCATAAAGGACACATTACCAGGCTGTCTGTGTACTGCTATTCTATCCTTGTATTACTCCCACTCCTCAAAGCTATCACACTGTTGGCTTTTCCCTCTCCTTGCTACTTTGGAATGGGCACAGGCAGCTTTCAGCAACCACCAACTCAGAGGGTCACGTTCTGTGTCCTTCTAAGCTACTTCAGTCTGAAGTTGCCAGGCTCCTTCCCTCACCTGTGTGATCCCACTGTGAATCCATTCAGACAACAGAATAAAAGAAGCAATTATTTCCCAACAGTCGCTCCTTGATCCAGCTCAGCAGACAAAGGCTGGAGCCAACATGTAGGAAGGGAGGGTTTCAGCAGGTTGCCTTGGATCACCTTAAGCAGTTGCAGAATTGCAGCACCAAGTCTTTATTACTTGAGATTATCAGTTTAGAAATGTCAGAAGAATAAAACTGTTCACATTGGGGGACAGTCTTACTCATTCAAAATAACTCCTACATTTTGTAACTGACTTTTTAATGGGAAAAATAAGATCTAGTTAAAATAAATAGGCAAAACTGTTTGTTATTGTGAAGCTACAGTATGTCAGGCTTAAATACATCGTATTGTCCAGTTTTCAGGGATCTTAAAGTCATGGCAAATACCACAATCTTAATTTTGTCTACTACTGCATGTCAGTAGTTTCTGGGAGTGATTAAAGAAAGAATGGAAAAGAAAACAATGAGTAACACGAAGGGAGGAGATTAACAAAATCTGTTTAATCAATGAGAATTTTGGAAATTAAATACTTCCATGGACCACTAGATTTAAATTCCAGCATTTACCTGTGTGGCAGCTGTTCTTCTTGTTGGGTACCACAGTATTTTGAAGTGCTGAAGGGTACAGAGTAAGCCCACAAAGGTAGAACAACCCGTAAACATTTCACAGAGACAGCATAGTCTATAATGCAGCCTTTTAATGAACAGTGGGATATAGTAAAAAAAGAAATGTTTCACAGCTCAGGTATTCAGTTACTCTGAGTGCCCTCAAGCAGTGAACAAAAGCCTTCAGAATATGCAACTTGTGCCTTTCTGCTCTGTCAGTTCAAGATGATCCATGATGAGGTTCTTGTCTTTACCCTCCCATGTCCTTTACTATTGCAAACAGTGGGGGTTTTGTTTCCTTTCTTTAAGGAATCTGTTCTATCAGGAGCTCATAAATCAGATTATCCTGAAACGTGATCCACTAAGAGGGTGCCTACAGATGAGCTGAAGCTTAAGGCTGAGGTTTCACCCTCACTCACATGGCTGAGTGCAAAGACTCTCTACCTGTCAGAGCACTGAGACCTAGATCGAAGCAGGCTGGCTGTAACGTGAAAAAACAAGTGTGCACACACAGAGGCATTCTCACTGGTAACCAGCAACTGGATTACTCACTTGGTCCATTAAGATGAGGAAAAAAGAAACTGAGAAAAGCAAGATATTGGAAAAACTAGTATGATTAACTCAAAGCCAAAAATAATTATGGCTGAAACTCAGCTTTCTGCAGGGCCTTCTGTAACTGTTTGCACCACAGCCCTCTAAGTAGTCAAAATGGTTTGTAGTCCCTGTCCCGGCTCTGGTGTAACTTTCCTTCAACAAACTATGTCTGAACATGTGAACTGCAGAAAAGCTTTTAAGAACGATATCACAGGATCAATCAGGTTGGAAAAGACCTCTGAGATCATTGAGTCCAACCTCTGACCAAACACCACGTTGTCTAATAGACCATGGCACTGAGTGCCACATCCAGTCTCAAACACCTCCAGGGACGGTGACTCTACCACCTCCCTGGGCCACCCACTCCAATGCCTGATCATTCTCTCTGTAAAGAACTTCTTCGTACTGTCTAAGCTAAACCTTCCCTGGCACAGCTTAAGACTGTGTGCTCTTGTCCTACTGCTGGTTGCCTGGGAGAAGAGACTGATACCCACCTCACTACAACCTCCTTTCAGGTAGAATAGCACTATGAGAACCATGAGTATTCAGTCAAAAGGAAGGCAAGGTGTGATAAGGAAATGAATAAATTCTGTGCTTTCTAAAACCAGGTCCTCACCTGCCCGTGACAGAAACAAGCTCATAGCGCCAGAACCGCTGCCGGTTTCTAGCACGGTGTCTCCCGGGTGGACATCCATCATCGTCAACATCGCGCTCACGTCCTGCGGGGGCGAGAAAAACCACGGCACGGTCACCAGCCTCGAGAAACCGAAAGGCGAGACCCTGCCAGCGACCTCCCGGGTCAGGACACTTGGTCCCCACCCACCTTGGGGTAGGCGATGGTGGGTCCCCGCGGCATGAGCAGCACGTACTCCTCCAGCGACGGCCGCCTCAGCAGCAGCCGCTTCCCGGCCGAAGTTCGCAGCACCTGCCCGGGCATCTGCCCGATGATGTCGTCGTGGGGCAGGACCCCGCCGGGGCCGGCCAGCACCGCCCCGCCCGCCAGCCGGCACATCACCTTCAGCGTCCTGTGGTCCTTCTTCCGCAGCTCCGCCAGCGCCAGCTCCCCGGCGCGGAACGGCGCCGGGAGCGCTCCCGCCGCCTCAGCAACCCCACCCCGAGGGGCTGCGGTGGTGGCCGCCGCCTCGTCCATCCCCCCCTCCTCCTCCTCCTCCTCGTCGGGACGCTGAGGCGGCGGCTGCGCTGCCGCGCACCGCGACACCGCCGCCGCCTCCTCGGGCGGCAGCAGCCGCCTCACCCGCTCCAGCGGCGACAGCGAGGCTTCCCATGCCCTCCTCCGAGGCCTCCCTAGGGCGGGAGAAGAGAAGGAGGAGGAGGATGATGATGAGGAGGAGGAGGACGAGGAGCGGGAGGCGGCGGGCACCGCCCGGCGCAGCGCGCGCAGGGCCCTCATGGAGAGGCGGGAGAAGCGGAGGGAGCGCCTCGCGCCGCCGGCGCCCTCGCCCCGCGGCCGCCGCCTCTTCGCCGCCTGCGGTCCCGACGGGCGCCTCCGCGTGTGGGACGCGGCCGGCAGCCGCCTGCAGCACGAGTACGTGCCCTCCGCGCACCTCAGCGCCGCCTGCACATGCCTGGCCTGGGCCCCGCCGGAGGGGAGGCAGATCCCCGGCAAGGTGAGGGGAGAGGGGATGGGGAGCGCTGAGGGGGGGGTGTGTGGGGATGTGTGGGATGGCGTGTGTGTTGGAGGTGGGGAGGAATGGGGATGGTGGAGACCCCGAGCGCAGCCCCTGACGCGTGGCCGCGGCCCGCTCGGCTTCACCCCGCCCTCCCGGCGCCATGTGGCCGGGCGGGCCGGGGAGCGGGGGAGCGGCGGGCCGGGGTGAGGGTCCCGCGGGCCCCGCCGGGGGCTCGGGCACGGACACCGCCCGCCCTCCCCTTCGCCCCCACGGCGGTATGGCCACGTGTGGCGCGCCCGGGGTTTGGGGGGTAAATCCGCTTCTCCCCCCCCCCCCCCCCCCCCTCACTCCCGCCATCCTCCGGCCCGGATGGCGCTGCACAAGGTAAATTTCACGTGTTGGTGGGGGAAGCTGCTCTGGGGGTTTTGTTGGGTTTTATTATTTTTTTTTTTTTAAAACACAAACAAAATAGAAAAAAAATTAGCGGAAGCACTGACTGTGTAAAACCATCTGCCTCTCGTGTAACCTGCACGGAAGAAGCCTTCCTTGAAAGGAGCAAGGTACGTTAACTTCACGGCGTGCCTTGCCTTAGCCGAAAAGGTGGTGCCGCAGAGCAGGTCGGCTCTGTGCGCTCACTTAGTTCACATTCCCGTAAAGGCACTGTCTCCCCACACTTCCTTACCCTTGGAAGTACTCCCGTGGAAGCTGCTACGCTGTCTCTGATGCATCTTTCAGAGCCCAGGAATCCTGCAAGAAAGTATTCAGTAGTTTCTTTCACGGCACACATCAGAGAGCTTGGGTGTTCTCCGCCTTGATCAAGGTTTAGTTAACTTCGCTTCAGGTGAACACTGAACCTGAAAATATCTGGAGTATATGCTGAGGTACCTTTTTATCCTCTTTATGTTGAAGTAATCCTATTTTCTTTAGCTAGAATATACCATTTCCTGAGGAAAACAGATGTATCACTTGAAAAAAGTATGTGAAGTCCACTAAGAAGTAGGGAGGGCTTTTCAAAGTGCGTTTTGGTACATCAGCAATTCAGTGTATTCAAAATACTGTTAAGAGTATTTCAAAAGGTGTAACACATAGACTACCAACCCAAGGGAAAGCAACGTTGTCTCACTTTCCTCAGCTGAGCAGCTTAGTTCCTGAACTTCGAGAGCTCCCAGGACATGTGAAGAATGTGGCAGAAAGGGTTAGATTTATATTGGCCTGAGCCTGTTCATCTGTCACGTAACTTTGAAGCAAAAAAGAACACGTGCATTAGTTGCAGAGCTGTAGAGGTGGTTCTTTGCTCTTAAATTAACTGAAACTGGCTTGTAAAAATGGGGTTAATCTGTCCTGTGTGGAGTAAAACTCAAGCTGAAACTGCACTGCTGTGGTGCCCTAAGTCAAGCACAGGAGGTTTCTGAGTGGCTTTTAAAATCTTTTGTTTAAAACAACCCCCTTTTCTAGAGATCTACCCCTGAGACCCACAGGTCCTTGGTTTTAACCTGGCTTAGGGTTGTATGAAAATGGACCTCGTCAGACACCATTTGGCCACCTCTCAGTGCTTTCTAATCCAGTATTTTGAGTGCTGTCCCCTGCTTGAAAGTTGGTATGTTTTCAAGTGGAGCTGGAAAACATACTGTTTGTTGGAATAATGATGCCATAAACCTTTGTAAATCATTGGTTTATCCTTAGACTGAGCTGAAGAACTAAAGCTTTGATGGTTCTGCCAAATACATTTTATTAAATGTGTGTTTTCTGACATTCCTTAGTCTTATTTTTTGCTGGAGAATTGACATCTGTCTAAGTAGTACTAGTATTTGGTGTTCAGGGGTAAAACTGTGCCAGTAGATATCTATAAATGGTGTTTGGCCTAATGACACCTAAAGTAAGTATGTTTTGGGCTGCTGCCATGTTAATGAAGGCCATGTGTTACAGGGGAAATCAAGTTTTGAACTGCAGGCCCTGGAATTGCTGATGCAGGAGTGGCTTATTGGGATGCTCCCTGCCCATGTGCTTTCACAGTGTCAGTGCTTCCCACGTGCAGTGTTCATCTCCTGCTGTTCCATGTGGTGCCTTGTGCAAGAGTGCACCTCCAGCATTCAAAATACCTTCCACTTTCTTCCTAACAAGCTGCAACTGCTCCATCATCATCAACTGCCAAGACCTTTAGATTTATCCCCATTTCAGTGATT
This sequence comes from Corapipo altera, assembly GCF_003945725.1. Lineage (NCBI taxonomy): Eukaryota > Metazoa > Chordata > Aves > Passeriformes > Pipridae > Corapipo > Corapipo altera. The sequence goes on from NW_020884931.1 coordinate 2,715,150, forward strand.
TAAGTGCTTTATTTCACATGACAGCAGCAGAGATTGGATTTCAGTTTAGAAAGAAAAGTCAGTGAAGTAAGAGCATTAGGGGAAAATGCATGCACAGTTCCTTTTCAAATAACTTCCTTTAACCATCTCTGCTAATTAAAACACTTCTTTTTTAGGCAAAGTTGAAGGATTTCTAAATAAGCTTGAGCTTCCATAAATAATGGAAAAGAGAAATGGAAATGGAAAGAGAAATCAAATGACAAGGATACTTAGTATAGTTCAGCTCCCCTATCCTGTCCATGAGAACAGGGTGCTCTTCTTTTTAAGACCCTGATCCATAAGTGAATCCCACATGGATGTGCGTTTACTGCAGTTGGCAGACTGTCTATGGACTAATGTAATGCTGGGTAGAGAAGTTTGATTGATTTTTTTTTTTTTAATAGTTCTTAGAGTGTTTTCTCAAATCATCTCAGACATTAACAGGTGTCTGAATTTTCCACTGGCATTTCTTCATGCAAAAATTTCTGACTAAATACTCCACTCATACTGCTGATAAAGGATGGTCAGTAAAGAAATGCATGTGAAAAAAACCCTTGACTTCAGGAGGAACCTTCACTGCCTCCTGCTTTCTTCTTGGCACTGGAAATAACTGTGCACTTTAGTGGGAATTCTGGTGTACCTTTGGGTTGTTCCAAGGGAAATTGGCCATAACAAACTGGAGGGTGAACAAGTTTTAGTTAAAAGATTTATGCAAGGGAAGAGAATAAATCTCTTCTTAATTGTGATTTTGCTTTGTCCTGGGAGTGTGTGGGGTAATTAGTAAAACTATATAAAGAGATTAAAAAGTACCAGAAAACACATAAATTGTACTTTCATCTCCACTGTCTTTGGCCCTTGCCTTTGCATGTCAGATAGCAATTTGAAAATTGCTTAGTTGTCATTGCTGCCCCAAAATCCAGTAGTTTAGTCTTTTCTCTTAAAACCTGCTTGATTTACTTGGTTGTGCTTTGCAACTGTGATGGTTTTTCAGCATCTGTATTTGTAATATTTTATAAGCACTTTTCTTTCCAAGGAAAGATGAAGCCTAAACTAATACTTGCAAAAACTGCAGTGTAATTTTTCTCAAGAGCCTGCTTTTGATATAAAAGTTATCTGTATTTTGGTATTTCTTGGCCTAAACCAAGATGCTCTTCCTTACCAGGTGCCTGTGTTAAATACAGAGAAAAAGCAAGTCATGCTTCAAAGAACCAAAGTTTTTATCCTGCACTGTTAAACACTTGTACATCTTAGTTGTGGTGAAAACTCCCAAATCCCGATTGTCATTATATGTCTGGACCTGAGTAGAAATTATGTGTGTTCACTGTGTGATGTCTGTTGTAAGGCAGATGAGCTACACCACATGGAACTTTCATAGAGCTGGTTGTTCACATTATATCAGTCTCCTTTGGCTTCTTCTGGCTGCTTGTCAGTGCCAGCAGACCTGTTGTGTAGAGGAAGCATTAGTTTGCATATAATTTTTAAATTGGAGAGAATGCTTTGCTGCAATGTAACAAATGTAGGAAGACTTACTAAGGTCCAATTAAAAAATTTATCAATAGCATTAGGGATGTTTTTTTCTTCTGAAGTCCTTGAACAGTGTTTTTATTTTCTTTTTTTCATTTGTGTGTGTGTGTGATTAGCTATGTGGGATTAACCCAGTGAGCTTAAATGGAGTGGCTTCTTCTGCCCTCTTTATTTTAGTTTCACGGGAGCCAGTTTTATTCCTCTTCCCCTTCCCAGTGATGTGCTGCATTCATGTGTTTTTGGTTAAGAGAGATGAAGTAAAATCCCTCCTTGAAGTGGCTGATAGCACTTGTAGAGCGAGGGAGTGAAGATTTAAGAATTGCCTGATCGTAGGAGGACCTCTGGTACTGACAACAGGACCTGGGCAGAGCACTTACTTTCAAGTACTGTCATTTCCCTCTGTGGAGTAGGGTAATACTTTTTTTATAGGAAGCATTGTGAGCAGTTAATGTTTGCAAGACTCTTCTGAATAGTTTTTGAGAAACAGACAAACAAAAAAGATCATAATCAATCATTGCCATTTTGGGGGTGAAGTGTTCTGATTGTGTTAATCTTTACTTCTGCCTCTGGGACCGGAACTTTGTGAAAGACTTGAAATGTATTTCCTCCCCTCATGGATAAGGTTGGTAGGGTAGCAAAATGGCCTCCACCAGATGTTTCCAAGTGACTCAAAGCAACTTTGTTACCTTGTACACGGAGGTACAACATGAACAGCTAGGCTTCTGTGCACTTCAGTGTCTTCATTTTGTGTCTGGCTGGGTCTCAAACTTAGGGAAGTTTTTTTCCCCCTCTGCTTTACCACTGTGATTAGCCAGTCAGACTAATTAATTTTACGGTTTCTCTTTTTTTGTTGTTTTTCCAGGATGGCCCTCAGAGGAAAAAACGGAAGTCTGAAGTTGGAGAAGTGGACAAGCAGTTAGATATCCTGGCTATCGGTACAGCAGTTGGTAGCATTTTGTTGTACAGCACAGTAAAAGGAGAATTACAGAGCAAGCTAGTAAGTAATACAGTCTTCATCACATGCTACCAAATACTGATGGTTTTGGTCAGTTTAGACTGAAAAATCCTGGTTTTGTAGTTAATGGAATATCTTAACATTGTCCATGGATTTGTTATTTTGCATTAAAAATAACGGTAGTAATGTAATGTTTAACCTGGAGAGTTAAATCCTCTGTGAAAGTGTCATACCCTCAGTTGCTGCATGGTATTGTTGGAGAGAAGGGCAGTGCTCATCCAATGCTTGGGAAGGTGTCACACTGATAAACTTTTCTATAAACTTACCTCCCTTGTGGAAGCTTTGGAGGTCTCTCAGCACATTGTCTTTTATGAATGATACAGACTGACTTGCATTTTGCCTTTCCAGTTGATAATGTCCCTGTTACTTCCAAGTACCTTGGCTTTAGTCTTGAGTTACATAACAAGCAAAATAAATCCACATGAATGGTTGTGCAGTATTTTGAGATACTTGGGCATACTTTTGCTTCTAAACTGTTAGTTATATGTACAGTGATAAATATACATGAATTTAGAGAAAGCACAGTGGCTAATGAGTATCAACTCTGTTTTATGGAAAAACTATTTATGCTTGAAAACTGAGCAAAATAAAGATGTTTTCAGGTTAAAGTTTAGTTTCAGTTGGTTTGAAAACAGTGGCTACTCTTCTGTAGGAGCAGATGTTATTTCACGAGTACTTTGTTTTTATAGGTAGGTCAAATTACTGTTATTAGAATAAGGGACATTACTTTTAGCTGTCCTTATTGAACAGAATATCTTTCTGCAATGTGGTTTGTTTTGCTCAAAGCTGATTTGCAGTGACACTTCTGGGAGTAGTCTGAGCAGGTTGTTAGTGGTCCAAATAGTGAAATTTTATAAACTGCATGAAATATCTTCATAAACAATTGAAGGGTATATATGTGGATCTGCAAAGATTTTGGTTATTAAGAGGAGCGAGTGATACCCCCTATAGGGTCTTGTGATCTGATGGTAGCTTGCTCTTGAATGCTGATCTGAAAGGGGAGGCTCCTCATTTCTGAGGGCCCTTAAGGAAGCAGGCACTTAGATGACTGTCAGCAAGACGCCTGTGCTAGCCTTTCCTTTGAGTAAATTTGATGCTGTTAGCCTTGTTTGGCTGTGTATATGAAAACAGTAGGCAGAGCAATTTTTTGTGAATTCTGAAGTCCTGGAAAAGTCACAGAATCATAGAATATCCTGAGTCCCAAGGCCCAAATCTTCTCTCCTGTGGCATCTCACCCTGAAAGGGAAGGGAACATGCAGGTGCAGAGATGCTTGTGGTCAAAAATGAATGACAAAAGTCAGAGGGTCCACAAAACCTTAGTAGTAAATTACACACTTGGCATGGAAATCAGTATAAGTTAGTCTCTTCTAGTATAAAAGCATAGCAGTGGATTTTGAATAAGGGGTAGGGTGAAAGAGAAAAGAGAGATTAAAGAGTGGGAGAAAGAGCAAAAGATGGATCACCAGTCCTGGCTCCAGCGTCAATCCAGTTGATGGGGTGTCCAGTGTCCTGGGGGAGCCACTTGGGCTTTGTGGGGGTCTGTTTTTATAGACAAGTTCTCCCCACCTTGGAGCCAAGTTTCTCACTTTATGTGCAGTTTAGTTACCATGTACAATTTGTTCTTCTAGACCTTTCTGGAAATGGATTGGAGGGTTTTGGAGGTCTTTGATGGTCTTGATCCCCCCTACTAGGTGGGCCTTTGGTCATCAGTCAGTACCCGCTTCTTGACCTCATTCCCACACTTGGGCTGTGCTGTGTTGTGCTTACCACCAGGAGCCAGAACAAGGACATTTGTCCCAGAAAAGTGCTGCCCTGCCTTCACATGGCCCCCTTCTCCATTCACATCCTGTTCTTTCTCACAGTGTGCTCTTACCAGCAATCCTTGGTGGGCTCCATGGCTCTCCGATGGCTCTCGGTGTCTGAGACACACGTTAGCCCCTGATCTTCTAGGCTTCTACATGGCCCTGCACAGGGGCCACCCCAAGAATCACACCATATGTCTGAAAGCATTGTCCAGATGCTTCTTGGACTCTGGCAGGGTTGGTGCTGTTACCACATCCCTGGGGAGCCTGTTCCAGGGCCCAACCACCCTGTGGTTACTATTTTCCTAAAATCCAAGCTAACCACCCCCCAGCGCTGCTTCCTGCCATTCCCTTGGGTCCTGTCACTGGTCACCACAGAGAAAAGATCAGTACCTGCCCCTCCATTTCCCATTGTGAGGAAGCTGTAGACCACAATGAGGTCTACCCTCAGTTTCCTCCTCTCTAGGATGAATAAACCAAGCCAAAATACTTATGTGTATGTATCAAAATATGAAATGTCTTTAATTTGTATAACTTTATATGTATGTTGGTCTTTTAAACCACACACACTCTTCAAGTTGCTAATAATTTGAATTTAATTCTTGAAAGAGCACTTTATTCACATTGTTGGAGTGGGGAAGACTCAGTAGTCAAGATACTTCAGTGAGTTGACACTCTTACCTTTTGTAGGATGGTGGTCATGACAGTAGAGTAAACTGTGTAAGATGGCATCAAGACAACTGCTGCTTGTATAGCTGTTCAGAGGACAAACACATTGTGGAATGGAACACACAGACCTGCAAAGTAAAGTGGTGAGTGATGCTGGTTTTCAGTCAAATTTGTTTGCACTTGCTTTTGTGTATTTCTTCCCTTGCAGGTTTTAATGAGGCCCCTTTGGAAGTGGTGCACTCTGCTATCCAGGTTTCATGCCCACTGTGCAGAATTGACTGTTGGCCATGATTTTTCTGAGATTGGAAGTGGTTTTATTGAGGGATGAAAGAGTAATTGTCATCCTATGTGTATTGGAAGGACTAGATGAAATTGAGAGGGATTTGGTTCCCTCCACACTAACTTTTAGTGGGACTGAAAGACTAAAAGTCGCTCTAAATGATGAAAAATCTAAGTTCTAGATAAAATCCTCAAAAATAGAGTGCAGCAGATACTGTAAGACCTCATTTATCCCGTTTAAACCTGTTACATGCACCTGGCTTTGCTCAAAGGGCCTTGCTATGATGATAACCCACTTGGTTTCGCTCACTACTGATGTGCAGTGGGGACAGTTCCACTTGGCTGTCTGAGCAGGCTGCTACTGTTGAAAGTACTGTTGAGCAAAATAGAGCTTAGTACAGAGTAACAAGATGTCTGTTGTGGGCATTTACTTTCTTTTGTAATAAAGTCAACCTGTTTTTAAACTTTAAAGAAGAACTCAAAGTTTCTATTAATGATCTTGGTTATCTTTCTTCAAGAAAAGCCTAATATGTGATGGCCCACTGATCCTTCTCTTGATTTTGTTTCTCTTTCTTCACATTTCCCGCTGTTGTTTTATTACTGCAGCTCTCTTGGTTCTGTTAAGGTTGGCATGGGCGCTGCAGGCAGCCCATTGTCAGCAGCCTCTTAAGATTCCCCTGAAAAAGGCATGCCTCCTTAGATTGCATTATGTTGAGACACTGACATAAAGTACCAGAAGACAGCTGCAAAATCTCCTTCTAGCCTTTTCTTTTTAGGGTTAAACACACCTAGTTCCCTCATCTTTCCCTCTTCCATTATGTACTCTAGTCCCTAAGCTGCTTTCGTGGCCGTCCATTGAATTTACTCCACTGTGTCAGTGCCTTTTTTGTACTGCCCCAGACTGGATGCAGTGCTTAGATGCAGTTTCAAAAGAGGTACACAGAGCAGAGGTATCACTTTCCTTGACCTGCTGATGACACTGTGGCTAGTGCAAATCAGTATGCAGTTGGTCTCATTGCTACAAGGACTCCTTGCTTGCTCATGTTCAGCTTGGCTATGAGGACCACAGGCTTTTTTCCTGCAGAGCTGCTTTCTAACCATTTGTCCCCAGCCATTTGTACTGGGTTTTTTCCATCCCACCTGCAGGACTTTACATTTTCCTTTGAACTCTGAGATTCTGACAGCCTGTTTCTTCTCAGGCCTGCTGAGATGCCCCTGAGTAGCAGCCCTACCTTCCAGGATATCAGCTGCTCTCCCTGATTTGGTATTGAATGTGAGCTTGTTATGTGTGCATTCTGTCCTGTTTTGAGATCATTAACGAAGACCTGGGCAATTACGGAGGATATTAAGCAGAGTTGGGATGTCCTTAGTGACACCAGTAATTGGCCACCAGCTGGTCTTCATACCAATGATCACAACTGTTTGAACTCAGTGATGCAGCCAGATCTTACCCTCCTTAGAGCCCATCCATTCAGGCTTTGTATCTCCAGTTTGGCTGCAAGGATACTATGTGAGACATTGTCAAAAGCATTGCTGAAGTCAAGTTAAATGGCATACGTGGCTCTCTTCCCATCAGCCAAGACAGTTGTCTCATTAAGAAGACAATCAGGTTGGTTAGACACAATTTGCCATTTATAAATCAATGCTGGATGTGCCTGGTGACTTTCTGACCTTTCAGTGCCTGGAAATGGCTTCCAGGTGTTTTCATTGTATAACCTTCCCTGTTGTTTCCTGGATTCTCCTTCTGTGGATATATTTTTGTCTCCTCTCTTTTTTTTTTCAAGTCATCAGAAATTTTTCCTGAGTCTGTGTGACTACTCAAAATGGTAGCAGGGTCTTGTAGTAACACTGGTCTTAGGAGTTCTGGATGCATCCCATTCAATCTTAAGGAGTCACATGTGTAGAATTTAATGCTGTGATCCCTAATTTGATGTCCCTTCACTATAGCGGGTGCTAGTTCTGACTCTGGCACAAGCTCAAGAACATGGGAGGCCTGCAAGACATTGCCCTCCAGTGCTTTGGCCTTTTCTGTGTACTGAATGTGTCCCTACACCATTCAGCATCAGCTCTGTACTTTCCTCAGTCATCATCTTACTGCTGCTGATGTGCTGTGTGTAGGTGTCCTTTTGTTGGCCTTCATATTCCCTGCAGGCTTGAACACCAGCTAAGCTTTGGCATTTTCTGTTGCTGCATGCCTGGACAATATTTCTGTATTCTTCTGCGTAATCTATCTCGACTTTCACCTTTTGCATACTTTTTTTTTTTGTTCTTTTGAGTTAAGTCAGGAGTTACCAACTTGGCCATACCAGCCTCCTGCAGGAACTGGTGATTTCCTGCTCATTGGAGAGGACCCTTCTTTTGCTTTGAGGAGGTTATCCTGGAAGAACAACCAGCTTTCTTGGGCCCCTTTTTGCTGGAGGGCAGCCAACCAGTGTGATCCTGCCAATCAGTTCTCTGCATAAGTTGCAGTCTGCTCTTTTGAAGTCCAGCATTGTAATTCTGCTGTTTATATTGCTCTTGTTTTTTTAGGGTCCTGAATTCCATTGTCTTGTGGTTGCCATAGCTGGAGGTTGTAGTGCTTTCTTTTTCCCTTTTGAGTGGCTGATCCAGTAAAAGTCACCTTTCATAGTATGGTTGCCAAGCACTTGCATCAAGACAAGGTCTTCAGCACTTGCCAGCAGTTTTGGACTGCATGTGCACTCCTGTGCTGCCCTTCCAGCAGTTACTGAGGTGGTTAAAGCCCATTAAAGGAGCCAGGGCCTGGGATTACAAAGATTTATCAATTTCTTGTTTACTGGACAGTCTGTAACAGATGTGCACTGCTGCTCCCTTGTTGGTCTCTTCTCATACCTGCAAGTTCTGCAGTGGCCCTTTGCCTGTTTCAGAGGAAAGCTCTGTGCATTCATGCTACCTTTTTATGTGGAGAAACCCCCCTCTTCTCTTTGCCTTCCTGGCATGTCCTTCCTGAAGTGCATTCATAAAGATCCTTGTCTTGCAAGGCATCCAGCTGTTGTTCTGTGAGCCCAGTGAGATCAAAGCTCTGAATTCACCCATGGACATCTAATTCACTCTGTTTGTATTCCACAGTGTGTGTGTTCATGTACAAGTACTTGAGATGGGTCCCAGACATGCTGCTTTCTTGGGAAACATGAGAATTTCTGCTTCTTCTTGGGTGTTTCACTCTGCTCCTGTCCCATACCAGGGACCACAGAGGGGGAGGCTGTGGTTATGAAATATAATTAGAGGCATTGTGTTCTTTCATTTTAAAGATGGCAACAGAAAATAAGTCCTGGAGTATATAGATTAAAAGTACACGAGCCATATAACATCATGGTTCTTATATGAAGATTTTCTCTGGTAATATTATCAGTCATACCTTAGGTGCCTGAAATTGGGAAGAGTAGAAGAAAACAATTCTCTTAAAATTTTACCTACTAGAAGGAACAAATATCTATAATAGTTGCTCATGCCCAATGTCCACGTGAGTGCTTGCATTCTCTAACACTTGTCAGGACCTGGAAATTAGTATTTGCATAACCCACAGAGAAATCAGGATGATTGCTCCTGGCATAGAGAAGCGGTATTCAACCTTTTTTTTTTTTTTTTTCCATTTGCAGGCTTCTAGACATGTTTCTGTAGAGGTGTGGACTGCTAGACAGGGAATAGAAACCGTATGCCTTTAGTCTTTTCTAACTACTGTAGGAGTACTCTGTAGGGCCACTTCAGGAGGTCTGTGCAGCACACACAAAACCTTTGGCAGAGGGACAAGCTGTTGGGGAAGACAGAGAGGCAAGATAAAGTGTTGTAGAGAGGTAGTCTGAAACATTCTGGATGACTTCTTGTTTCTCTGTAGCTTTTTCATGTCTTGAATGCTCTGACTACTGCCAGAGGCATTCTGGACATCTTATGCAGCTTCTTGTTTTATGAGATCCTGTTTAAAACTCTTTCCAGTTAAAATTGTATGAAGAGTATCCAAACTGAAAGCCAACAGATTTTTTCTCTTATATTCTGCAGTCTACTCCAATCTTGTCTTTTTAGTACATTTAAAAATACCTTCTTGGTTTAGGTTATTAAATGGTTTGAAATTCTTAGTCTTGACCTCTTCTTTGGAAAAGAATACAAAATCATGTCATACTCTCTGTAAGGTTTGTGCTGTTTGTCAGGTTTGTGGGCTGTAAAAGTTTCAGCTTCTATCAAAAGTGATGCAGCAGATGATCTCTGTTTTGGAAGACAGGAGAGGCATTGCTTGAGCATGTGAAAATTATTTGAGGTATTCCCAGAACAGCTGTTTTACAGTCAGAATGTAGTATGTTGCAGGCTACATCCAAACTGTAAAGGGTTTGTGTTCATGCTTTCCTTGCAATTTTGTCTTGTGAGCCACATGTAGTATTCGTATTCTTTCAAAGCAGATTTAGGCTTTTCATGACACCATCTTAATTTTTTCTATTTTTAAATTATTTTTAAATAGTACTTTGAACCACAGACCATTAAGGTGAAGTTTGTTTTTGTCAGTGACATTGACAGACTTGGGAGGAGAGCCAGGCAGGAACTGAATGGGCTCTGAAACTCTGAATTTTAGTGTTGAGAAGGCCTTTCTGAGTGAATTGATGTCAGCTTTTTGGATTATGGTGCACAAAGGGGTCTTGAAAATGGTATGGCTCTTTTTGCCCTATTTTCAGTAGAGAACTCTGAGAGAGGACCAGTTCAGTATTAAATAGCTTTATATTATTGAGTGTTGCAGTTTTTTGTAAACCAATTCTGCAAAATTGAAGCAGAATAGCCTTGACCTCATATTTGACTACTTAAATTACTATTTTTTAAATTTTGCCTTAAATTTTCCATCATGGTGGTTGTGCATTTTGAGATTATCCTAATGAATGTTGTTTTTTCTGTTTCTCCATCTTTCTCCCTTTGTACAAAAACCCCTCCATCCAAATTCTAGTAAGTGGAAAGGCGACAACAGCAGTGTCACCTGTCTATGCATCAGTCCAGATGGAAAAATGCTGCTGTCAGCCGGTAGAACTATAAAACTGTGGGACTTGGAGACCAAAGAAGTCTACAGAGTAAGTACCTCTGTACCTCTGTTAAAACAGATGCAAAAAAATACCCTTCTTGATTGGTGACATTACTTACCAAGTGTTCCCTGATCGGACATCTGAAAGTTTCACTGTGTGTGAGGAGACAATTGACAGTTTCAGGATTCCTGGAAGCTTTTGCTCTGATGATAGCCTAAACTGTAGTTTCAACTTCCTGATAGTTGAATGAGGACATTAAATTCCTGTTCCTGGGCATGCTACTAGCACCCTTTCTCAAGCCTGTGGGAGAAAGATGGATGCTGTCCTTTTTCAGTGGCTCCCTGCCTGATACCTTTCTGGCAGGAGAACTTAGTTCACCACTGTATCAGTTCCTGCTGGCTTGAGTTTGTGTGTGAGCTCCCTGACTTGAGCTCCCTAACGTGAGTCCCTCCATGAAGCCTTCAAGTTTCCTTGCTAAACTTCACGTAAGTGGTGGCATTATCAGTTTTGCTGTTGAAACAGTTGGAGGCATAGGAGTGAAATCCTTGTTCCCTGGGCAGGGCTCAGACATGAGCAAATAGCCAGGCTTTAGGTGATCCCTGAATGCAGCCATGTTCTCTTGCCTGCCAGCAGATAGGACACAGCTGGCCTCTGAATTTCCTGGTACTTGCTGTCAGGTGAGTGTGTGCACATGTGCTGTTACTGTGGTCTTGCTGGCTCATGGCAACTACCCTGTATGTCTGCATCCTATGATGACCAAAATTACTATTTGCAGAAGTAGATGGAAGAACCATTTTTTGGGGGGGGAGTCTGGGGGTGGTGTGTTGCACAGACTTAGTGTGTCAGCACATCTATGTGTCCGTTAAAGTTGAGACTGAAACTAAGAATCTAGTTGCATTGTAAAAGTTGAAGGGTAAAACAGGGGGGGGCAGAGGGGAGTGCTTTGTGACAGAAACAGTAGTACAGGTGGATGTGATTTTGTTTGCATGGATTTAGTCCCAGTGGATTTGCCTTTGATTCCCCATTTAACTTTTAAAATGCTGATAAATATCTGGCCAGACATACAGAAATGCAAGGAAGCTGATCACTAGTTAAAGACACCACTGAGTTGTCCTTGTTGACACTTGAATCTTTCCTAATGTCTTTGTTAACTAATGTTTTGGTTTTGGCAGTAAGACTGCTTATGACAATCACTGAAAGATCCTGTTTTTTCTCTTAGCATTTCACAGGCCATGCTACATCAGTGTCATCGTTAATGTTTACCACAGTGAAACCCATGAATGAAAGCATACCTTTTGATGGGATTACAGGACTTTATTTCTTGTCTGGAGCCATACACGACCGATTATTGAGTGTATGGTATGTGAGCTTTTCATAATTAGTGACTTTTAATTGTGATCAGTATTGAGCGTAGACTTACCAAGCGTGTTCTGAACTCTGATTAAACAGAAGGTGAAGCAGAAGGGGCACTCTGGAAAAATGCAGTGATGATCTCTTAAATGGTGGTTTCGACTCACTGATTGTTGGGTGAAGACGTGATTTTCCTTGGCTGTGTCTGAGCATGCTTCCAGTTGCCATTTGTATCACCATTGTGTGCCAGAACATACTGTGTGATAAAATTCCTTGTTCTTTGCACTTACTGTAAGGTTTATGTGAAGTTTTCTTGCTCATTTTCACCTGGGAGTTACTTTGCACTTGGAAGTTAAAATATTTTCTAAGCCGAAAATTGAAATGTCAGCAGGATGCTTTTGGATGTGGTAGATACTACCACAGTTGCTAGTGATTTATAGGCTTTATCTTGCTTGTCATGTGCAGAGTCCTGTTTGTGCTGTGCTAAATAACGTGTACTGTTCATGTCTTCCAGGCAGATCAGGTCAGATAGAAAAGAAAAGAATGCTGTGATGTCTTTTGCAGTAACAGATGAACCAATTTTTGTTGACCTGACTGTATCAGAAGTCAAAGAAGAGGTAGGAGCAGTAGTCTGTAACCATATGTGTTCAACAATTTTCAGTTATCATATCAGTTTCCATTTAAGATTCTAAAGAAAGAAGCTTGATTTGTATTTTAGATTCTGTTAGGCAGAGATGAGGTCTGAATGCCAATTCATGTGTATAAGAATATTTATTACAGGTGCACTTATAAAGCCGATAGTTTGAAATACTCCTTATCAAAGCTACTAAGTGCAAATTCAGTGGTTTTTCTCAGAAATTTTGTTTATGATGGTGGAAATGTCAGTTGTTTCCTATTTAGAAAAAGTTAGTAATCAAAGTGGTTTTAGAACTTGGCACCAAAAAACACAAAATAGATTATTTCTAAAAGTCTCTTTTGAGTATGTCCTGTTTGTTTATGATTTCAGGTGATTTTGGCAGTGTAACTGCATTTGGAATTAACCAGCCTTTAATGAGTTAAAGTAGCAATGTGCATTGCCCAAGTCTCAGTTTTAGCAAGGACAAATCTTTCTAAGTAATTGCCTTATGAAAACTATGTGCATGTAAAACATGTTAACAAACTCTTTCGTTAATTATTTAAAGCATTTTTTCTCCTGCTGTCTTTAGATTCGGTTTCTCAAAACAGTATTTCATGCTTTATTTTTCTAGTGTTTCCAGTTGTTCCCTCTTACTGCATGTATTGCAGAGTATTCTGTAATGTACCCCTGTCATTAAATTGCTCAGAGGACTCAAATCAGTTTCTTGCTTCTAAGCATATTTACAGTGTCAGTGCCTTTGTAGGCCTGTGCTTCTAGACATGTCTGCTAGTGTGCAAACTGTTCAAATTGGCATGTATTAGTAGTGATATGGTAAAGTACAGTTATGAGTAGTATTTTTATCTCTTAATAGTTCTACTAAGTGTTCATGAGTTATGTCTATGATCTTCCTTACAGATTTAGTTTAATGTGCTTAGGTACTGAAAAAAGTCAAATTGTAGCCATGCAACTGTCCCTTGATGTCCTGTACTTCCAGGAGGTTTGTCCTTTGATCTAATTAAACTCTTACTGTGCTTTCTTTCAGCCTGTGAAGTTAGCAGTTGTGTGCAGGGATGGGCAGTTGCATTTATTTGAACATATCTTAAATGGGTAAGTTAGTATTGCTCTTGAGGGTGTCTTTGGGAGGATCACTGTAAGGCAAAGTTCAGTTTTGTTATTCTGCTACCTCTAAGTTCTTGTATCTGTTGCAAACCTGCTGCAAACCAGCTGGTTCTTTTTCTTGGGTTGCTGGATACATTTTTCAAAAACTCATTCATTGGTGACTGTGCTGCACTTCAGTATTAAGTGTGGCTTTAGCCCAGATTTTGTGTGTCTGTGCCTCTTCTTAGCCACCCGTAAAAGCTGTAAAGTGGCTGAGTTTGGTGAGTACCTGCTAATGAAAGGTACTCAGATGTGCAGGATACTGAAGTGTTCAAGCTAAAACTCTTGGAATTTTTTAATTTCTTTTTTTTTTCCCCCCCCAGTTATTGCAAAAAACCCTTAACGTCAAACTGTACTATCCAGATAGCAACACCTGGAAATGACGGGGACTCCACACCGAAACCAGTCCCTATTTTAGCAGCTGCGTTTTGCACGGACAAACAGTCTCTGCTGCTGGTGTATGGAAACACCTCACAGCCCGTCATAGAGAAAGTGGTATGTAAAACTTACCAGAGAGGGTTTGCATTCTCTGATATCGACTGCATGCTGCTCTCAGTTGGAGGAATTTGTGGGTTTATTGGTTTTATTTTTTCTTTTTTTGAAATTATTAACAATACAAAACATACTGCTCGCCCTTTTTTTGGGAGCTATAACTTCCCCCAGAGCTGTTTCAAAAGGTCATTTTTATTCTTCCATTCTTATAATTGGAGTACAGCTTGATGTCACTGCTGGCTGTTTCTTGCCTTTTCAGCTGTTACTGAGTTAGGCCATGGAAACTGGTTTGAATAGTGTTTCACTTCACCTGTTTGAACTTCTTTGGAGAGCATAGAGATCTGGTAACAAAAGGCAGATATGCAAAGGAGCTGCTGTTGTAGAGTGAAAAAAAAGTTCATTCTAATTTATACCTCTGGCATTTGTTCTTATCTTTAAGTAGCATAATAAGTCACAGGTGTGAATGTCAAATATATTAACTGGTTTTGTTCCTGTCCTTGTAGTCTTTGAACACCAGTGAACCCCACATATGTTTAGTAAGGGACATCCAGAAAGTGTTGTCGCTTAAAACAGATGCTGCTGTAACAAAGGTGAGTTTTGCATAAAATACAATTTTGTCGCTTCTCTTGTTTTACTTTGAAAATGGTAGAATTCACTGCTCACTTAAAACAAGATTGGATTTCTGGATGGACCTGTTCAGAGCTGCAGTGATAGCTACAGATGTCTGTAGCACTCAGGCAGGAGTGCATAAAGAGAACTCTGTGGCTCCTGTGTATCCTGGCACGTGGGAGGGCACATGGTGACCCTCCTGTTCTCAGCAGGTCTGCTTGAGAGACAGGACTGATTGGTGGGGTTTTTCTGCTTGAGATCAGTCCTTCCCTTGGAGTCTGTCGGTTTGTACAGCCTCTTTGACCCTAATGGTTTGGGGTGAAGGTGGGATGGCTTTGTTTTAGAGTCTGAATAAAATGTAATGGAACCTTAAAGGGCACATCCTTTTGGCTCTTTCTTGATGTGGCTTTTATATGTTCCTACTCACAGGGACCTGGGAATGTGAGCTTGGCACTTACATGGATGGCAGCAGTGTCCACTGAGGCCACTTGCCACTGTTTTCTCTCATGCAGGATCCCCTGGGTGTTTAGAGACAGGCTGTGGAATTCTTAATCATTGTGCATATTCAAGGCCTTGAAGATGTGAAATGCTTGGAGTATCAGTGAAGTGAGCAGACAGCGCTGTTTTTCTGACCCTAAAGTTACCTACTGGATCTGGTGCTCCATCAGCCAGGCGGGGTTTTGTGCTGTTTCCTCAGCCCTGGAGCTGGTGGGTAGCAGAGCTGAATGGCAGTGAGAGGTGTAGGAACTCCCTGGCATGCAGTGATGATACCCATCTTGGTTTCGCTTTTTGCTGAATTCCAGTGAAGACGCATTTCTCTTGGCTGTCTGAGCATGTCGTGTGGGGAGAAGGTCAGTGATGAGTGTGGTGAGCAAAGGGGGCAGTATTTTAACACCATTGCTGTTCTGTGTTAAAATTCTTGAGCCAGAAGGTGAATTTTTTTGACTTTTACACATGGCGTACGGAAGATGCTTTGCTCACTGTAGTAGATTATATTTGTATCACTTCAGTGGGCACCCAGCAGGGCTTCCAGGAGTACAGAAGGTTGGGTAGGTACCTCAAACAAAGGCCTGGACAGAAGTGCTGTAGTTAAAAAGTGCTCTCAAAGTAGCTGGTAACATTCTTGATATTCTGGAAGTTGCATACTCCCTTACATCCTCTGACTCAGGGGAGCATTTGATTATTGAATATATTGCCTTTAAAATTCCATCTCCTTTGTGTTCATTGAAGATGATACCTTAGCTTGCTTGGTATAACCTGAGGTTGCTCTGTTTGTCACCATCATCATAGTCTAATTCAGACAACTGAGTTCTGTGTCTGAGCAATTCCTAGAGGAAGATAGGTGGGATTGACATGGGTAGTAACTACCTTTTACTATTACATTGTGCTGCTTTTTGTGGTCAGTTACTGCCTTCCAGTGGCTGCTGAATTAATCTGCATGCGGTTTATGGGGCTGACTATTAGTACACGTGGTATCTATTGCTAGCAAACGTCCAGATATTTGTTGTTGGATACAAAGGCATAGTTCTATGAATGTTATGGCAAAAGCTTGTAAGAAAAATGATTCACAGGTGATTCCAAAGAGACTGCTGCTTTAGTTACTTATGAAAATTAGCTGACTGTTACTTGAGGTTATTCATTGCTCTTAAAAAATGTCACATTTTCCTAGTATATCAAGAAGATGGGGTGCATCAGGCTGGTTTTAGCATGTACGTGTGAGTCTCGGAATAAAATTAGTATTTTAAATTGGAAGAAAACCCAAGGTATTAGCAATTCATGCAAATGTGGTATCTCGGTCCTAGGTAAAGACGCCTGTTGTGAACTCGGACACCAAAGTTCTAGTGCCTGGCATTCCGGGACATAGTACAGCTGTCAAAACTCCAGCCTCGGGAAAGGAGAAAAAGAAAAACAAGAGGAAACCAGGGGAGACAGAGGTAAAAGCCTTCCTCTTTTAAACACAGCAATAAGGGAGAAACTAGAATCGTAAATCATCACTATGCCTTCTTTTGGTGAACTTGAATTTGCTTTGTTTGGCATGGAAGAAAGGCTAATGATACCATCTTTTTGTATGGAAGAGACATTTCCTTCACTCAAGCCCTGTGTGCCTTGCCCACAGTTTTGCCAGGTTGTTGCAGACCTTTGTCGCACACTTGTGTCTGTGTGTCTATGCCAAGGTATATTAATGTCTTTCAGTCAAAACTTCTTTTCTTTTCTCATGCTATTCTCTTATCAGTACATTTAAAAGACTGTGCAAAATTTACATTATTTCCCATCAGAATTAGAGGGAATGCTGTAAGCTAGGTACTTTGTTTTCAGCTGATGTTTCTGAGAAGCTGCACTGAAGCAGCACTGCCCTTATTTATTTTCCTTTCGTGTGCAGGAGAGCATTGAGGAGCGCCTTGGGGCACTGGATATTGATGTGAGCAAAGTAAAAACTCCAGGTGGCCTTCCACAAACAGACAGCTTAGCCGTGCTGCTGGTTCAGGGCTTGGAAAGCAATGATGCAGAAATCTTAAATGTAAGTGTTGCGAGCTCAGTGTTCGCTGTTCAGTGTATTCACTGGGGCTTGTGGGGAGCCGTCCTGAAAGCTGGGGAGGCTGAACAGTCAAGATCCTGTTGTTTCTCCCAGCTGGTTTTTGCTGATTTGCTGCTCAAGGCAGTGGTATTATGAATTCTAGTGGCAGTATTATTTTTTTGTTGTTTATCTGCCTTGCCTTCTGAGTCAGTCCATGAACTAGGAGGCACTTCTTTTATGATAAATTTGTTATGTCACAGTTCAGATCTTCCCTTTAACTTGAGCGTAACCTGTTGTTTAGTCTCCTGAGTTTTCAAGTAGATACTGTTTGAAAAATGCATTGAAGACAACAGTTTCACTTGAAAAGCTTGCTGTTGCACTTGGGCTGGGAGGACATAAAAGTACTGGGGCACCAAAATGTTAAGATTTTGACACCGAATAGAAATTTCTTGTCACTGATGCTGATGAAAGGCAGTTATTTACAGAATTCAAACAGAAAATATCAAGAGAAATTTTAATGTGCCTGTGATGCATCATTTCTAACATGGAACAGGTGGGCTAGAGGCACTGGCAGATTGTTTTAGATGGGTTAATCGAGTGTCTTACTTTGTTAATTGTAGCTGACTTGGAAAATGGAACTCCTTTGCACAGCCTATCTTTTGCTCATTGTCCTATCTTACCATACAAAAGTAGTGGAGTAGAAAAAGAGATTTAAAGCCAGGAATTTTTGATTTTGCTGATTGCTCATACGCATGTTGGATCTGAATGATTCTCTGATTGTATTTTTTCACTTTAACAGAAAGTGCTTAATACAAGAAAGGAAAATATAGTAAAGAACACAGTAGCCAGAATGCCTATATATGCTGTCATTCCACTGCTGCATGAGGTAGGAGAGACTGATCTTCTTGTACTGTCCTGCAAGCCACATGTGGTTTGCATTCTAGCTGTGGAAAATCCAAGATATGTCTCTTTGCTTTTACTAACGAAATTGGTTTGGTACTTTTAATGAGTCAGAAATGTGTCTTAATTTATCTCTGATACACTCTTTGTCTTTTCTGGATGAAGCTTAACCAAAGGACCAGGTGCTGCTGTCAAAGATAGGAAGAGGATTAGATCATGTAATAATATCTTAAATGATTATGTGGGGAAAAGAAATGAAAGAGATTAAGCAAAAGGATGTTTAGTACATGGCAAACAATTGCCATTACATCTTATGTTCAACTACTAACATGGATGATAATTCGAAGAGTGAAAATAGGAGTGCTAGCCAGAGCAAGCTATATGAGCATAAATATGCTGGATACTCACGTGAGAGGGAGAAGAATAGAATGCCTACTTAGAACAGTGAGTTTACAAGACACTTGGAAAATGAGGGGTAATTCCTTTCCTGTTTTGAAGATAATCAGAAGCCCTGTTGCGGTACTTAAGCTTTGCAACATCATTTAGTAGCAATTTTAAAAGGGATTTGGCTTCTCAACTGCTTATTCAGTGATATTAAATAAAATCTGTGTTTGGACAGAAATATTTTAATGATTAGCCTTAACTAGACATTAGTTTTTAAACTGAATGTCGATTAGTTGCTCTTGTTATGCGAATGACATTTATGACATAAGTTAATGGTTAGATTTCTTATGTATTTTAATGTGCTGGCCACAAATAAGATTTAATTTTTACTTATGGTACTGATCTTAACTGAATTATGCAGATGTCCTGGTGCTGAATGTATAGTCTTGCAGCACCTCCTTAGGCTTGTATTAATGAGATGCAGCGTTTCTTCCCTGGGACCTTTGTCAGGGAATCTAAGTGCAAGTGTTTGACTGTATAATCTCAGTGGTGGACAGACCTTCATGTAACTGCCTTCCCCAGAGCTTGAGATTTGTTCTGGGAAATGGCCTTTACCTGATACTACATTCACTTGTTTCCCCAAATCGTCCACCTTATAACAACTGCTTTACTAAGCAGATACTCAAAAACATATAAAAAAAGGGATTTCCCTCTACTTATTCCAGCATTCGCTTTTGCTGAATATTTTTCCTCTTAAGAGTTACAGCTTTCTTGTAGTCATGAAACTCAGCTGCTGTGAGTTATCAGCCCATCTACAGGATGGTAGAGCCAGCAGTGTAATTTTCTGGAGCCTGGCTGTGGTTAATCCTAGCAAACTTCAGATGTCTGGTGAACTTTCTGCCCCAGTATTGGGGCTGTCACATGGATGTAATCTTGGGGTTTTAAACTCATTATGTTTGTTACTTATTGCTGACTGTTTTAAACTCATTATGTTTGTTACTTATTGCTGACTGTTTTTTGTCCTTTTAGCTTACGAAGAGATTGCAGGGCAACCCATACAGGTGAGAAAACTCAACTACAGTGTAATTCACCTGAAACTTTTTGTGTGTGTGTGTTAGGGTTCCTCCCACCACCTGTATGATTGATTTCCACAGTAACTGTAATTAAACTGCAGCATGTGGAGGTAAAAACTCTCACCTGATTGTGGGTGTAAAGAGGAACTTTTATTAAGGCTTTCTCAGGATGGCTGAAGTGAAATTAAAAAGGGAAAAGGATACCTGAAATAAGAGTGTAATCCTGAGAATGTGACTGAAATCCTCAAATGCTGACAGCGTGAACCTGATCAATATGTAAGATAAAATAGCTGTCAGATTTTCAATTTAATTATCAGCTTGTTAAGTTTAGTTATCAAATGTATTTAGACTTCTCTTGCTATTGTGTTTAATAACAAAACCAGCTTCTCCCCCATCTTATGTTGCCATAAGGACAGCTCTACTGAGACTAGCTGTTCTGAATTGTGGTGGTTAGGTTGGTTTGGTTTTGGTTTTATTTTTCTAAATATAAATTTCCTCATTGGAGGTGGACTAAAGGTAGCATGCTTTGATCTTTTATTCAGAGACCTCCCATAAAAGATGTCAGAAGCACAGCTCCCTGAAAATGTCTAGTTTAGTCCCCTAGTTTAGTCCCTCAGTGAAGTGTCTGTTCTTTTCCTAGCACTGATATATCTCATCTGGATAGCCAAACTGTTACATTTCCATCTGCATTTATCTTTTTATCTAATGAAAAAGGAACACTTTATATAGAACTGTTTAGCATCTAGAATGTGAAATGAGTGTCTCTCAGCCAGGATCTCTTTGATACAATTAATTTATCTTTTCCAGTGCCTCACTAATGGTTCGATGGCTGAAGTCTGTTTTTACCCTACATGCATCCTACCTTTCCACAGTAAGTATTTTACATTAATGGAAATGCACTTAAATAAAACTAGATTTAAATGCTTAAATAAATGTGTACTCTTTCTTCAAGAATCTGTCTCCTGCTCTCCACGTGTGGCAGTGCCCAAATCAATGTACAGAGAGGGATATACTTCTGCCACTTTTCCCAAACTGCTACACATTGCCAATAAATTGTTTGTCTCAGTCATTCATGACATAATTATAGCCATCCCAAAGTCAGACCAAGATAAGTTATGTCACACCTGTGAGAGAGAACAAAATTACCATCAAAGAGTAATGTAGTCTGTGCCACTAAATCTTACATAACTAAATTTTCTTTGCTCTTGTAATGCTCATCCTGAGACTATCTTGGGCATGGCTAGATTTATGGGGTAAAGGTGTGCCAAAGGTGGCAGGGCAGTAAGTAATGTCATAGCTTCTGCACTGAAGTCCAGCCTTGCCTTACAGGTGGTTGATACAGCACTCTTGCTGGGTTAAGAAAAAGGCATTTTTGGCACTGTCACTTCTTTCTCCCATTTATTATAGGATTGATGAGCTTCAGAACTTGCACACATTGCTGAGGCTGCATTTGTTCACTGGTGTATGTTCGGTTCCCATTTACACAGCTTTCTGAGTAGTGCTTCAACACCTGCGTGTGGCAATGACTGTGCAAAGGAGTAGTGTAAGAATTGCCACTTTCTGAAAGTAGATGATGTTTCTAAACATGGCCAAGTGTGGATTGATCAGGCTCCAGGTGATTTCTGTGAACACTAACTCTCCCTTTTGTTTAGAATAATGTGAGCAAGGGTTGCTTGCCCCAAACACACGGAGGTAGTTTAAAATAAAAAGATGTTTGGGATGTGTTGGTTAACAGCTTCATATTTTTTTCATCTCTCTCTTCTCTGAAGTTGCCAGACCTTATTCCTCAGCTGGGAATGTTATACCAGTTAATGGAGAGCAGAGTAAAAACTTTGCAAAAGCTTTCCCGTCTGCATGGAAGACTCTTCATTCTTGCCAGCCAGGTGAGCTTCAACTAAATAACGTGGGATGTGCAGGAGTATTGTTTGCAAACTTCACCTCCTGTTGTGATTGCATCTGATGGGACCTGTCATTGGGAACTGTACAGTGACATTGGTGATGCTCAGTCACTACACTTAATGGACTGTCCTGTCAGTCTGTGCTCTCTGGAAGTGTTACACGTTTTGTCCTGCCAAATGTGACTACTGACCCATAGAGTTTTAAAGGGGTATTAATGGGAGGCACTTCAGAGCAGATGCCTCTCAAATTTTACTTTGTCATTTGTACTTGTTTGTCTGTTAAACTACTACTGTAAATGAATTAATGTGTGTCACTCTTGATGTAGACTTCATTTAAATTGTTATGAGTTTTGTTGCCTTTTAAGGTTGAAGTATATGATTTCCTCTAAGGCTAATCTTCAAATTCCATTCAGGTTGCAGCATCAGAAGCAGTTCAGGATGTACCTGAGGTTAATCAGACTGCAAAGCTGGTCTATGAGGATGGTAAGTGTTGTATGCTAAGTGTGACTCAGCTCCTGAATTCACATGACAGCCAGCACTTGGCGGCTGTTCATCGTGCTCCTCTGCTTGTCTACCAGAGTACAGGCTGCAAAGAGAGAGGTTTTATGGGATGTCCATGGCAGTAGAATCTGTGGCTTATGATGGGGACATCTTGCAGCTAGTTGTTCCTTCCTTCCCCTCCTTTTATCTCTTTTTAATTCCCTTCCATCCCTGCTTCACAAATGAAGATATCAGTGACTTGGAAGTTCAGTATGCTGCTTTAACTTACCTGGCAACCTCAAATTTCTGCTGTTACCTGCCCTTCTTCTAAGGTAGATACAGTCAAGGCACTTCTACTTTTGAGTCAGTGAGACATCAATGTAGTGGATGTCCATGTGTGTGCATGTACACTTCCAGTTTGGCTTTTTTCCTACTGTGTCTTCACACTGTATACGCATAACGGAAGTGACTTGTTCCTAATTGTTGTTGATTACCTCATCTTGAGGTAGAATTAGTTTTGGAATTGAAATAGAACAGTTTGAAGACCTTGGCAGCATGTGGGGTTGGGCCTTATTTGCACAATTTAAAAGCCTGTTCTCCAAACTGAGATATTGTTTTCTCTTTGCAGAATCCTCAGAGGAGGAAGGCTCGGATGATGAGATGATTGCAGATAAAGACTCAGATGTAAGTGGAGCTGGACCACATCTTCTCCCATTTGCTTGTAACAGAAATGGTGTGACTGACAAGGGTTCAAACATTTCTGTTTTATTTTTTTCCTCAGGAAAACTGGGATGAAGATGAAGAAAAAGAGGAGCAATCTGATGAACAAGACATGACTGTTGAAAAGGAAATCAATGGTGATTCTGATTTGGAACCAGAAAATGAAAGCGAAGAAGAATAACAGCACGAAAGAATAATTTTAACAGTTTGAACATGTGGGCCACCAACCTCTTTAATTCTGGATCATGTTGCTGAAAGATGCTGTATTTGCATATCAGGAGTGCAGAGTCATGCACAGCCTGTGTGCAGAGGCACATGTGGGGCACTGTGCATTTCTGAATCCAGAATGTTTAACCGTGCCAGCCTTCTCTCGCCCTATTTCCCTGCGCTTACTTATAGAAACATTTCTTCCACCTCATGGTCAAAGTATGCCTGTCATGTGGACATGCATTTGTATCTCAAATGAAATAAATCTGCCACCACTGTTTGTGTGGTAAACTTGGTTCAGCTTTACATTGAATTTGTTTCAGATATTCAAGGATCAAAGACAACTGGTCTATACCTTCTTTCCATGCTTCAGTTAGCAATAGCAAGTGGGCATCCTGCTGTTTTGTTTTTTTTTTTTAAAGGAAAAAAAAAAAAGAAAAAAAAGATATTTTTGTAATATTTAAATTCTATACTGAAATTCTTTTCTTCTCCTCCCCCCCTTCATTGGCTTAGCCATGCCTTGGCAATATCTAAATGCCAACCTGACTTAAAAATGGATTTTTCTTTTTTTTTTTTTTTTTTTAACAAATTTGAACTCAAGATTTTTGTATGTACAAGTCAATGACTTTTCTTGTGCTTTAAAAGGACCTTAGAACTATCACTGGCTCCTAATTTTGTTTTAATGGAGGCTGTATATAAGTTCAGTGCTAACCCAGAGGACAGACCGTGTTGAGGTGGGTGGGCAGAGGAGTGACACAGGGAAATGAGGAGGGGAATTCTTGTGAATACATAGCACACGGCTATACCTTTATTATGGATTTTTAATCTCTCAGTGGCAGAACAAGGACAGCTATTTGCTCAGCTAACGGAAGCTGAAGTGGTGCAAACATATTTTTAAGAGCAAAACAAGGTAAAAGTTTGAGCCATTCACCACTATAATGTACAATAATATATTTGTCTATAAATGGAGCTGTTGCAACTAAATACCACCCTCTTTGTAAAGTGAATAAATATACATCTCTTTTACCAAATACCTGTCCTGTGGTGTTTGTTGAGAGAGAGGTTAGGTAGCTATGGGTGGTGGTTCAAGATGAAATGCTGCTTGTAGAAAGCAGATTTCTAGAGGAGGAGGAAGCCAGTCTGAATGGTTACAATGTTCTGCAAAGGACCTGTTGTTACTGATTTCTTGTCTCCTCCTCGTCCTGTCTGTTGGTTTGTCCACTGCTTGGATTGCATTGGGATTGCAGTGTTTTCAGGAAGTGCATGGGGTTATGTCATGGACAGAGCTGGAAGAGATGTTCTTGGTTTTGGAGAGATGGAGGTAGAAGGGCAGCAGGGGGAGGCTTTTGGTCTTTGGAAGGTTTTAACTGACAGTAAATTAGTGTCTTAACACTTTATAAATCTAGGCTTTATCTTTTTCAGTTCTGAGATGCTGTGAAAATAAGTGCCAAGATTTGTGCACTTGTCTGTACTCAAAGCCATCAGATTAGGCTGAACTTGTGTCAGTTTTTAATCAGTCCTGCTGTTACTATGTGCGGGCAGGCTTCAGGTCGGGCAAAAGAGGGGTTTGAATGAAGGAGTGTTCTATCTCAGGTGAGTGCTGGTCTGCTGAGCTTTTGAAGTGTGGAGTAACACAAGGTCATGTGTTTTGGTCATGCAAGTCCTACATGTTTCTGCATCCCAGTCTTTACAGAAGTCGAAGCAGAAGCCCTGGGTTGGGGCTGAAAGAGCAGGCGGAGTATCTTGTTTGCACTGTTTGGATGCGGGGAGTGGTGGCATTGGAAACCTTCCACCACTTCCCTTTGTACCTGCAAGGTTGGCATTGCCTGTGTCCATCATTTCTGTGCACAACAAACCTGTTCCAGCAGGAGAGCTGTGGGAGAACCTGTCAGCAGGAACAGCAGAGGCGTCTCAAGAAGATTTTGTTCATTCTTTGTTCTCGCGGGCATGAAAATCCTGTGAATTTGTTTCACAGACAGAGAGCTGGTGACAGGGGTCACCAGAGGTGAGTTCTGGTCTCCTGCTTGCTGTTACGACAGCCAGGTCACACTGTCCTCAGCTCTCTGCCTGCGTCACCTTCAAGCAGCTGTTGTGTGTGAAACTGTGTGGGTTTGGCAGCTGTGAGCAATTGGGCTCCTTGGTCAAAAATGCCCTCACCTTAGAGCTGATAATTAACAGTTCTGTGCACTTTCTAATCTTTATGACTATTTATCTGCAAAGCCAAGGTCTCAAAACAGTTTGAGCTGTGTGTCTTCATCTTCCAAAGATGC
The DNA here is from genome assembly GCF_003945725.1 of Corapipo altera. NCBI lineage: Eukaryota > Metazoa > Chordata > Aves > Passeriformes > Pipridae > Corapipo > Corapipo altera. Next base: position 2,740,144 of record NW_020884931.1, read on the forward strand.
AGCATTGTCTGAAGAAAAAGGCTGGAAATGGCGTAGATTCTCCCTTCCAGCACTAATCCTGGTAGTTTTGGAGCAATGAAGAGAGTGAGGAAGACAGACCAGCTGCTCATTCAGAGCAGTGGAGGTTGGATGAGAATTCCTGTGAAGAGTCAAGGTGTGCCCAGGGCAGACCTCCCCAGTTAAGTAGCCAGCAAATCAATGGGGTAGAAACTCTAAGGTGTGCTCTTGGTTTTATTTGCCCAACTAGTATCGTGTCCCATTTTCAAGTGTGTATTTAATGTCTGTCCAGGCACCACTGCAGGGCCTATGGGATTTTTGTTTGCTGTTTTTCTTGTGGTGGCCTTTTTCCTGATTATAGAAGTATATAAACTCTCTGACAAGGAGCAGTACCACAGATGGCCAGCGGGTGCCAGACCAGCTCCACAAAATTCCTTACATTACTGGGAGGCAAGAGCAACCTGTGACTTGTGCCTTTGAGGATGGTGCAATTGCATTGTTGCTGAGTTCTTGCCTCTGGGTATGGTCCTGCTTCCGAAGGAAGTACTACAGTACTTAGTACTACATCAGGACTTGGGACAATAAATGTCTGTTGCCTTCTTTGCTAAATATTTCAGTGCCACATCTGATTAATGGAAGTTTCGTAGGGAGTGGGACGTGCACCTGTGTCTGTTAAAGGCTGTGCTGTGTAAGGACTTGAGGAGTATGGATGTTTTGATTTTGGCCCCCCTCCATGCTATGGGAAGTGATTTAATTTGTTTTTAAAAAGCCCACAGTTTTGGGTTCATCCTTAAAATTACCTGTGCTAATGGTTTCTCTGTCCCAAAATAAGTATCTCAATGACCTTGGTTAAGTAGAAACAAACAAAAGCAAAATGTGCTGTTGGAGAGGAGAAAAATAATGTGGAAAGGGAGAAAAGAAGGGAAGATACAGAAGGCACAACTGGTTCTTGGAGAATTCCTGGTTACTGGCAACATGAGCATGTAGACATTTGAGAAATGCACATAAAAATTATGGAGATGGTGTATAGCTCAATAGCCAAGTTCTAGTTCAGGTTGTCTTGTGATGAAACAGTGGCTTGGTATTGTATTGGCCCTTCTTTGCTTGATCAGAACTGTGGGGTGACAAGGAAAACTGACTCTGTGCAGTCTTGCCCTTTCCCCTGTTGACCACTGCCTAAACCAAGATTAAGTCTCCTAGAAACTGATCCATGGCCTTTGGGATGTTATTTCCCTGCTCCTTGGAAGGAAGGGACTGAAGGAGAGGCTTATAGCAGACACTCTCTTCCCTTGCAGATGTGTCCAAACTCACAGCTGTGGAGACTCTCCACTCTCCTTTGTAGGAAAGACAGATATTTTGTGATTTAATTTATGGCGGGTGGCTTAAAACTTCAGTTTTGCTTTAAAGAGCAGTATGATTGACCCTGGAAGGAAAATTTACTCCTACATCTCCAGTCTGCTAAAAGTGGGTGAGTGCCACTTCAGCTGGTTGCATGGTGTCCATAGCCCTCCAGTTAGGAACTGGGTTTGAGATCAGACTTCCCATCTCCCTTCTGGCATGTAGGTCCCTGAACTCTCTAACTGGGTGTGCAGAGCACCTGGAGTCACCAGGAGGGCTGCTGGAGCTGTGGTTTGGAGGTGATTTTTGTAAAGCAGGTAGTGTGTAGCATTAAGTTACGGTGTCAGGATGCCTCAGTTGTGATGCTGTGACAGCTGTGGTGTTTTTCAGTTTGTTTAAACATTTATGAGGGCTTGTTTTGAGCTGGAGAGAGGGAAATCTACTTGCTGTTGGGGTTGCAGAAATAACGTGTGGGAAGCCACTGCACTCAAGCAGAGGAAATAACTTGCCAAAACATGTTTGGTTGTTGCCAGCATGATTGCATTTGACTCAACTGCTGCCTGAAATATAGCATCTTTTTTTTTGAGCTTTTCTTCAAATCCACCTTCTACCCACCCCTTGAAAAATCCAGGAGATCATAAAGCAAATCCTGCTTGGAAGTAAGCCTGGGCCTCTGCATGAGGAAAATTTTGTCCAGGTGCCTTCATCTCTGCTCCTGTTTTGGCTGCAAGATACAAAATTGCTCAGCAAGGAGGTACAAGAGGCAATTAAGAATTGTGTGAGTGAATCTCACATTATCTAGAAGAGGAAGTGAAGTCACAGTCAGACCTGGAGCCTATCCAGAGCTCTTCTAATCATGGAGATGGGGTTAACTAGGTTATTTCAAATACCTTGGCTCAGTAATGAGTGCTTTTAAGTTATTTAGGAATAACTTAAGGAATTGATGCATTATGTCTTTGAGAAGAACTGTTTCCCCTAAGCTCCACGGGAGCCTGGAAGGGAGGGCATTGTTTCTAGGTTCCTTCTGTAATGATTACTGCACACACAAGCTTAAGACCCCCTGGATCTCTGCATCTGTGAGCTGGAGGACTGTTTGCCTTCATCATTAGCAAGCACTTGTCTGTTGGTTATTTTAGAGAGTTCCCAAAGCCCCTGCAATGAAAGAGCCAACAGTGTTTCAGTGCCTGATGGTGAACTTCAGACCAAGTGAGTCTGTGCGTTTGTCACGGTCTCTAGCACAGAGTAAACTCATCCTTTATATTCAGCTGTTGGCCAACAGGGTGGGTGGGGGGCAATAAATGATTTATAACCACGGCAACGGTTGCTGTGGGAAACTGGCATCAACCAGAATCTTTCCGTGTCCACATCAATGGAAGTATTAAAAATCTTCCTGCTCGGAATTGGGTGAGACCCAATTTGTGACCCTTCCCAAAAAGATGGTGTAGAGATAAATCAGATTGAAATGATCTCACACAGACTGTCTGGTATAGGAACCAATGACCTTTTCAGCTGCCTCAAGTTGGAAGTTCCTGCAATCAGATCAAAGAAACATTTTCTGCCCTAAGCGAACCAGGCTTTCTGGGAACGAGGGCTGACAGTGAAGGTTGGTAAAATCTGCTTTTGCTGGAGCTGTGCTGTGATTTCTGTAATGCAAAAAATCTCAGGGTGTCAACGTGGGGATTGCAGGAACATGGGTAGTTGTAGTGGCTGTTTCGTCTCACTGGCTTCCAGCACTTGTAGGTTGGAAGGAGCTTGGATCCTCTCCAAACCTGTGGTTCTCTGAAGCTTATTGTGTGCTCAGGCTCCTGAGCATATATATATATATATGAAATAGAGTTCATAGATACAATTAAAGATTTGGAAAAGGGGTACATTTAGTGAAGGAAACTAATAGGAAGAAGGGAAGGCTGTTCTGGAAAATATGAACTCTGGTGGATGCTTCAAACTAAATGACTTTACCTTTAAATAATGGGAGTTTCAAAGTAACAATTCGTTTTCTACAATCCCCTAATTCCAGTGAAATATGCTTATAGGAAAAGTTTTTCCTCTATCTGTAAATAAATTACTTTCTAAGGTAATTCCACAGAAGATTCCCTTTGTAAGGCATTGAAACCTGTGCTTGCTGCTGCTTCATAAAGGGATCTGATAACAATTTTGCTGCTTTCAAGGGCTGGTGCATCCTCTTTCCCAGTTTCATAAGTTCTAACTTGGTTTGCTAATCTTTGCTCATTCTATATGGTTTTTTAACATGTATTAGTGCTGTGATGACCACTGCTAGAAACTACAACCATCTGCTCAGCATTTTGAGCAGATTAATAGTTTGAAGCACAGAAAATGGAAAGGGTGAGGTGAATGATAAGGGACGGAAAAATTGAAGAAATATTGAAGTTTTTTGTCTGTTTTTATTGGGGAGAGGTTGAAGCATTTTATTTTAGTATTCTAACAGAATTGCTGACTTTTTCTTTAGAATTGCATGTTTTTAAACTGCCTTTCATATTTTCATTTTATCTCCTTTACGTACTCACAAAACAACCACTAATTATGTCATTTTTGGTTTTTGATGTCGTTTTCTCTTGTTTTCTTTTTTGAATTCAAGTCTACTGATTTCATCCATCTTAAATTAAAACTTCAACCCGAAGATTTTGTTTCCCTCTCAGTCCTGGCAGTGGGAGCTGCTGAGAGATATTACAGTGGGCAGCAGTGCAAGTGAAATCCTGCTCCAGAGCCACTCATCAGATGTGAGGTGGTCTCAGTTCTTCATGATGTTCGTAACTGCTCTGGGAAGCAGTGATGTTCCTGGGACTAGTCCTAGTTCAGCATTTACAAATGGATATATTGATAACAGTGCTGTAATACTCAAACTATTTTGAAAAGGTGACCAAATGTTGGATTGCTTCTGTTGTTTGGCCAGGCAATAAAACACCTAAAATACCCTCCAAAGGGGAATATATTTTTTTTGGGTTGGAATAAAAATGACCATCAAGGCAGGTTTTTCTTCTTGTCTTACAGGTTGCAGCTCCAAGCTGTTGATTGCTTTGGAAAATGGTGGAGGAAATGCAGTGAACACAAAACCACTGTAGTACTCTTGTGCTGTTTGTGCTGCCTGGTCCTGACCCAAGGCCTTTGTGGTCCCTCAGGCAGACAAGCCTCAGAGTGTGCTCCTTTGAACGTGACCTTTGGCCCTTTGTCTTGCACTGCATCAGTCTGTCTTCTCTCTGGGAAAGGCTCTTGCAATGTTCTTAAAGTGTTGGAATGGTAGAAAAAAAACAGACCGTCATGACCACTTTTTAAGTAAGGCAGAGAGAGCACTTCTGGAAACACGCAGAATTTAAGTGCACTCAGGGACCATAAAGGTTGCCATCCAGTCCTTGTGAGAAGATATCTGTAGAAATGGGAGTTAAATAAGCATGGTCTGTGTTTCCCAATTAATTTGCACAGTGTGTTTCTCTGGTGCCTGAAGTTTTGCTGGTGCGTGAGGAATCTCAGCTTTCATCGATTTTTTTTTTTTTTTTTTTTTTGGGTGCACTTTTAGTTTCCTCGACTTCAAAAAGCACTTCCCAAGAAAGCCAAGCTCTTATTCCTCTCAGCATCCCTCTATTTGTCAGACCTTCCTCTGGTTATTGCCTATCACTTGCCAGGGCAAGTGTTTAAAAAAAAAAAAAAGCCTTTAATGCTGTTTTGTATGCTGATGAGAGGGGACATTTTGGAGGGTCTCCTCCAGCTGTCTGAACTCTGGTATTCTGCATTTGTGTTCTCTAAAAGGTTTTAAAGTATGATTTCATGGGGAACAATTCCAGCTCAGTATGTGAAGAGTGGAAAGGCTGACAGAGCAGAAGGGAGGTGCGTGCACGTGTAAGAAATCCTTGTTCATTAAAGGTGGGGGGGAAACAAAAATGAACTGCCATGCAAGTTTGAACTCTGACGTGTGCCTCAAGGGAAGAACTCAAGCACAGCCCCGTATTTTCCCTTTAGAAATATGAATACAGCTGCAAGCAATGAGAACTCTTAATACAGCTGCAGCTATCTTCCCTTGTTTTCCAGACCCTGCCAAAGGGGGCCTCTAGAAATTATCGTAGTATTTTACGCTGGTGTCTCTTTCTTGCATTTGTATTTGAGCTATTTTGCAGCATCAGAGTGGGCTGTGTAGAGTCTGGTCCCCCCCATGTTTCTTTTGGAAAGCTTACACGGAGATGCTGAGTTTTTCGTCTCCTCTTGTCACTACAGTGTCAGTGGAGCAATGTCACCTGTGGTGGGTTGACCTTGGCCATCTCCAGGCTGCCCACCCAGCCGATCTCTTGCACTTCCTCCTCAATGGGACAGCAGGGGAGAAAATAAGATGGAAAAAAGCTCAAGGGCTGAAATAAGGACAGAGAGATCACATCCCAGTTACCCCGGGGGCTGTGGAGGACTGGCCCTGACCTGCCCTGACTGTCACAGGAAGTCCCGGCCCCTCCTTGCACAGAGGCCCCCCTGTGCCACCCAGCTCTGCCTGTGGAGTTGGTTGTGGAGCTGTGACCTCGGCTGCCAGCACTGTACATGGAGCCTGAGCAGGTATTGATAACCAGCTACTGTGCCTGTAGGGGGCTGTGCACTCAGGTAGCTGAAAGGTAGGCAGAGGTTTGCAAAAGGGATGAAGCTGCAGATAATTTAACTGGCTTGTGTCACAGATGTGAGAGACGAGATGTGCTGAATCAGGAATGTGGGAATTGACAGGTGGGATGGGGCTCAGGCCACCTCTCCTGCTCTCAGTCCTTGGGCAGTCCTGGGCACAAGCATGAGAGCCCTGCCAAGGGCAGATAATGATATTTCATCCCAATGAAGGGCATAAACCCAGCCCTTATCTCTGCTTCGGGGTGCTTGATGTGAGCTGTTGGGAAATTGATGACTTAGACAAGAACTGAAGATCCCCACGCGGTTTCCTGTCAATGATTTCCTGTCACACCTCTGTTCAGTTCCTAGGAACCCCTCCTTGAAACTCAACTATTCGAGGAAGAGCAAATGAACCCAGCCCTGACCTGTCAAGGCACTGTTACCTCGCTCTCAAGTGGAGTCATCCAGAGTGCAGACTCTCTTTAAATCAACTTTATATAAGCTCTTAATTACACAGCTTGAAGAAAAAATAATGAAGTGATGCCAGATGTGAAACAGGGTAAGACATCGACTCCTGCTCGGAAAGAGGAGATGGGGGTTTTGCACTGAAATATATTTAACTGTTAAAATGCTATGCAAGATTCTGGAGGTTTTGCAGTTGTTGGTCAAGAGACTGCTGGTGTGCTAGATATGTTGGAAAGGTTTGATGGCAAGCAGGCAAACCCCTGCTGCCTGGTTCCTCTTCTTCCTCATTTGTTCTTCAGGAGAGGCAAGTGCAATGCTTCAGCTGAATGAAACAAGGACTTGGCTGCTAATGGATGGGCAGGCATCAGTGTATCCTTCAGCTCTACTGCTGAGGGTATACAGGCATTTGGGGTTTGTGTGTGGAAGAGTTTCCCTGTGGAGGTAGTGGGAGGTGGACTGGTGCCAAGGGAAACTCGCAGGGACTTGAGGCTGTGGAACTGTGTGGTCTCATGTCCTTCTGGACGCTGGGAGCACAGGAAACAGAAAAGCCTTCTCCAGTGTAATCCAAGCAGCTGCAGAGCCTCTGAACATCTGTAGCAGAACACACCCAGAAAAACTTTATTTTGATGCAGGTATACTATCTTTTTGCAGTAAAGGACTGCTTTGTCCAGACCTGCAGGCTCACTAAGAGTCCCGTGATGATAAACTAGTAGAGCAGACTGAATGGATCTAAGAAAGGTTGGTTTGTATTTTGTGAATAAAATGCAGGATCATGTGGTGTCTTCTAGGAAATACTGTGTTATGGTTGCCATTGCAGGAGGTTACGTGCCTAGCTATTTGTTTGCTCAGTGAAATGTTCAGAAATTGCAAAAATTCAAGAATTTCAGTAAGTCTAATTGCTAGCTCAAAATTCAAACTGAAAAGCAGCTGTAATTTAGGGTTCATTTTGTTTCTGCTTTTTTTGCCGGCTTCAGTTACTTAGGAAGCAGAAACAATGCCATATGGCCTGGGCACCCACTTGCTCATGTACCACGAGCGCAGAGACAGCAGTGTGGCAAATTGTTCCAAGAATAATTACTCAGCTGAATGTTGCTTCTGTGATCTATTTGGAAAATATTTGCTAATAATCAGTTTCTGCACAAAAGTCAGTATTAGTTTGTAGATAGACAAATGAGCTATATTTGTCAGCTAATTTATTCACAAACATTTCAACCAAGGCTTGTTTTTCTAAACAAAGGAATCATGTCAATAGATACTGTTTTCCTTTAAAACTCCAGAACTTTACCAGCCATTACCTGAACCACCAGCTAAGTTAAAATTTTTGGAAAGCATCTTGTCTCTTTAAATATTCAGCAGTAGAATATTTGCTTCTCTCCAGTAGGTGTGGAGAGAAGCAAAAGGCTTTTTTAAACAAAATGAACACAAACAGCTACATGAATAATATTCCTAGACTTAACTATGAGTGTACTTAATGCACAGACCATACTTGTGTGGATTTTACTGGTTTATCCCTGACCAAAGAAGGCACATTTTGCAGTCACACACAAGATGTCTTACCAAGCTTTCACAACTCTCCTAGAACTGTAGGGTTTTTTGGAATTGCATGTCCTGTGTCCCATTACACTTCAGAATTCTTCTCCAAGTATCTTTCTGACCTGGTTCTGCCTAATTTGTGAAGTCTAATGAGATCGTAGTCCGAGGTGAAAGTACTACAAGGCAAGCTGCCTGGACGAGTCAAGTATGTGCCAATCAAAATTTATTCAAGTGTCCTGCAAAACTGTAACTGCACCGAATTACAGGGCCAGTAGCTATATTTGTCAGGAATGAAGTGAGAGTCTCTGGGAAGGACAGATAAACTTTGAGTCTCACCACCCGTGGCAGCTGATACGTGACAGAATTAACAGTGAAGGTGTGTACCTGACACCAGCATCTGCCTCCCTCTGCACTGGTTGGTTTGGTGGCTTCGTTTTTTGGGCTGTGTTATTGGACTGGAGAAGCAGTGAACAAGGTAAGTCAGTGCAGCTGCACAGTCAGCAGCCACATGGTTAAGGATGGTGAGAATATCCCCTGGATGGTCCTGAAGATTAACCTAGAACTGGTTTGTCTTTTAGTCCCCATACCAGGGACAGGTACTCCATTGGGATTTGTTTTGGTCATGATTAGTGCCATGTTACCTTTACAGTTGAAATGCTGTGTGTGCTGTGATGTGTATGGGAACTGCATCGCCCCTCCAGAAGACAGAAACAACTGATGCCGCCTTCTGTGTTTTGCTGTCTTGAGGCAAGCAGTAGGTTGTAAATTCTTCTAGTGCAGCTTTGTGGGGCTGACACTTTCTTACCTCTGTTTAAGAAAGAAGACTGGCAAGCTGCCTGCCCTCCCCTGGGAGCATCATTCTCCAGGTTTGTTTGCACGCTGCTCGCCAAACCTCTAAAAAAAGGAACCAATCAGATAGCATTTGCCTAATGCATTAATGAATCTACTTAGGTGTCATCAAGTCTAATTTCATAGTGAGCTGTGACAGCTTAATGCCTCGGGACTGAATTGCTGAGAAGTTGCAGGCTGATGGATGGCCAGAGAAGTGCTGAAACCTGAGGACTTGACCATGCCATGTACCCCAGCTCAGGTTAAACTTCCCTGGATACTAATGGAGGCATATAAACAGAAAACAATCATGAAGGTAGGTCTCCCTCTTGTAATTCATGCAGCAAATGCGTTATTTGCATTGTGGTTAATGCCCTTCACCAAAACAAACTTAGACTCCTTGGCTAGATGCATGGGAGTAGATTTTACGTGTTAACATTTGAGTCACAGTTTCAAAAAAAAATTTAAAAATGTAAATGCAGGATTATAATAGGCTTTGTTATTCCTAGCAAAGTGCATATGAAAACTGGATTCAATGTATGCTAGCTCCCTCCCCATCTCCTGTTGTGATGCACTGATGGCTCTGTAGCAGATATGTTTTATGTCTAAGGACTGGTACAGAAAATTCTGACACTTCTGAAAAAGCAGCCTGTAGCCAGTGGCACTGATCCTCAAAGAAACAGTCTGCTGCGTCTCTTCACACTGTGAAGGCCACTCAGATGCTGAAATGACAGCAGCTGGGTTTTTGGCCAGCATGAGGAGGATGCCACATTTTGCTCTGCCCCAGGCAAGGCTTTGAATGCTGTTTCAATCTGGATTGCAGGAGTGTGTGCAATTCTTGTGTGCACCATGTCCCTTTCAGAGCTCTTGGGACCAGTTGAGATCACAGTGAGCCATTCCTTTGCTTTAAGAAAAAAGTAGGCTGACAACTTCCTCTTGGAAGCTGTAACTTTTCTAGGAAACTTTTAAAACTTTAAGTTTACAACAAAAGTACTACCCCAAAAATATATATATTTTAGTGGAAACTTAATAAGGCAAGCAAGTAAGAATGGGGGCTTGTGAGTTTTCTGGTTTTTTTCAGGTGTTTGCATGGCTTTGTCAAATGTTTCCGAACATCTCAACTACTGTTTAGATGAAAATTGTTCTGATCTTTTTTTCCTGTTCTGTGGAAAATAAAAGATCACAACCAATCTATGTGTTTTGAGAGAAATTGTATTTTTATTGAAGAATCTATTTCCAGTGAAGGCTTTTATTGCATCTTTTAAAAAATGCATAGACAATAGCCTACATAAACAAGCTTTATTCCATCTTTTAGTTTGTGTGCTGAAGTTTTTTTTCCTTGACATTTAAAATTAATTACAGGTTTGCTGTTAGCACTAATAGGAATGAGTTAAGACCTAAACTGTCATCTCTTCTCATGGTTTCCTATGGTTAAAAACCCCCCCAAACAACAAAACAAACCCAAAACCAAAAAACTTGAACATCCAGAATCAATCACTTCTAGGGTTTATTACAATTTCATGGTCAATGTTTGTGCCACAGACCCAGAGATCTTTGGCAGTTGTAGAGAGGAAAAATGAACCTGCCTGAGCCTCCAGTGGAGCCTGTCACAATATTAAGCTTGCCATTAGACTCAGATTTCAAGGACACCTTTTTGTTTAGGTGCTGATATCACTACTGCTATACACAAGCAATGCAAACCTCTACTGTCTTTCAGTAACTACTCAAAAATCATCAAATTCAGCATGAAGAAATGCTCCTATTTATACATAGCAGCTCTTGATGCCTCACAGCAGAGCACAAAGCTATTCTCTGTGGGAAACTCATCTCTTAGTCCTCTCATTTCTTGAAAGGCAACATGTTTTGTAAAATGCCTCTCTAAAGTCTCGGAAAATGTTGTGAACAAGGTGATGGAATTTTATGTTCAGGAAAGATGGTGAAGTCCTGGCTTTGCTTTAAGATAATGGTGAAACCGCCAACATAATCGCCCTCACTCAGATGAGGAACTGAATGACACAGCATGAGTAAGGTGTCTGAAAACAGATTTGTTTCCTTAGCAGCTGAAGCTATCACGGTGGTATCCAAAGTATCTAAGGACCGAGTGACAGGGAAACCAGTGAATGTCAAGGCTGAAAAACTTATGTTTCTAAGTTTTGTGCCTCAGTTTCCCCCTGTGCAAAGAAGGGATGACCCTACTTGGCTATTTTACCAAAATGTTTTCTTATCTGTGGCTGAATACTGAGAATTTCTTGCAGAAAAATGTGTGGTGGAGGCAGCGTGTGCTGCTGAACTTCCCTTGTTTGTGAGGAAAACACTACAGAAAGGATCTCCAGCCTGAGCAAACCTGCAGTGTAGCTGGGCAAGACAGTCAGCAAGATGTGGGGAAGAATGTACTGCTGCAGCTGGAGTGCAGAGAGGATATGAGAGGGTAGAAACTGCAAAATACAGCACCCTACTGAGCCTCTCACCCCTGTTTTTGGTGAGGCCATGTGGGATCTACTTTGCAGACCCTGAGGAGTGGGTGGCTTGGGGTCCACAAACTGCTTGACAGCCACCTGTAGTTCTACATGACGTTTTAGTCCCTGCCTGCAAATTCTCCTTTTTTTGGCACTCATGGGGTCTCTTCTAAATGTACTGATGTTTCCATTACCTGCCTGCCTCTGGGTGCAGTCAGGAGGCATGGAGGCTTTAATTGCTTCGCGCTCTGCCAACAAGGGATTCATGGCATTTCAATGCACTAGTCGTTTGCCTCTTTTTAGGAGCAAACTCATCGTACAAAAAGTTCAACACACAAGTACCAGCTCGGTGAAAAAGAGCCGTCTGCTTAATGAACTGTACCCATGGTGCTGCCACCGCCTCAGAGCAGGCAGGCGCGAAGCCATTCCTCCTCAGTTCTCCCACTCTGCCCACAGAATTCCACCATACTTCATTTCTGGCATCTAGTGTAAACCATAGCTTGGCTATTTTTCATTTGTTATTATCGTCTGCTGTGGACTAGTGACTGGAAATCATTTTCTACCCGAGACTGACAGGGATAATGTGATTCAGAAGAGGAGCTGTTTCTCAAAATGTCCACAAGGCTGGGCACGCTGGCTGTTTGATTTCAGTGGGGTCAGATTTGGTCCTCTAATTCCTAATATTTCCCCCTGCCACCCTCAGCAGGTTCAGTGAAGGGAAAAGAAGGCAGAATTACATCCTATAAAATTTTATTTCAAGAGTTTCAATATAAATGATACAAACAAACAAACAAACAAAAACACAACAGCAAACCTACCACCCCTTTAATACGCCTTAAATTCAGGTAGTCAAACTTTTTCTCCACCATAGGCACAGAGTTTTGTTTAAAATAGTGAAGGTGAAAAGGGAAATATATTCACATACCACTGCAGTCTTCTCTATGAATTTACTGTGGTCTGTAAATGCTAGGATTTTCTGGGGGGCTCTTTTAAAGAAAAATCCACCAACCTGTGCCCATTTTTCCTTTCCATAGTTCTCAGGCAGCTAATTTCTGCAGTTGTAGAGGATTTGAATTGAAAGTCATTAACAAGGAAATGGGATCCTTCCTCATTGAGTCTCGTCTCAGTTTTTATTTTGTCATGACATCCTCCAGTACAGGAGACTAAGGAGGAAGCTATTACATCACTCTGTTTCAGACAGGCTGTTACCTGCATATGGGTCTGGATATCCTCCATCTGGCAGTATGTGCTTTGCCAAGCACTTACCAAGAATTGATGGAAGCTGAAGGTGTTTTTCAGGACCTCTTCAAAGTTGATGGCAGGTAAAAACAAGCTGCAGGGCTAATTTCTCTTGCCTCTATCACCAGTTCAAGTCTCCATCACCTTCATTACATGGATGTTCAACAGCCTGAACAAATCTTCTCATTTGCCAGCACTTTTATTTTTCCATCCAAACAATCACACCTTTTTCTGTTTCAGAAATGAGTTGAAGGAAAACTTTTCGAGCTGTTTATGAGACTTAAAGAAAGAGCTCTGCTTCTCTGTGTCACTTTAACCCCAACACATTCAGGGCCAGCCGCCGTCTGACCTGTGCTGTGCTAAGGGAGTACTGAGGGGGCTTAGCAGGTCCAGCATTCCAAACATGGTTTGCTGACTGTCACCTGTTAGAAGATGTGGGAAAACATGAGCTTCTAAACATGCCTATCTTGCACCTTCATCTTTCATCTCCATGGTGATCTCTGTTACCATGAAGGTACCTGTTCTTTTACAGGTTTTGAGGTTGTGTGTTCTCTCTGCTGGTAATCTTTGAGTCCTTCAAATTAGAAATGCAGTCTTGAAGCCTCAGCACTGTGCCCCGAACTGTGCTGACAGATTTGCTGCTTGGCAGATGAATGGTATTGAGAAGAAAAGAGGGGCTCTTGGGAAAAATGCAACTAATCTTTCTGTAAGAGCAGAGTGATTTTAAAGTCTGAGGAATGAACTCTGCATCACTGGGACTCAGTTCTAGGTCCTTGCCTTGGCTTTAATGTGGTGTCATGGGAAAGCATTTTATTTTCTGTGCAGCTTTGATGTTGTGCAGCTGCCTCACTCTGTACAGCAGCTCGCTGAAGCACTTAAAAGCAAAGCATCAGGGCCTGTAGCCTTTCACTGAACCTGCACTTTGAGCAGCAGAGTGGGCATGGCAGGGCTGCAGTTAGAGCCAGGTGTTGCCCTGTGACAGTGGTCCTTGGTGCAGTGTTGGTGAAGCTCACGGAGTTTGCCTGGCCAGTTAGAGGTGCAGCAGCCCAGATCTGCCTCCAGCTGAACAGGAACTTGTTGACATTCATAAGACAGGGCATTCAGTAAAAAAATAGCAGCTGGGCTCAGTTTTCAAAATTATTTGTGCTAAATTGTGATAAATCTGTGGAGAAGACTTTGGCCTTTTTGTTCCTATCTAACCCCCAGGAATGTGAGGTGTATTTGCATACACTAGGTTAGCAAATTACCTCAGTAGCCCTGTTTTTGAGATGTCTGTATAAGAACCAAAGTCTATTTTTTTTCTTGTTTCTCCTGTGTCCATCTGCTCCGGGACTTTTTGAAGAGTGTCCTCAGGTGACAAGTTGTTTGTTTGTTTGTTTTTGATTTTGTTCTTCACTTCACTCTCCCTGTTATAGAAAAACATTCTATTTTGGTAAAGCAAATGAAAGTAGACTTGTAGTGGACAGGAGGAGGTGGCAGCTGGTTTCTCTGCATCCCCCCATGATGTGTGGCTTCGTGTGGCTGCTGACTCTTCAGGTAGCCAGAGCAAAAAGACAGTGAGATGATGTGCTTGGCAGTGAGCTAAAACCTGCAATTAGCCAGTATGCACTTAACTAGATTAGCAACGTGGGGAACCAAGGGGCCTTAGTTTAGAACCACATGATCCTGAATGAATTCGGAGGCAAAGCACAGTGAGTGTTTGTGGTGGTCCAGCGCCCTGGATCACCAGAGGGCGTTAGAGGGGCTCTGGACAATCCTAAACTGGGCTGATCTGCTGCTGCCTCATGGAGGTCTCTGTTCCACTTTTTGGGTCCTCACTGGGGACTGGTGCTGTGAGGTGCTTGTATCTGGCACATCTCATCCTTCTCCTCCAGGGCACGCTTACAGCTCAGAGCATATTTGCCTACATCCCTTTGTATCATGAGTTTTTTACAACTCTTACAGGAGTTAAAATATTCTCTATGACTGTCTATGATTGCCCAGGCGTACAGCAATTTCTAGTTCCCTGCTATACTGAAGAAGCACTGTAAGTAGGCTTTTGTCTCATCAAAGTCTGATCTGGAAATGTGTCTGAGGTAGGTGGTACACAGATAGGTTTTCACTGCATAGAATTAGGGTTACTCAAAATGGAGATAATTCTATAATACCATGGAAGAATTTGAGAAAAAGTATCAAATGTGCTATCCTGAAACTTACAGAAATAGTTGAAAAAAGCATATTTTCACAGATCACATCAATTTTGTGTAATCACAAAATTGTTCTCCATCAGAAAAATTTGGCAAGCTGTAGGCAAGATACTGTATCTATTGATCTGAAAGACCCTGATCCCCACATGTAAAGCTGTGATAATGTTTATCTGGCAGCTCTTAATATAGTACCTCTGGTTTTTGACTTCTTTTTGAAAGGCCTCAGCATTTCAGCTGACCCAATCCCAGCTGTTACCCTGCCACAGAGAGTTGTCACCAGAAAAGAGAACTGCTGGTCTCTTTGCAGTTTCTTTATTGAGGTCCTAAGAGAGTTCTGGAGTGCTCAATTTCCCAGTGTATCTTAACACTGTGTATATCACCTCATGAAGAAATGTTAAGTGCCACTTGTGTCAATGAAAACTGCTGTAGGCTCTTTAGAGGGAAGATGTAATATAATTCTGAGTCCAATGTATTGATGCCATAATTTCCCCTGACCTTAGTGTGTCTGAGTCTTTGTGTTTACGCTTTAAAGTGTAAAGTGGTCGTTTCCTTTCCCATTTTCTTTCACGAGCTCTGTTTACAAAACACATCTCCTTTAAGCAAACTGAAACACTGTTTTCCTGAGATTTTTGTTTCAAGTATTGGCCTCAACACACAGTGGTGTGACAGTATCCCACAACAGTGCTCCCTGAGAATGTAGATGCTGAAGCACAGGTTTTTCTACCTTGCTGTGTTCTTCTATCTTAACAGATCCTCTCTGCTTGCCTTTTGTGGCATTAGGGTGCATAACCTGCACAACTCTCTTGTCACTCTTTGGATAATTTAATTTTTTTTTTCATCCCAGCACTTGGTGGAGGAACGTTTGTAGAGGTTGGTACCTGTCTTCAAGTCCTTAGGACCCTACTGATAAGGGGACAGTGCCTAAAGAATAAGGAAAAGCCAAGGAGTTCTGGATGCTCCTCAAGGCTGGGCAAAACAGAGGCATATATAGCAGTATCTGTATTCTTTTGTTTTCTGTCCACCCTTTTTCTCTCTTTTCCTGTCCCTCGGAATTCAGAATTGATAAAAATGAACATTTTAAATATAAAAAACCTTCATACCCACCCTTTCTCTATGTTGGTATTTCAGCTCATGTCAATTTTTATCAGCTGAGGAGGCTTTGGGGAACAGCTTGTACTTGTTACTGAGAGTTGTGTCTTTCCTACTAGTCTACAAAGCTTCATTGGCATCTCCAGCACTAAATTAATAACCTGCTGCTGTTGGTCATGTAACCAGAAGGTCTGTTTAAGCTTGCTGGCTTCAGACCTGTCTGCTGGGCTCTAATTAACATTTGCACTGTGTACTTGAGCCGTTTCCCTCATGGCCTCAGATGCCATGCATTATTGATGTCCCTTGCCCAATGCACAAACATGGGTTGCCATGGGAAAGCCCAAGGGCTCACAATCCAGCAGAGGTTTCTGTGAACAGAAAACAAGCTGTCTGTGTGCCAGGAGGCTGCTGCGAAGGGCTGTGCTGCTCAGCAAGTGAAAGAAAGAGGAATAGCTGAGCAGGTTTCTGGATACAAGCATGTAAGGTGACAAGATTTCCATCACTGCTCTGGAAAGGGGGAAAAGCCCTGCTTAGCCCTGTGCTCCTGCCTGTGATGCCCAGAGGCTTCAAAGCAGAGTGCAGAGGTTTAGCCAAATAAGCCCTGGATGTGTTTGTTGAAAGTGGGACCACCTTCATGTTTATAGAAAGGGGATTTCAAGGCAATTTGTTTTGTTAACTTGTGAGGAATGATTGGACTGTTCTTTGCCTGGGGGGGGAATGGGACTGGTGAAAGTGTTTGAGGTGCTATGGATGGATGAGAGAGGGTTTGACCCCGTAGCAAGGTTTATCCCATGGCTGTCTCAAGGAAGGACACGATAGCCATCACCAGGTTGATTTCCAGGATGCATGTGAGCACGTGGACACTGCTCCTTCCCCATGGAACATAATGTGTTATAACAGGATGTGTAGGTGGCATAAGAGCACAGCCCCATGGGTGATGCTGTTGGAGGTGAAGTAGGTGTGACCCAAGTCAGACTCAGGAGGGAAGGTACTCTGTTCCCTGAGGATAGCTGCAATTTTTTTATTCCTCTCAGAAAGTATGAGATAAAACTTTGGGTCACCATTTTTAAGGCTAAGCATATAGGCTCTTCCCTTTCACTGACTCTGTTCCATCACCTTCAGTTTTACTGAGTCAGAAGAAAGGAGAGTAAGCAGGTGCTCAGGGAGAGAGGCTGGACATTAGACGCTCCTGGGTGGTCTTAGTCTGACTGGCTCTCCAGTTTTGCTCTACTTTTGTCACTTTTGATGATTTGATGAAAGTCACACTTTTCAGTGCTGCTATTTCTCTGTAAAAGTGCTCATTTTGAGACAGCCAGGAGCTTAACTTTTTCACTAAAGATGAGCTAGCAGCTTGTTGCAGGCCCCTTAATTAAAGAGAAGGACCAAACACTGTACTGGGGAAAGTCCTATGAATAGCTACTGACATTGCTATTCTATAGCAACATCTCCAGCTGATGTCTGTGGCAGCTGTGTTAGATGTATATATGTATACAGAAAATTTCCCCACTTTAAAGGGTTTATTGCCTTAGAAGACAACATGGAGAAAGGTGAACAAGCAGCATTTCTGCTTTGCTGACAGGAGCTGGAGCAGGTTTACTCTTGCCTGCAACACAGCTGAAACTTAATTTTCTTTGTGTCTCCTGAGGTCTAAAGTGCTGAAGTCCGAGGGCAGTCTTCTACGTCTTCCTGGTAGCAAAAGGGAGAAACTTTTCAGGAGAATCCTCCCGTTTGATGCAGGAGATGTCACATTTGGAGATCCATTTGCTGCAGTCAGCTCATTTTCTGCCATTCTGCGATATATAGGGTTATTTTCTCACATATCTGATCACTCAGCCTTGGAGAAGCTGAGAGAATTGTGTAGTTTAAGGTGACTCATTGTAAGGCTGAATCTTTTACTCCTACAGTGATGGTAGCAACGGAGTGGCTGCTTTTTACCAAGTGAGGTGACAGTCACCTTCCCAAACCACAAAAGGGTGTGTGTGCTGCCTTTAGTAGTTAGAGAAGGACTGCTAACTCCTGCAGAGAAGTTTTCTGTGGGTTTTTTGCCCCCTGTAGGAACTGAATTATTGCACATTTTTACAGCCCAAGAGTCCCTTTCCACTTGCCTGTTGACTTGCAGGTTGGATATAGTTGCTCAAAACTTAGTGTCTGAATTCCTTGTCTCATAGTAGTCGTGTGGACAACTCCGTCCATATAATTGTAAAGACATGGGCTGAGAGATTAACAGAGAATCTCATGTGAGCCCTTGCACCTCTGCAGAGAATTTCTTTTTTAATGTACATGAGTGTTTATAAAAACAGCCAGTAGTGACCTTGTTACGGAAGATTTCCAAACTAGACATGAAAATGATGAAATTATTATTATTTTTACATTTGAAAGTAGCTTTTGATTGAGCATAACAACAACAAAACGATGCACAATATTGCTGCTCTGCAGTGCATATTGCACAATTATCCACAGCACAGGGGAGAGGCATAAAATATTTGTAATGGGGGTGGTAGAAAATTACAGTTTGGCAGCATTTAGTGGAGATCATAGAGACTGTGGCCATGCCATGTTGGAGGAATTAGTTCTCCTCTTTTCCTAATCTTGCCTGAATGTGGTGCTTTCTGTAGGGCTGGTATGAATTTACACTGATCTAACCGAGGGGGGATCCAAGCTCACACTGGAACAATTTACCTTGCAGAGATGTTATCAATTATTGCAGTGAAGAGGGTGGAGGAAGCCTCCCCCTCCCTTTTCTCAGTTTCTAGCAGATGCACACTTTGCACACACAGTGTGCTGTTTGCTTGCACACTGTGGAAAACTTTAGGATGATCCTTGCACAGGGACCACGAGCAGGCAGTGAGGGACTGGGAGCGTGTCACTGTTTGGTGTGTGCCCCTGACTGAAGGTCTGGCTTCTGTTGAGGTCCCTCGGGTGCTTGTGGCTGCAGCACAAGACATTCCTTGCATCTCAAGATTTCTTCAGAGAAGTTGTTGCTATGCAGCCTTGTTTATTCCTGGTACTTGACACTGTTCACCTGCAGAGCTCAAACACCTGGAAAGGGGAGCCTGCTGTCCTGCTGGAAAAGGGGTCTGGCTTGACAAATGTCTATCCCTGCTTCCAGTTTGGGAAGCACAGGGTCTGGAGCAGAAGAATTCCTTGCTGCCTTGTGGGAGGCTACCTGCTTTATAGCTCCTGGAGGGATTACAAGCTTAGCAACGTGGAGCTGGATTTCCAAAGTGAAGGACACGCATGAAGGAGGTTGGTGGACAGCCCTGTCTTGTGTGCTGTTGCTTTCTCAGCAAGGTGGTGCTCTGGCAGGGGCTGGCAAGAGCCAGGCATTGGGATTGCTTTTGCTGTGCTCTGGTGGAGGTTTCTTGATGCAAGCATCTCTCCCAGAAAGCAATAAAACCTGAAAGATTGATTTGATGATTCTTCCTTTTATCTTTCTCTTTTCAAAAAGTCTTTAAAGCCATAGGAGGGAAGCTTCTACTGCGTGACTCCAGCTGTGTGCCTGGGAGTTTAGGTAATATTAAAAGAGTCACAGCCCTCAGAGGTGTGGAAGAAGATCAGTGCTTAGGGTGGTGGATGGAAGGAGGGGAGAGGAGGACAGGCAGGAGCTGCAGAGCACACAGGGTTGCTTATTGACAGGGAAGCTTCTTTTCATAAGAAGAGCAACAGCCTGGCTTCTGCCACACTATGGGAGGCAGAACAAGAGCTCCTACTTCAGCTCAGGTACTGCCCCTGGGCTCCCTAGGCTCCCTTTGCCACTGTGTGAGGGCAAACGGGCAAGTCCCAACTCACCTCCTGCTCAAAGTCCCTTGCTCTGAATGGAGCCAAAAAGCAAAAATTCCACCTTTGTCCTTCCCAGGCTCACACTGTTATTTTCCAGGTAGCATCAATGAAGTCCTAACCCAAATCAAGTTTCTGTATTGGCCTCTGCTGGGATTTAGATCAGTGTTATTTGGCTCCTGGGCTAATCCCTGCAGGATGAAGTCTCCTGTTGCCGATGGTTTAAACTACTGTGTTTCACTAAACTTAACATTGGTGCCTCACTCCAAAGGATATAGGGGACAAGTGGAATTCTTTTACTCCAAGCAAGGAGAGAAGTGAACTTTAGTGAGCTTACAGGTTTTTTGATACATAAATGCCTAGTCTCAAAGTACTTTCACTCTGATGAAGAAACCTGCCTGCAGGCTAGCCTCTGTTTTCAAATGGTTTATTACTAACAGTATGAATCTCTGAAAATTTGATCTGGGAAAGATGTAGTAGGGTAAAGAGGGAAGATCTGCACTCTAACACATCTTGTATCTTTTTTGTGGTGTGGAGATGCCAGCCTACCACAACAGCAGAGGGAGGACAAACCAAACTCTCTGAAGGATTGAGATGCAGGGACTCTGCTCATTAACAGAGTTGTTTGCAGGTTCCTTTCCCCCTCTGTTTCTATCT
This sequence comes from Corapipo altera, assembly GCF_003945725.1. Classification (NCBI taxonomy): domain Eukaryota; kingdom Metazoa; phylum Chordata; class Aves; order Passeriformes; family Pipridae; genus Corapipo; species Corapipo altera. Next base: position 2,760,299 of record NW_020884931.1, read on the forward strand.
CTCTCTGGAGAGTACTTTTGCTTTACTTATTTTTCTTCCTCTTTCTTCCTGGCAATATCCATACTCCCTCACTCCTAACAATTTAGCAAGCCAGGGCTCTGCTGCAGAGACTGCTGCTGTAATGACAATGGTAGCTGCTCATATTTCTGGATTATCTGTCACCCCAGGGCCTTTGAAAGCTTTGCAAAGCTTCCAATCATCATTTGCATTTTCAGTGGGAGATAGTGCCCTGCAAGAAACTGAAGCTCTCTTACTCAAAATCTGTGGCCTGCAGAGGTCCTAAACATTTTTCTGGCCCTAAGATTTATATTTCTCTGCAGGCCAGGCAATGAATTGGCAGTAGAGTTAGCCCTGCTTCTGCAGACTTCCACTTTTCATTCCCTTCTTTGGCTTTGTTCACTTTTGGACAATGGAATTGATGGCATTTGGGAAGTATATGGTGTTTTCTGTCAGGTCAGTGAGCCAAACCATCACAAGGTTTTGTCAGCCTGCTCCAATGCGTGGCACGTTCACATCTGGAGGCTCTTTTTTGTCTTCCTTCCTGTAAGCATTTCAGTTTGCTGCAGAGACAGCCTATTACTCCTTTACCTCTTGGTGGCTTCTGGCTCACCCAGGGCAGATACTGCCAGCTGGCAGGTATTGGAAAATAGGTGTTTGTCCTGCATTGGGTCCTCTGGGCATCATGGTGTGGGGCTCTCAGCATCCAGTCAGGTGCAAGACAGCCTCTGCAGGCATCAGCCTGTGAACACTTAGGCACTCTAAGGATTTAAAGGCCTGTGGAGTTATGTGATACCTTGTAGGTTAGGTGAATGGAGGCTTTAAATATTTCAGTGATGCGTGAATGGCGGACCTAGGCCCTGAAAAAGATAGAGGTGGTTAAATACTGTGAAGACTGGGCAATAAATTCTGAGCAGTGGGAACTCTTGTATTCCAAAGTTCCTACAGCTCTAAGAACAGCACTGGGACTTGAGTGGGATAGATAAAAGAGGAATAAAACGAACAATTAAACCGATCACTTTATAGGATATGCTCCTGCTTTTGTATGTCAGCCCTGTACCTCATGCTCCCCATGCTTGTTACTCATCATGAAAAATTTCAATACAAAAGTCATATCCTATGTTGCATCCGAATGAAATTGCTTCAGATTATTGAGAATTTTCCTGTCAGGAATAGGACGAAACCGTTAGGATGCTCACTTGGAATTGTCTTGGATTTCTGCAGCTGTTTGTGAAAACCTGCTGTAGTTAGAGCTCTTGGAGCTGGCTTGGGCCTTTATGAAAGATGTATGGAACAGTATGCAGGGCTCTGGCAGGAGAAAACTACTGGCCAGGGATCATATTTTAGTAGCCCTCTGGGATGGCTTCACACAGCAGTATGGGGTGGGAGACCACTCTCCCCAAGGCTGCTGAGAGGAAGGTACTGAGGAAGACGAGCCTGACATTCCTAAGGAAAATTCTTTTACAACAAACCAACACGAGTCAACAAAGAACTGACCTAATATTTCAAGACATGGGCCAAACGGGAAACCTATCAGTGCTTTTGGTGAAGGTTGAGTTATACTCGAGGCAAAGGTGTGTCAGTGTACTTGGCTTCTTCTCTCCTCATTGTCTCTGGCCCACAGCTCCAACAGAAACCATCACAGCACTCAGGGGGAGCAAACCTGTGTACAGTAATCAAATATCAGCACTACATCTCATTAGATCTGGAATGAGGAATTGTTCAAGTGCTTTTTGAAGGAGCTAGTGAGGTTTGGCATTCAGATCAGCTTATTCCTAACTTTTCATTTGCTGCCCTGGGTAAGCTGCTGGTTGTGGTAACTCTTGTTTCACAGCTGAGCAACCCTGCTCTGCTGAAGAACAGCCATTGCAGGAGCTTTTGATAGGGGCATTGAACCTTTCAGATTTTCCATATAAAAGCTGAGGCAGAACTTGTAATAAGAGCATTGTGTGGGCGATGCTTTTAACATTACATCGTTTATCTGTACTCCTTGCCATGCACAGTAAATATTTGAGGAAGCAAGTTTTGCTGCTTCAGAAACTCCTCAAAACAGTAAATTCAACTGTAAGAGAAAATTGGTTTTGGATGTGTAATCTCACTTGTATTCTTTGTGCAGAAAAATACAGGAGCACTTCTTGTAAGCTGTGTGTCTAACCTAAGCGACTTTGACACCAAGAACTTGGGAGAGTGGGGAGAGATGCAATTAGTAGCACAAGGATCTGCATTGGGATTCTCCTGCAGGCCTGGGGAAACTGCCCAGTTCCATAGGGAGATGGCTTTTTACTCTGCATAAAACCTTTATGCCACAGGCGCATTATGACCCTGTAAGGTGGTCAAAAAAGCCCCAAATTGGAGTCATCGCTCCAATTTAATTTTACCCTCCCAACAAGCCTTTGGTGAGATACTAGGTTCAACCTCCACAGTAGCTCCAATTCTGAGGGGCTCTGTAGGGTTGTTGGCATCAGCACGTTTCACATAATGATACTGTACTTTTACTGCACTGGGAAGACAGCTTGTTGGTTGGGAAAGAAAGTAATGGTAGCATTAAATTGTTCCTGTTTTCATTTACTGGGTGCTAATGATCCCGAGAAGCTGAAAATTCCAGAGGATGCATTTCCTTTTGATTAACTCAGCAGAAGGATGACAAGGAATGTAGTTACTGTCTGGTGAAACATCACCAGGGCTTGGAGCTGTTAAAATGCAGCTGTGTTCGTTTTCCCTCTTCAGAAAGTCATTTTGTAACACCTTTTTTCACTCAGCAGTGAATGACTGCCACTGGTCTCCACGGTACTGAGAATGGCACCAGCTTGTTTTTCATGCTCCGACAGCAGTGGCAGAAGATGAATCCTGCACACCCAGAGCACCCCCAGGCTGCAGGCACTTTGCTTTGCTGGTATCATTCCAGTTGCAGTGGTTTCAGTGCAAGGGAGAAAGGGGTGGCTTTACATTCGGGATTTTCCATATCGCATACCTGGCCTTAAATAGGATCTATGTCCTGAATTTTGGCAATTAAGCCTTTGGGGACCACAAAGATAGTGTCATAAGTAATGCCCTTTCTGGTTACACTTCAGAGCATGCTAGTTTGGCAGAACAGCCTTGCCGAGGAACAAGACTGAACTGTGGAGAAGCCTGGCTTTGTGTTTTGGGTAAGTCCATGGCAGAGGCAGCTTCTATCCTGGCTACAGGACGCACTAACTTTCTCTTGGGCATTTTTAATACCTTAAGCAATGGGGCATGGTCAGATTCATTTAGGGGGTGATCTTAACCAGACAAAATTGCCACTGATGTGCTTCTTAGATATTATTCCTATGCAATGAGCCCTAGGAAAACATACCTGAATCCCTGCTTTATGTACGAGTCCCACAGAGAGCTTTGACTGGAACACAGGGAAAAGTGAGAGTTCATCATCTTTGGAAAAAGGCAAAGGCAATTCACAACTATGAGGATGTTGTGAGGTTATCTAGGGGCAAAATTAGAAGGGACAAAGCCCAAGTTTTATCTGGCTACTGGAGTGAAATCATAGAATCATAGAACAGTTTGGGTTGGAAGGGACCTTAAAGATCATCCAGTTCCAACCCCCTGGCTGTTGGCAGGGACACCTCCCACTAGACCAGGTTGCTCAGGGCCCCATACAACCTGGCCTTGAACCCTTCCAGGGATGGGGCATCTACAACTTCTCTGGGCAACCTGTTCCGGTGCCTCACCACCTTCACAGTAAAGAATTTCTTTGTAGAAACTTGTAAAAAACAATAAAAATATTTGTGTAAATATACCAGCAACAAAAGGAGGGCTAAGGAGAATCTCCATCCTTTGTTGGATGTGAGAGGAAATATAGGACAAAAGATGAGGAAAAGACTGAGATACTTAATGCCTTGTTTGCCTCAGTCTTTAAAAGAAAGACCAGTTGTCCTCCAGATACCTGGGCCCCTGAGCTGGAAAACAGGGATGAGGAGCAGAAGAAAGCTCCCATAATCCAAGGGGAAATGGTCAGTGACCTGCTGCACCACTTAGACACATCACATGGGGCCAGATGGGATCCATCCAAGGGTACTGAGGGAGCTGGCAGAAGAGGTCATCAAGCCACTTTCAATCATTTATCATCAGTCCTGGTTAACTGGGGAGGTTCCAGGTGACTGGAAGTTAGCAGCTGTGATTCCCATCTACAAGAAGGGTCAGAAGGAGGATCTGAGGAACTACAGGTCTGTCAGCCTGACCTCAGTGCCCCGGAAGGTCATGGAGCAGATCACCTTGAGTGCCATCACACAGCACATGCAGGACAAGTAGGACACCAGACTCAGCCAACATGAGTAGGCAGGTCCTGCTTGACCAACATGATCTCCTTCTATCATAAGGAGACCCTCTCAGTGGATGAGAGGAAGGCTGAGGATGTTGTCTACCTAAACTTTAGTAAGCCTTTGACACCATTTCCCGCAGCAGTCTCCCAGAGAAGCTGGCTGCTCACGGCTTGGATGTGCACACTCTGCCCTGGGTAAAAAACTGTCTGGATGGACAGGCCCAGAGAGTGGTGGTAATGAATGGAGTTAAATCCAGCTGGCAGCTGGTCACAAATGGTGTTCCCCAGGGCCAGTTTGGGTCAGTCATGTTTAATATTTTTATTAACGGTCTGGATGAGGGGATCAAGGGCACCCTCAGTCAGTTTGCAGATGACACCAGGTTGGGCAAAGGGTACTGGAGGGTAGGAAGAGTCCTTGTTTTCAAGTATGCAGTCCCAAATAGACCTACGTTTCTGTTTTTAAAGCATTTAGTGCCTGCCTTCCCTTGAAAGTAATGGGAATCAGGCTCTATAAGCCCTCTAAGCACTTTTAGTCTGTGAATTTAGGTGCTTTTGACAAGAAAGTTTAGACTAGAGGATCCTTGAGGTCCTCTTTCAACTTGATATTCTGTGATTTATCTAAGCTAATAAAAAAGATGAAAGCCAGAAGTGGGTTAACTCTCTCAGCTGACTTCAGCCTTTCTGCAAACACTACCTTTACTCCAGATGAACACTTTGACAGCTTTTGAGCTGAATTAAATCACTTGGGTGTGGGGTAGAACGTTATTAGGCCTTGCTGTAATATGAACAATTTCCATTGAAATTTGTTTAAGGATACCATTTTATCTGATTGTAAGTTTGATTGTCAGGATTGTTAGTAGGGTACCTAAGGCCTTGTATAGGCATTCTTTGTTATTTGTTTTAAGCTTACAGAACACATTAAAAGAGATCTGCCTTTCCCTTTTCCATTGAGTGCAGAGGCGTTTTTTCTATTGTAATAATTACACTGAACTGTGTCTGTGATTGATTCTTCTGGCCTCACTCAGCTGCCATGTGGTAGTCATTGTGTTTGCAGAGCTTAGAGGCACCTGTGAGTGGATTTTCAAAAGCGGTTCTATTTGGCATCCTTCAGTACTCACCTCTACAGGGATTTTACTGCTGCTTTGCCATCCTGACCTCTTGTCCTAAAATATGCTCTGCAAAATCCACTCTTACCTCTTACTTAGGCCATAAGAAATGGGCTAATATGTTTAAGGAAGCCCAGTATGGCAACTGAAGTCTCTGTCAGAAGCAGTTTTGAAGTGAAAGCAACCAAACCAGCAAAGAGATGGTCTACAGGGACTGAAGCTGAACATTGTCACATTTTGCTGTAGTACTAACCTGAAGGGCTAAGCACAAACTTTCTTTGCCCTCATATACCCTGCATCCCATAGCACTGTCTATGTCCTTTGGGATATGTGCTTGCTGATGTGAGCACGGCAGGAAGTTTCTGGGTGCTGGCATCCATAATTATGAGTTGTGCTGTAGTTTCAGGCTTTCTGAGGTGCTGCAAGTGCTAGAGGTACCTCAGCAACATGATAAATGCAGGCAATTTGTCTACAACAGCACTTCTTTCCACTGCTTTTCTCCTTCCTTTCCCACTGGGTGGCAGATTTGGAAGTATTTGTCTTGTGGTTTGAGTTGTGGCTCAGAATTACTCATAGGTGTGTTGTAAAATCTTATCTATGCCTTTCGACAGTAAAAAATCTTGCAAACTAGTGGGAAGTGCTAGAAGTAGGGGTTACACACCAGTCTCCAGTATCATTAGCCCAGTGCTCCTGCTTAAATTCAGCTATGTCTGTACTGAAAAGGAGCAAACTATTCTAACCCTCTTTTTTTTTTTTTTTTATTTTTTTGGTAGCTTTTGGTGCAAGTCCTGTATGATGTTACAGCTCATTGTTACCAAATGTATGGAGTGGTGCTCCTGCTGTAGTGGCAGCCCTGAGTTCAGTGGGAACAACTCTGAGGCACTGTCCCGGGTCCAACAGCAAGTGGGCATGATGAGAGACTGGTCTCTGCTGCCATGCCCAAACAGCCATGGGGAAAGCAGCTGCTGGGGTAGAGATATACTTCCCCCATGCTGCTGACAGTAGTCTTTCTCCAGCATTTGGACTTTATGGCCATAATTTTGACAGAATGTGGAAAATGTATAGCTTGAACATCTCTTTATGTTGCTCTAACACCACCTGACTCGAGCAGTTTGGTATCAGGACCCCCTGTAGGCAGGGCCATGCCAGGGATTGGTGGCTGTCACTTGCACTAGCAGTGTTATTTTTCCGTGTAGGCTCCTGATGCTGCAGGGAAACGCACCGGCAGCTGTGTCAGGCCCAGCGACCAGCAGCACCTCGAGTAGACTCTCATCTGCAAAGAACTCGTCACACCCTCTGCCCCCACCATGGCAGCACAAGGTGACTTCGCCGCAGGTAGAGGGCTGCAGCAGAATGGAGACTTCTTCAGCCAGCACTTCTTGCAGTCTCGTTCCTGCAGCCTTTGCCTGGAGGACATTTGCCTGCAGCGATGGTGCCGATGCCCAGGAATACTGCTGGCCTCAGGGAGACAGAGCATGTACAAAAGCTGCATTCAAAGTGTTGATCGCGAGACCTGGGAGACGCTGGCAAGTGCAGCAGCAGCTATTCTTCATGCCGTGCAAGTGAGAGCCCAGTCTTGGAGGCTGGGGAATAGGGAAGAGATTGGCCAGGACAAGGGACAGGGAAATACGCTGTGTATAATTTTGAATTTTCAGGAACAGCCAAGATCAGAATTTTTTTGATGCAGATCATGTTTGTGTTGTGTTTGGGTGCCCCTGCAGTAAAGAAAACGGAATAAATCTGTGTCACAATGAAGGAGAACATTTGGATTGCCAGTTTGCACCCTACAGATACATTAATCATATAGGCCCACTGAATACTGGGAACATCAAAAGCAGAGTGCAAAGCTTCTTTTAATTATAACAGCTGCTCGTTTCCCAGCACTTCCTTTGCAGTCAAGAGAAATAATAATAATAATAATAATAATACAAAAACAAACAAACAAACAAACAACCAAACAAACAAACCCCCAAAAAAACACAAACCTGGCAAAACCCAACCCAGACTTGAGTGGGAATTACAGAAGCAGAGGGCTGGAAAACTAGCTTTGGAAAGCATCTGCTTCCTAGACAGTGTCGAACTCCCGAGCCCTGCCCGGCGAGGCGCAGGGCTGCCTGCCCTTGGGAAGGGGGTGGCGTCGGGGATGGGGTAGGGAGTGGGATGGGGATGGGAAGGGGATAGAATAGGGGTGGGATGGGGGTGGGGTGCGCTGGGGATTCCGCGGGTATGCAAATGACAGAACGTTGCGCGGCCCGCGGGACGGAACGCGGGTGCGTCACAGGGGGCAGCCCCGCGCAGAGGATGTGCAGGTGAGGGGGGCACGGACCATGGCGGGAGGAGACGTGCCTGGCTTGGCCCCTCCCTGTCCGCTGCCGGGAGTTGGAGTCACCCGTCCTGTCCTTATTTTAAAGCTAGGTGCCAAGCCCCCGTTGCTGCCCCCGCTGGGAGCGTTCCCAAACCCAAAGGCAGGCACAGAGCTCTGCAGGGCGGAAGCGTCGATCCGAACACACGGTTTGGTGGCAACGGACGGACCACTGAAGGTGAGGATAGAAAGGAGCTGAACATGCAGTGGTGGCCTCAGCCAAATGAAAAAAAAAAAAACACCAAACCCAAAAAACCCCAAACCCACCAGATTTCAGGGAGAAATGGTCCGTGGATGTCAGTGCTGGCTCTGTGTCAGAGTAGATGGCTGACAGCTACAAGATGATCTTCCAGGCATGCACATGGCATCACATCTTTCTATCATTAGTTCATTATGCTTTCTCCTTTTCAACAGTAGCCAAATCACTAGTACCGCCAGCCAGGACAGGGACTGTGGCTCAGCTGGCCACAAATGGGACATGGTAATGATATGTAAGATCTGTTTCTATCTTTGCTATCATTGTCCGGTCTCACTATAGGTAAATTTCCTGTTCTTCTTCTGCTTGCTCATCATACCAGACCTTGAAGATGGTATGGTGCTGTAAAAACACCAGCAAGGTCTGCCCACTTGCTGAGATGTCTTTCTGGTTTCCAGAAATAGCAGTAGCACCCTGTAGGTATTTACTGGTAGCCTTCACAGAGGCCAAGTCTCAAATGGGAATCTTTTTTCCCCTCTTACCGGTGGAGCCTTCCATCTCCTCTCCTGGCTTGCTAGCTCAGAGGATTAATTCTTCCTGTTCAGAGGAATTAAACTGATGCTAGTTGCGTAAAAAACTAGAAACAAACTGATCTCCTAAGTGATTCAAAAAATCCTTGAATGTCTCACCCATTAGATGGGTTGATTGTAAAGGTGTGAGGTCAACTCTCTTCCTTTTACCTGGTCTACAGCCTCTTCTCAGTCCATGTTAAAAACCCCGATGAAGAAGCGAAGGGGTTTATGGTGTGTGGCAAGACCTGGGAAACCTCCATACCCAAGTGCCCTCGCTCCCCTGTTTGGCTGCAAGGCTGGTGTGTGGAACCTCGGCACTGGCAATGGAGGTCACTGCTCCCACCTCGCTCATGGGGCCTTGACCCAGGACCCCCGAGAGAGGGAGGTGAGCAGCACTGCCCCCAGAACCACTCCTGGCCAGGACAAGGGGAAGACTGAGCATCTGGTAGCCTCACAAAGAGGTAAGGCGGGAACTGTCCCTCTCTGTGGTGGGAGGAAGGGTCTTTTCCATCCTAGAGAGCCTGTGCACATTCCCAGTGAACAGTTCTCCCCTGCACATGCCCCCCTGCAGTAACCTGTCCTGCCAGGTTGTTCCCCTGTGGAAGTGGGTCAGAGTTGTCCACTGGCCTGCTTGGGGTGACTGCCAGCATGAGCATGTTTCCCTGTGTAGTTATTTAGAAGTTTCCAAGAAATCTGTCCAATGAAGTCTGTAGCTTCAGATGCTTTAGGTTTGCAGAGCAGCCTCTGTTATGCTTTGTATCTCCACTTTGCAGGCCTGACTGACTGCAGTGATCCCAAGGAGTCAGTGGTTTCCTTGTCAACTTCCCAGATGCTGTTACCCTCCAAGCCCTTGCCTCCCATCCAGAACAGCCCTCCTTCCTTGAAGCCCAGCAAGATGTGCAACAGAGAGCAGGAGCATGGGGAAAATGGCCCAGGCTATGATGACAGTGAGGGTAATAACAAGGAGCTGATAACAGAGGAAAGAGAATGCCAGGTAAGGAAAACAAGCCACATTCTGTGTGGTCAATTTTCAGTTTATGCCATGTAGGCAGAGTTCTGAGGTCTTCTTTCCCTGTGGTGTAAGTGAATGAAAGCAGCTGAACCACGGAAGAGCTCAGAGGGACATCACACTTCAGGCTGTCTTTGCAGTGTGTGTGCTGCAGACTTCATCCCCTGCACTGACGTGTATCAATAGATATTGCTATCGATACCAATATGTTGTGGTTACAGTTCCAGACACTCCAATGTCTTAGTAGTGTTTTATATCAGCTCTGTTTGGTTTTGATGGAAAAAAATATTTGCTGGAGCAGGCAGTCCTGCAAACTCAATTCTAGGTTGCCTCAGCTTTTGAGTTGTACAGCCATGCCCTTCTGCACAGTTGTCTCTAATATTTCTAGACTTCATCAGCTTCTGTGGAGCTTTGTCCTCTGCCATGGGTCTGTCCAGAGGTAAGTGATGACAGGTGGCCATGGGGAGTGCAGTCCAAACCCCATCCACACGACTGGGGATCCCTTTGCAAGAGGGACAGGAGCTTCAGTTATTTTGGATTTGGTGTGGTGTGCAGGAGAAAGAAGATGAACAACAGCTTTTTTAAAGAGAATAACCAATAAAAAGCCTTGTGTACTTGATTTCAGCCTTGCTGATAAAGGGCCAAATGTATCCCTGACATTAGCTGATCATTTCACTGAAGTTTGACCAGGTCTCAGTTTGGCTCTTTAGCTCTGCCGAAAATGATGGGGATGCTAAGGAAGGGTGTGCATCTGCCCCTGCTCCTTCCACCCTCCTTCCTAGCCATGGTGTGGGGGACCTGAAGAAACTAGAGCAGGCAACTAGAGCAACCTTACACAGAGCAGCAGGGCAGGGAGCTCTGCTCAACTTAATAAATGACAGCGAGCCTGCGAAGATGAATTGTGTGGGATCCGGAGAGCACTGAGCATGCAGAGAGCACATCAGCATCTGGGATGAAAGGCTGGTGGGGGGCTGTAGGGGAAGGGCAGAAGCAGAAAACATTACAGGCTTGAGAAAAGCAGTTTTTGACTTTGTGCAGAATGATTTTATGGGGACTTGGCAGGAGATCAGCAATAGCTGGTAGGTGCTTTAGGGACAGTGAGAGGATAGTGACCTAAATCCATTCCCATACCATCCAAAAGGCCAAGAGAGGCAGTGGCACCTCAGAACATCTTTATGCCAAGCATGTGGATGCCAGATGGTAATGCAGCCACACTGCCAGAGAAGTGAGTGAGGGAAGAGAGCTGGCAAATTTGAGACAGGGTCTCTCCCTCACCACTTCCCTTTCCATTGCCCATCCTGGGCCAAGCTGCTCCATCAGTTGGACTTTTCCTGCCAAGTCCTAGCTAAAAGCATGGCTAAACTTCTTGTGACATCAAAGGGGAAGGGCTGGGTGCTTGAGCTGAGCACTGTGTTCTACTGTTTCCAGGCTTCCCTGCTGCCTGTGCATTGCAGTGGTGGGGATATGAAGAAAGGGCCATTGGGACCGTCTTTGATCCCCCCTATACCTAAGTCAGTAAGTCCACCTCTTGGCAGTGCTGCAGTGTCTCTCCCAAGCTCTCAGCACCAAGAGGCCCAGGACATGAGGTAAGCCAAGGTGTCTGCTGCTCCAATATGTTGTTCACCTTGCACTTTTCGTCTTGTGAGGTTATTTTCCACAGTCAGCTCTCCAATGTATTTACGCAAACCTTTGTGTATTCACCATTTTGCCTATCTATAATGATCCAGTACAATGTCAAAACCAACACCATACACTCTAAGAGCAGAGGTGATGGTGGGGAAGAGGAGGCAGGACTTAAGAGGACCTTAAAACAGGTCCTCTGTTAGACTCAGCTATCGATTCCGTCTATAATCTTTGTAGTGTCGTTTGGGAACTGTATTGCATGGATCTGAATGCAGCACTTGGTTTTGTGTGTGATCTTTGACTGTCAGTTTCTGCAAGAATATTTTAGGGCAAATACTGGCTATTGTAGAGCTGTCTGCAAATTCAGATGCTGCTTCTGTAAATGTCAGTCATAACTTCTCTGTGTCTGGGCCTCCACTGTGAAATGAGAGCCAGATAAATTTTGGTTTATGGATGTATAATCCCATAGATGTTTAATATTTACATAAGGTTTTAAGATCAAAGAGGGCAAGGTGTTAGAGAACAGTTATAGGACTGTAACTGATGGAAAGATATTTTCTTGGGTATGCATGAGGAAATCTAGCTGTCAACCTTATCCTAGTTATAACAATAAATAATGAGTCACGGAAATATCAGTCCAATTTAAAAGCTTCAGTATGGCTTTTAAAGTGCAATCTGAATATACTTACCTACCAACTGAGTTGGAAAAACCCTTTTTCTTCTTGAAAGAGCAAGGAGGTGTAATATTATCCTCGGGAGACAGCACTGATATTACAGTGTGTAGCAAGATGCTATCATCAGTTTAAGGCATGACCAGGCAAAGTTAAGCTTCTGCAGCAGTACAAAAGTAGCTGCCCTCAATACAGACTTATGACTGCCTTAACATCTTTTGCTGGTTCAGAGAGGCTGTACATACCAGTAAGAGCCACTTAATTCCAAAAGGAGAGACAGCAGAATTGGATAGTTATGACACAAACTGAAGAATGGTTCCAGTGTTTCAGCTGGAGCTTGATGAGCTCTGTCTGACTCCAGCAACAGAAAGGTTAATGACAATTAATCAGCTTTGCGTATTGTTGGGTTTAGGTGTTGCATTTCCCCCTTCATCAGAATGACCATGCTGAGAAAGTTTGCGTCCTTTAACGTTACGGCCATCCCCCACCTTCTCATTCTATCTCCTCATATGTTCTTTTATCCTCAATTTTCTCAAGGCTAAGATCAATCAGCAGAAATGAAGAGAAGAACTCTAAATATCTAGGTAGGTACAGGGCATGTCTGTCCTAAAATGACCATAGGAATCTGAAAGTTTGCTTGAAAACTATCCTGTAATTTTTTCAGTTCCTTGATGGGGTCAGATGACTCCTCCAGAACCCAGTCACTGGGAAATGTGCTTTGGTGATGCAGTGAAAATTATTCCAGACTGAAGTGTAGAATGGCAGGAGCTGGAGGGGTACCTTGGGGCCCTGGAAATGCACATCAGAAAAAGAAAACATTCCTCTACATTGTGTGCATACCTTTTATCTCCCTGCATAGTTTCTAATGTCACAATTATTAGAGAAAAAGGCATTTAGCATGAAATGAGAAATGTTCCCACTCCTTCCTCATACACTTGAAGGAGAAAACCTTCCCTTGGGGCAGATCCTGAGCCAAATCCTTTGAGAGCTGAAGTAGATTCATCAACATTGCCTGTTTTTGCACTGGGAGAAATAGTGAAATCTCCTGTGATAGAAAGACCTTGTAAATTTTCTATTTACAGAGAAAGAGACTTAAAAAAGGATCCAGCCTATGCAGGATCTGAGTTTTTCATTCTCTTAAAGCACAAACCTAAATTAAATGCTGAAGTTTCCCTTGTACAACTCATTTACCTCAAACCACATATGCCAGGTTCATGATTAGAAATCTCTTTCCCTGCCCTACCTGCCTGTGGCAGCATTGCAAACTGAGGCTTGGCTAGGAGATGCCTTATGGCTTGCCCTCCCCTCCCTGCTTTGCCTTATCACTAGGAATAAGAATTCTACAAGACAAAATGCAGTGTCTGGTGCATCTGTGTCAGCTAATACTTTCAAGTTGAAAACTTCAACGACACCATTGCTGTCCTTTTGCCTCCTGATGGTTTATAGTGATAGGAGAATTGAACAAATAATTTTGCTGATGCAGAAAAAGGGATAAGATCCACTGGTTCCCTTGGCTCAGTGTTAGTTCTGCCAATAATGGGCATGTCCCTTCAGAATGATTCCTTTATTGCTGATATGCAGCTAGAATACTGAATGCAACTAGGGAGAAGTGTTGCTGAGTAAGTAAGGTGACATTTTTGCAGGATACATTCTGGACTAGAAATGAGCTATATCGTTAAACCTTATCTGTCTCTCTTTTATTATTGACCTGACCATTCCACGGGGAAAAAAAATCCTGATTTAAGGAAGTTATTCCTCTTTTATGGTTTGGCTGCCACATGATTTTATCATCTGTGAAGCCATGCAAAAGAATGATTAGTTCTCTGAGTTTTAACAGCTCTGTTGGAGAGTATTTCAGAAGGAACTGCCCTGTGCTATTTCTATTAAGAAATTTTGAATTTTCAGGAACAGCCAAGATCACAAATTCTTTGAGGCAGATCATGTTTATCATGGATTTGTGAGTCTTTCCAGTAAAGGAGGCAGGGAATAAGTCCCTGTAACAATGAAGCAGAACAAAAGTACAATTTTTGGGTGGCCAATTTTCACCCTACAGATATAGGCCCATTGAATACTGGGGACATCTAGTGCAGAGTGCAAAGCTTCCTTTAATTATAATACCTGGTGATATGGTTTGTGTCCTAGTACTTCTTTTGTTGTGAAAAGAAATAAAAAGCCCCAACAAAACCCAGCCCAAAATTCAGTGGGAATTACAGAAACAAAGGACTTAAACACTAGCTTTGGAAAGCATCTACTTCCTAGACAGTGTCAAATTCTAGAGACCATTGTGGGTTGCCTACTGTTTGAAAGGAAAGAGATCCTGTAATCGTGGATGGGCAAATAGCAACACATAAGCAAATTAGTAGAATCTGTCTCCTGGCTTGCTAGTTCAGTACTGTTCAGAGGAATTAGACTGATGCTAGTTTCGTGAAAAATAAAAACTGATCTTCTGAAATGAATGATTAAAAAAAAACATTAAATGCCTTACCCATTAGGTGTGTTCATTGTAAAGGAGTGAGGTCAACTAACTCACTTCCTCCCTTTTACCTGGTCTACAGCTTCTTCTCAGTCCATACCAAAAAAACAGATGAAGAGGACAACAGATTCATGGTGTGGGGAAGGACCTGAGAAACTTCCACACCCCAGTACCCTTGTTCCCCCATTTGGCTGCAAGGCTGGTGTGTGGAACCTCGGCACTGGCAATGGAGGTCACTGCTCCCACCTCGCTCACGGGGCCTTGACCCAGGACCCCCGAGAGAGGGAGGTGAGCAGCACTGCCCCCAGAACCACTCCTGGCCAGGACAAGGGGAAGACTGAGCATCTGGTAGCCTCACAAAGAGGTAAGGCGGGAACCGTCCCTCCCTGTGGTGGGAGGAAGGGTCTTTTCCCATCCTAGAGAGCCTGTGCACATTCCCAGTGAACAGTTCTCCCCTGCACGTGCCCCCCTGCAATAACCTGTCCTGCTGTCATCCCCAATGTAGCTCCAGGGGTGTACAGCTGTGAGGCAGGGAGAGGAGCAGGAGAGTGTATGTGCAGGTGAATTACCCTTGATAAGCACAGGTCTGTGGGCTCCCTGTTGTCCAACAGGAGCCCAGAGTCCAGGATGTTCCTCTGGTAGCTCTGTGGAAGTGGGTGAGTTGTCCACTGGCCTGCTTGGGGTGACTGCCAGCATGAGCATGTTTCCCTGTGTAGTTATTTAGAAGTTTCCAAGAAATCTGTCCAATGAAGTCTGTAGCTTCAGATGCTTTAGTTTTGCAGAGCAGCCTCTGTTATGCTTTGTATCTCCACTTTGCAGGCCTGACTGACTGCAGTGATCCCAAGGAGTCAGTGGTTTCCCTGTCAACTTCCCAGATGCTGTTACCCTCCAAGCCCTTGCCTCCATCCAGAACAACCCTCCTTCCTCAAAGCCCATATCTGTCTCTCTTTCATTATTGACCTGGTCATTCTGCAGGGTGAAAAAAATTCTGATTGAAGCAAATTAATCTTTTTTTCCTGCTTGGCTACCACATGATTTTATCATCTGTGAAACTGTGTAAGGAATGATTAATTCTCTGAGTTGAACAGCTCTGTTGGAGACTGTTTTGGAATGAGCTGCACTGTGCTATTTCCATTAAGAAAATCAGCCTTTAGGCTGGCTAGAAAGTGGCCTGATCTCATATAATTTAGAATGAAAATCCTTGGGGAAAATGAATTATCTAGCTTCAAGAACACAATTCAAGTTTGGGTAACACTCTAGTGGACCTAAGCTTTTCTTTAAATGCCCTCTAAAATATTCCAATAAATACATACATCTATTAAAATGTAGGAGTTCTTTTAGTAACTGGGAAAAAGAGGATGCTTGCTAAAATCAGCATGGATAGGAACAGATAAAATCTCTTTGGCAGGAGCAATCTGCATCTCTTCACCCTTCTCTATCAAACACAGCTGCTCACCAGAAGCGAAGGGCTGAGGCCTTTATCATGCAGTAGGTTTGAGTCTGATGGCCAACAGAGAAGTGTCATTTCAGCTGCCAGTGCAACATGGCAGTACCCCATCTGTTTGGAGAGGTTATAGGTATATGTGCCTTGCTGTTCTCATACATAATCTCTGTGTATTATCAGAGCTCTGCAGTCTGGAACCTGGGTTGCCTTGTTCCCCAGTGTCACGGTTTTGGTGGCTTGAAGTCTGCTGGACATTTACATGGACCTTTGCTTCTATTAACAGGCCTCCCACTGAGACAGACCAAGGACATGGATCATCTCATGAGTCCTCGCTTTACAAACGATGACGACTTGAAGGACAGCAGTGGAAGGGTAAGGGCTAAGGACAGGGATGAGCAGGCTTCCTTTTCAGTGACTGTTCTGTGCTTAGCACAAAATGTCACTGAAAATCATAATCTTCCTCTCCTAGGGGATGGGGATTCTCTTGGGAACACATTTGACAGCTACAGAGCAATTGCTTGGGTATTTTTACTGGTGCAGGTGTCACTGGTTAGGAGATGGTGCTAAGGTTATGAAAGAAGCATTCTCTCTATGTGTGAAGGCCAATTTAGAGAAGTTTTGAATGGCAGGACAAGTTACATCAGTGAACATGTGCAAAGTGCACACTTGGAAGCAGAGAAGGAAAGATTCTAATGTTGAGTGTAAGCAACATTAGAAGCAAAATAAAATAGGAGAGTTTGATTTTTCCTGGTTACCTTTCTTGCTGTATCTCATAGCCCTCTCATTGTCAGGTTTTTTAATTCATTAAGACCAATGTTTCTGTAACTTGTTTTCACATGACTCCTTTTGTGGACTTGTGTTCTTGGAGAGCAGCTGAGTCCTTCAGAACCAAAGAAGTGAGAAACAGCTACAATTACTGGCCATGAGTGTTAATAAACAGCTCTTATTGCTGGTTATTGCAGATGGTTTTTATTCTCCTGCCACGGCCTGTTCACCAGTAGTGTGAGCTTTTCATATGCCTTGGAGCACTCCTATGACTTTCTCAGTTCAAGCAGGGCACCCTGACACAGATTCACAAATAGTACCTTGGACAAATAGAAGGTTATGGCAATAAAGTGTTCCACCTCACTGTGTGTAATTGTCAAAGTGAGGACAGGAGAAATTCTTCTGAAACTATTGGGATGTATATGGAGCTGCTTTAAAGACTATGACACTCTACCACTGTGTTCCTGTTGTGTACGGTTTGTGTATCTCTGTTTATGGTCTGTGATGTATTTCCATCGCAACTAGGTCCGTGTTGTATTATGCAAATCAGCTGAAAAGAAAATACAACAGCGAAAAATGAGAGAGATGGAGCTTTTGGAGAAAGAGAGAGAGAAGGAAAAGTCCTTGCAGTTCCCTACACAGAGAGTTGACCCCAGGAATGCAGCTGAAGAAAGTAAGTGGTTGCTATAGTTGTCAGCCTTTTTGATCACTTGCTTTCTCTTTGCATAGTGTTGCAAAACTCTATGAAATCAGACTGGAAGGCTGTTACAGTTGCTTCTGAGTGGAAGTTTGAATATGATTTATTTCCATTTTCCAATGAAAAATACAGAGACATGAAGTGTCTTGCCTATGGCCCTCACTGAATTGCCACAGAATATCAGCTTCCCACCTTCACCTATAAAGTCCTTCAAGATAGAAAACCCTGCCATGCAAACTACACAGGGGCTTCAGACTCTCTAGTTGTGAGCAGCCTCCAGAGAAGGTGAGTGGATGAGTCCAAAAGAATGCTTTTCAACCAAGGTGCAACCTGGAAGAAACAAAATTAAACTGCTTCTAATTAAAACACAAGACATCCTGCTCACACCACTCCCTGCCAAGGAACTCTCACCGTAGAGCTGTGCTGAAGCCCTGAGCCAGTGCTTATGTTTTACCCCCACGAGCAAGCAGCCTTACTGACTTAATCACAGCTGATGGGCTCTGATTGCACTGCTGCGTGCGCTGCCCTGAGCGCGGCAGCAGGGAACTTGAAGAGTCAGCACTCAGCCCAAGGGCATCGTGCAAGGTTATCTGCTCCTTTTTTTTTCTTTTTTTTTTTTTGTAACTTCCCAATCCAGCCTCTGAAACAGAAAAACAAAAGAAAAGCCATGCTGAGTTTTCCTTGTTTCTTGGGGAAAGCACCACTGCATTCGGTTTTAAACTAAAAGAGGGTAGATTCAGACTAGATATTAGGAAGGAATTTTTTACAGCGAAGGTGATGAAATTCTGGAACAGTTTGCCCAGAGAAGCTGTTGTTGCTCCATCATTGAAGATGTTCTGAAAAACCTGATCTAGTTGAAGATGTCCCTGCTCAGGGGAGTTGGACTACGTGGCCTTTTGAAGGTCCCTTCCAACCCAAACTATGCTATGACTCTGTGATTATGTGATCACTGTCCAGTGTTAGCATGCAATTGTTATGCTTGAAGTTGTTTGGGGCAACAAAGAGATGTAACCCAGCTCCAGAAAGTTTTCTAGCCCTTTCCAAGCCCCTAGCCATGCTGTCCAGCACTCTTCACTTACAAGGTCCTCTTTGGTATCTGCAGGCTTTAGCCTACCACCTGTCAACGGGACCCTTTTCAATGTGCACAGAAAGCCTGCTGCTGCCTTGAAGACACGAATATTGAAGAAGCAGATCAACGTGCCCCTAATGCCCAAGACACCCAACATCAATGTGGATGGCAGCTTCCCACAGAACTTCTCAGGTAAGCCTGCTCCACTGCTGCCCCACGCACAAGCTGTTTCCTTGCACAAGGAGCACAAACTGCCTCTCTCCTCAGCCACAGCTGGGATCTTGGGTCCATAGACTGTCCTGAGAATTAGCAGCAAATCTACTTTGGATTTACTCCAGCTTGGTGGTGCTGGAGCAGTTGGTGCTTAGAGATCCATTGGAAAGTTGAGCTGAAATAAAGCAGTGGTAAAGGCTTAAGTTCTGGCTTTTGCCCATATTGATAGTCCAAAATACAACATTGGTGCCAGGAGGCAGCTGTAAGTGCAGAGCTGGGCTCCAGTGTAGTCTGGTAGGGTGTGCTCACTGTGCCCCTCCGAGTACCACCGTGATCAATTGTCCACGCACCATCTTGGCCCTCTGCCTGTGCTGGCTCTTCAGCCAGCTTTTCTGCTATCACAGCAAGGGTTGTCTCTGCAGGGAAATCAGGGACTTGATACAATTGTGCTGTTGCACCCAGAAGTGCATAATGGCTTCTATCCACTTTCATCCCACTGCCTGCAAAGGAAACTGGGAACAAGCAGTGCTCTTCCTCTGTCGCCCCACCCAAATACAGTGGCTGTGTGTAGCAGATGACATACAGGACAGGCTGCCTGGTGCTCCCAGGCTGCTTGCTGCCTGCAATAAATATACAGCAGATAGTCCACAGTAGTTCTTGTCTCTCCTTTGTGGGTAGCCTGCCTTGTGTTATGATCCTGAGCAGGGTGGACAAGAAAAAGAGGGGTAGGAATGATACTTTGAATTCTCTTTTCTAGTGACGCCACTTCAGTTTTCAAGATTGACCATAACTAGCCTGATATGGCCCTCCATTCATATTGAATATGGATGTGTATATCTGCATACTTGTGCAGTGACATCATTGATGTCAGTGACAGTGATACATCAGTGACATCCAGATTAGCTTGCATCCAAATATTTTTGATTTTACAGTTCCTCCATACTTTGTAGAACATGCAAGGTAGCATGAAACCCCTACAGAGTCTATAGCAGTTCATCTAGATTCTGTGCAATATTTATACTCAATACTTTTAGACAGCTCAGATGTTTTCATCTACACTTTAGAAAATGAGCTTTTGAGTGCAAGACATGAAATTTTTGATCGACAGTGCTTTTGATGGCAAATGGGTTTCATAAGAAACGCATTTATCATCTGAATTTTCTTCTACCTTGTAAATTTATCATCAAGAGAGTGTGTTTGCCAACAATTTGCATCTATATTTACATATTTTTATTCTCAGTTCGCATTTGGAAGGCTTTTTTATCACAACTATCTAGACTAGAAATTGCATTTTTCCACAAGAGAAAGCTTAGACGTTGTAGAGTTTGCAAACAAGTACATTTGATGACAAATAAATTTCACCTCAGCATCTCTGAAATACAGCCAGTGGGTACCTCTGAAATAGTAAATATTCATAATGCTTGGAAAATAACAAAATCCATAAACTACTACTTTCCCAATAGTATCCTAAAATGTACGTGCACTCAGCTGCCTGCTGTCTATAATATTTGAAGTAAATGGAAACAGAGACACTGTCAGATTTAGAGGATCAGGTATCACTGTTCCATGTTGGTTGCTCCCTGGGGATTCACCCTAGCCCAGCAGGACTCAGTTGCTCAGGCTTGGTGCTCACGGGAGGCAGCTGGAGGTCTTTCCTCAGAAAGTTACAGAGATGGGACATTATGGAGATGAGACAAGAGAGGCACATGCCCACCTGAGGAGCTTACTCCTGGAGTAGCATGTCCTTCTGGGTAGCACTGTCTCCCAGTGAGTGTGAGCCCTGTGGCACTATGAGCCTGCAGCTGGCTGTGGCACCTATATGGACCTGGAAGCTGGCGCTGTGTGTGCAATTTTCAGGTTTACACAAGGAGATGGTGCCCAGCTGGGGGTGGCTGGGAGAGCATTGGATGCTGGGGAAAGCAGTGAGCCAGACAGCAGTGAATTCTCTGAAGCAGTGTCAGTTTTCATCCATATGTAATCTTGGCTGGGAGACTGGGTTGCTGCCTGCTCTGTGGAGGGGTGTCTTGCTGGGGAATGAAATGCTCATGTCTGACCTTCTCCTCATAGTGAACTCACAGATGGCCATTGGTCTGGAGCGCAGAGAGGAGCCAGGATGTGGGAATGCCCAGAAAGGCAAACCCTCTTCTGACCCTCAGCAGCTGTTGCTCAGCGCACTCGCATGGCTCAGCAGCGACAACTGGTAAGAAAGTCCCCTCAGAGTAAAGGCAGGTTAGAAGTGTATTTTTCTAGTGCCTCGGAGCCCAGACAGCCCAGAGGTCCAAAGGGGACTAGTGAAACCACTCCAGAGCAGTCAGAGTACAAAGACTTGAGAGCAGCCTTTTATTGGTCTTGGTCTGTAGCAGTGGTACAGCTGCAGCAGGTCTGTGCTGTTTCCTAATTTTGCTCTCTGCTCCACGTAGCTGCAAGTGCAATCTGTAGGGAAGAGGGAAAGCTGCAGAACAAGATGATTTGCTGGCTGAAGCCAGAAGCAGGATGGAAGCAGTTCTGAGTTTAGAGATTTGGGTGCCTCAGGTCACTGGTCCAGGTGGGACTGAGTAAGGATTTTTCTCTAGTCCTGCTGCTGGCAGCAGTGGCAGAAGACAGGGTCTCCCTATAATCTCCTGCATGTCCCAGACACACCTACAGGGAGTTCCTATTTCTGAGGAGTGGACTGAGTTGTGGTGCAGGGTTGCTCAGCCTGTCATTTCTCCCGAAGGGCTCAAGGAAAGACAAGGAAGACAAGGAAAAAGAAAAAAAACATCTTAAGGAATCTTGCACTTTTAGAATTCAATTTTTTGCTTCTCACTGCTTAATGTGGACCTGAGATGTCTTGTCAATAGTCACAGTGTGTCCTGTAGTTAGACACAGACAGGAGTAGACCTGTAGAGGCCCAGCAGTAACGACTTAAAAGTTTCATGTGATACTAGTTGTGTTTTAGATTTCTGGCTTAGCGTCTGCTCACTAGGACTCCATTCACACTGGGATAACTGCGAAAAATCTTCCGTGACGCATCTCCTTGTGCAGTTGTTTTGTTTTGTGCCTCTCTCATTTCTGTTTGGTGCCCTGTGAGATGCAGAGAGCTGCTGCAGGTGTGGGGGGTCTGGGTTACACTCAGGGACCCCTGTGGGATGAGTCCCGAGTCCTGTGCTGCAGCCCTGATGGCTGGGTCATGTACCTTCCTGTAGCTCAGGTCCTGCACAAAGCAAGTGCTGATAGAGGCAAGTTTTTGCACCTTTTAAATAATATGTTGCTGTTGTGGGTGCTATTTTAAGTAGGGATTTTCTGGAAAATCCAGCATTTCTGCTGTTCTTGCCCGGGTGTGAAATCTTTTAGGACATACTGCTGCTTTATGGGGAGTGTGTGGGGTGGGGTGGATTGGGGGACAAACAGGACTAGATTGCAGAGTGGAAATTCAGCTATGGAGGGGCAGTGTAAACTCTCACTCTTGAACTTTGCTGGGGATGGCAAAGAAGGAAAATACCCCAGTAACACACTGACAGGGTTGTGTCTCAGGGACAGGTATAAGGAGGGTGCAAGGAACAGAAGCATGGCATGGTCTCACAGCTTCTAGGAAGCAGTGACATAGAGACTTCATGTGCCAGGGATTTCAGAAAGGCTGTCTTGTTAAATCGCCACAAATTAATCCATACAATCTGAAATCCATCTATTTGCCTTTTGGATTTGTGAATGCTTTTGACAGCCACAGCATCCTGTGGCAACGAGTTCCATGATTTAATTAAGAGCTGTATGAAAAGCACCTCCCTTTGTATGAACCATAACCCTGGTCATTTCAGAGGATGCAGCCTATTTCTTGGGTGGAGAGAAAAATCAATCTTTTTGGTTATTGCTTTTCAGGGAGCTGAAGGAGAAGGGACTCCTCAGCATCAAATGCCTGGCTATCTCCCATTCAAAAGTCCTTCTTTGTAGACTTCGTGAGGTTTCCTTGGCAGTCACCAAAGAGGTAAGAACACTGTGCTGAATTTTGTCCCACATACATGGTGTGTAGAGTGGATATGTGCTTGTTCATCTACATGTGTGCTCCGTGTCTCCCTTCATTACTATTTTTAGACCTTATTTTTCTAGTTGCTGTCACAATTGATCTGTCTGTACATATATTTATATTTAGTGGTATGTAGGGTATCTGACACTCTCCTCTTTGAGCTAGGTGCCATTGTAATGCAATATACCAATGCAGAAACTGAGATACTAATTAGGTTATTTGCCACAGCCCAAATCTGTGCTCAAGCTGCAATTAAACACTGAAGCTTTTCCCTCCCATCTTCCTCCCACGTTCTCTTCCTCCTCAGCATCCTGAGGGATTGACTGCAGGTCTTTATTTTCCAGTGTATCCCGCTGATGGTTTCTTCTTCCTTTCTGTGTGCTTTTATGTAATTTGCCCTTTTCATTCATCTATTGCCTCTGTGCACAAGTGGAATTTTGCACAGTGGCCTGGCTGTGGGATTTGCAGGGCAGTTGTACATGTCTTCACTACATCATCTCTCAGTTAGCAGAGAGGTCTCAACCTAAGTTCCCTAATACCATCTGTGGCTCTATTTCCAACTTGGCACTTGTCTGTGGCCTGAACCAGCTGCTACACAATTTCCAAGTATATAAAATTTTCCTTTGCTTGCAGAAGATAGTAGGACTTCGTTCATATCCGTGAAAATCAGTCCTTCTCTCCAATATTTAATGATGCTGGAGGCTTGAATGCCCCTTGTGTTGTTGGACTCTTCAAACCTGTCTGTTTAGATATGTAGGAGTGGGATTCTCCCACTCTGAGATCATCAGTGTTAGGAGTAGAAGCCCTTTTAGCTTAGCTCATCTGATTTTTATATCACTTTTATATTTCGGAGGAAATTTCATCTTCTCTGTTCTACACACTCATATGCAGAGACATCTTTCAGCTTTCATTTCACTCCAGTTCCAGGTTTTTCTCTCACAAGCACTTCTAGCACTTTGTTGTTAATTTTTATTAGGAGGCACAGCTAAGTGTGGGAGAAAGAATCACTGGTCTGTCCTTCAAAGTATCTTTCAAAATGAAGCATGTGGCTCTCAGACGCTGCTTCCTTAACCTTGTGGGAGAGCCTTTTGGAAGCCTTTTGGAGAGCTGTTCTAATGGAGCAGCACTGAAAGCTGTGAAACCCCACTGATGGCAGCTGTAATTGCATGAGATCTCCAGGAACCATGAGTGCCCTGAGGCCAACAACTAGGCTTTTCCTGAGCAGAAAGAGCTGCAGATGCACTCAAGTCCCTGCAGCAAATTATTCTGCAGACTTGAGCCTGTGCTTTCTGTTTCCTGGTTGAGTGCTTAAGCTGCTGGTGTTGCTTTTTTGAACAGGAGAAAAGTCCTACTTTTTTTTTATCGTGTCTTTATGAATTGTGCTTTTATGGTTTGAAATCAGCCCTTGCTTTCATTTGTTTGTTTTTATAATAAAAGGGCCTAAAATCAAAGCAGTGTACACCATGAGTTTAATAGCACACTTCGTTTAGGTGTAACAATATTTTATAGGCTTGCAGTAAATGGGCCCAAGGCCAGAGAAGAAGTTGGCACGAGAGTAAGTGCCTTTCTGCGCTTGTGGTCTTCTGCTCTTACTGTGCTTTTATCTTCCCCCTGGACACAGTAAGAAGTCTTGTAGTTCTCTGTGACTTTTGTCTAGGGGAACTGATTTTCTTTACAGTGTGATTATTGTTTCCCCTCATGACTTCCTCAGGTGACCAGCCTCCGCTCGAAGGTGTCTCACTCTGCAATCGTTGCTCTTGGAGAGCTCTTTGTGACCTTGAAGAAGGACATGGACTCTGAGGTGGATGAGGTTGCTCAGGTCTTGCTCCAGATGGTTTGGAACTCCCCAGAGTTCATTCAGAAAGCAGCCAGTCAGACCCTGGGCGTCATGGTGGAGAATGTGACTCCTTCACGAGCAATGACTGCTCTCATGGACAGCGGAGTCCAGTACGTTGATCTCTTCCAAATTATATCTTTCACCTTATATTGTGTGGGTGGGGGAAAGGATGAGAGAAAGAAGGGGAATGATGGGAGGGAAGGGTCCTCTATTCTGTATCTTCTGTGTACTTGATGACTAGATCCTCTGATCAACCTCATTTCCTTCCTCTTGTCTCCTACTTCTCTCCTCAACAGCCTATTTGTTCTCACAGTCTGTCAGCATTTTTTAGACGTGGTGAATGGTGGAGAAGTGAAAGTCCCTGCAAAGGCTAGGGATAGAGCCTTGTGGTTTTGTGGGAAGAGGGACAATTTCGATTCCAGCAGTGAGCGCCCTTTGATATTTCACAACTAACCACAGAGGTGCTGGGAAAAACCATGCATCATCATTATGCCATTAACTCGAGAAATAAGTAGGGTAATTGCTGGGACATGGAGCACACAGGGGAGGACGTGCTGGGTGTGGCACAGCCTGCACAGCAGGCGTAGCTCCTGCCAAGAGGAACCTTGTATGATTGTCCTGTCCTTAGAGCTCTACTTTCTATTCAAATGGATGCTTCATGTTAGACTTGAGGTGAT
Organism: Corapipo altera; assembly: GCF_003945725.1. Lineage (NCBI taxonomy): Eukaryota > Metazoa > Chordata > Aves > Passeriformes > Pipridae > Corapipo > Corapipo altera. Next base: position 2,785,304 of record NW_020884931.1, read on the forward strand.
GAATCACTTTAAAGGTGCCTTCACAGGCTGACTCCCATGGGATAGCTGAACCAATGCTGCCTTAAAGTATTGGCACTGTGCCTGCTAGTTTCCAATAGGCACCCTCTAGAACAGGATAACCTGGCTAAAACGACTGCCACCCTTTCCTCAACTTTGGAAAAGGGTAAAACTTTCAAACTTATCTCTTGCCAAGCCTCACAGAACAAACTGGCTGCGTTGCTGGATATTCTGCAGCTTCACGCCCTACAGCGTTTTTTCCCCCCACTCCAAGGGTTTGCAGATTTGGAGATAAATGGTGGAATAAGCCTCAATCCTGCTGCAGCTCTGTCTGTGTAGTGGGTCCCCTCTGATGGGTCAGCGTAAATTGTCTTTCATTTCCCTCTTTCTCTGAGTTAATGTTGGTAAAGAAATTGGGTCCAGGGAGACTGAATTCTTCCCTCTTCCAGGCAGGCTGTCCTTTGGTACAATGCCAACTTTGTGTTTGTCTGAGGACAGAATCTTCTACAGCTGGCTAAAATTGCAGTGAGAACACAGGCCTCCTTCTCCCAGGGATGACAGGGAGCCTGCTATGACCAAGGCATGTGTTTCTGGCCCTCCTTTTCCCTCTGCCCCCGTGTTTGCTCTCATTTCCAGGCATCGCCATGTCCTGGTGCGGAAGTGTGCAGCCAAACACCTGCTGACAGTGATGGAGAAGATTGGAGCCAAGAAACTGGCAGCCACACCTGTCAGGGCCGAGAGGCTGGTGCGCCTGGCGGTGAAGCTTGCTCAGGACTGTCACAAGGACACACGGTAATGATCTTCATTTCACCTCCTAAAATATGGAAACTGTTTGATGTCTGGCTATAAAGGGTAAAACCACAAAAGAGTGGAAGGTAAAGTAAATATTAAGTTACTTTACTGTGTGGATAAGTTCATGGAATCATAGAATATGCTGAGTTGGAAGGGACCCATCAGGATCATTGTGTCCAGCTCCTGGCCCTGCACAGGACATCCCAAGAATCACACCATGTGCCTGAGAGCATTGTCCAAATGCTTCTTCAACTCAGACAGGCTTGTTGCTGTGACCACTTCTCTGGGTTGTCTGGGCAAATGACTGTACTGGGTAACATAAGGTTGCCCAGCAAGGACCACTGCCAAATTCCTGTGACTTGAATGATTCTTTATTGAGATCAAAACAGCTCAGATTAATCAGTCAAAGAATTTTGTTTGGTCTTGTGTGTAATTCAAAGCTGAAATGTTGGCCACTGTTCAACACTGAAGGATCCCAAGCATTTATTTTTCATAAAGTTAAGACTGTCCTTGAAAAATTCCAGGTATCTTTAGCCAATGTATTTGGTCTTTTAAATGTTCTGCAGATTTGTGTAATGGTTTTGTCTGTGGCTGAACAACCTCCAGATTTCTTCTTGAAGAGAGCTATAGTTTCCTAGTAGCAAAATCAAACCAAACCACCAAAAGCCCCTTACTTTGATGATTAAAATCCCATTAATAGATGCCAAGAACACACGAGCAACTAGCTGCCCATATGCATATATAAAGTATAGAATAATCAATATAAGCATGAGGTGATTTGTCCTGGCTTGTCTGCCAGTTAAAGAAAGGTAAATTATTGTGCAATGGCAGCAAGACACTGCTAATAAGCTCTGACCACAAAGCAGATGTGCTTTGCTTGTCCCCTGGGATCCTTCAATCCTGCAAAAGCATACCCACAATTTCAGAGTGAAATTGTATTTTTCTGTTGCCCCATGTTCTCCTCTTGCCTCTTGTGTTCATCTGACAGCACCATGAAGTGACATGAGGAGGTAAATATCTCTGCTGAATAGGTAATGCCTTCTCATGGAAGTATTGCACCAGATGAGTTTAAAGTATCAACTTATTCTGTTAATACTTCTCCTTTGTTTATTCACAAGAGAGAAAAGACAGTAATAGTCTCTATGAATTTCCCTCTTTCCTGTGTTAGGTATTATGGATGGAAGATGCTGCATATGTTGATGAGTCATCAAAAATTTAATAGGCTTTTGGAACAATCTGTTTCCACACGTGACTTGAAAGATATTCTGGCAAGAATTAAGAATAAAGTAAGTGCTGGCAGGAGAAATGTCTCTTTCATGCAAGTATTGAGATTGCTAATATGAGATCAGATGATAATCTTTGTTTATCTCATTCCTCTTCTGCTGAATCATTTTGCTCCTGGGAATGAACTGTTGATCCTCAGCCTGTTTATCTACAGACAACAAAGGAACTAATATTATTAGAAATACAGTGGGGCTTTGAATATTTTGAATATCAGCCACAAACAGGAAAGGGAAATAGGAGAAAATATGTTTACATTTCAGCATAACACCCCCCTTATCCCTCCCTTGCCCCCAGTAAAGCAATTAAGTGGGAATAGTGCTTCTGAAGATAATAGAGTCTTTGCAAAAGACAAAGGAAGTAGTAGTGCCAAGAAAATTTCCAAATACACAAAAGATGCACAAGGCAATCATAATTACTACAATTATTGTCTGTCTTCTGGGAATACTGCCCTGCTGTCATGCCCTGGGGAGCTGGAAGAAGCTTGGTGAATTCAGCAGCATCCAGTGGAAAATCATGTTTGGTTTTGGGGTTTTTTTGTTCCTTTTCACTTACATTCACATTCTGGAAAGGAATGTCCCTTTGTGCAGGAATAGGGAGAGTGAGTGTGAACCAAATCAACTCCCAACACAAAGGGGCCAGCCTCCAGAGAGTCCAAAGTTTTCTGCTGTTCCCTTTAAGAACCCTTGTTCCCTACCAGTTTGCATTATTCCCATTTATGCTCAAGACTAATGAATTCAGGATTTTATACTGCTGCTCATTATGGTAGCACCTATAACCTGCCTTGGGTTATTGAAAACAAATAGTTGGCATCACTGAATCTCTAGCCTGTCTCCTTCTGTAAGTTAGGAAATATTTTCCTAAGCCTTTCCTGGTAGCAGTGATCCTGGTTACAACTTGTGTTTTAAACAAGTAATTTCTTATTTTATCTTCTAAAGACTCATGGTTTTTTATATGTCTCTGTAGGGGATTGAAGACCATGAAGGTGAGCCTCCACCTGTTGAGAACCCCAGGAAGAGGAGGAACAATGGCTTGATGCCCCAGGCTAGAATGCCTTCTTGTGGAGGGTACTAAGCACTTCTGATAGATCTGACAAAGCACATGAAAAGCTTTACATGTCTCTTCCTCAGGAAAATCTTTCTGGTGGAGATGCTCTGTGCCCGAGATTGTTGCCTTTCCCTACAAATCTTCTGTGATAAAAAATGTCTATTTCTGCCTTATGCTGAACACAACTCTTTTGAGGGGTTTTCCACAAAAATTCAAAGAGACAAAAAGACATCCTCTGATTGCAGCTCAGAAGATCCAGTGCAGTGGTGATGAGAGCAGTGTTGTGGAGGCTGTGAGAGGGTCATGTCTCTGCTGCCCAACTTGGGACAAGTAATTTGAATCACGGGGGTTTTTTATCTGAGTAGAGTCTTTTTTAGATGGGTGGTTTGATGAGAAGTCCCAGACTAGAACCCAGATGCCATTCCCAAAAATAGCACTTCCCATGCACGTGGTTTGGCCTGGAATCATGGGTTTCTCACTCTCAAACAGTACCAAGTTTGAGTAGTAAGTAGCAACTCAATTTCTGAGCAGTTCTGGTCGACAGATTTCTCAACATGGAGTTTTTCTCTATATATTCATGTCATTCCTGCTGTTTGGTTGTTGAAGAGAATGTGGTTTTTCTTCCCCCTCCGCTGTGCTACAATCAGCATTCAAGACAGGAATTTGGTCCTTGCTGTCTCCTCATGCCAGTGGGAGAGCTACTTGTACCCATTCTCCTCTGATAACAGAGGGGATTTATTTATGTTATGCTCAGCAGTGGCAGAAAGATGACCACATGCCTCACTAGCATAGTTAGTCATTCCTCCCATGGAAGAGAGAGGTCGATCCAAGAGAATTGTTCCCAGTGGGTTTGTTAAGCTGTAGATCCAGTCTCTAGGAAAGCAATAATGTGAGCATAGTGATGGGATACCTGGCTTCTGTTTTTGTCTCTGTTACTGATTTTCTGGATCCTTCAGATATACCCCTATTCATCTCTTTAGATGCATCTGAGTTATTTTTCCAGATTGCCATACCCTAGAGAGACTTCTCCAGAGTAATTATTATCCTGATTATAATACAGACACCTCCCATATGATGAAGCATTTAAACTTTGAAGTAGTGTCTATCTTTCCCCACAAAGCAATGCTAGATGTGTACTTGGGTAGACATCTGAAGATAAATGAGATGCATCTCCTCCTTGGTTTTCCTGAGTAAGCACTAGCGAGGATGTTACTTGCAGATTGTTTCCTATAATTATTGTCATGAGATCCAAGTTGTTTTTCAGGTCAGGATCTAGCTGAAATCACATCATTAGGAAGCCTCCTCAAGAGGTTTTTCTCACAATTAACTGAAGATGTTATCACCAACAGGTCTTGTTTTTATTTTCCAGTTTGGAGTCTACTTCTGATGTACCCTTCTTACACCGTTCAAAAGTCCATCTTATGTTACTTCCAACTGTGGAAGAAACGGAGCTGCTCCAGAAGCTTTATGATCTCCTGACAGCCAAAGAGTTTCAGATACGAATGGAGGGAGTGGCACTCCTCCTAGATCTCTGCAAAAGCAGCCCCAGGCTCATCTCCAATAACATTGTCCAGGTATGTGGGGTATCTCCATTGCTAATTTGCTTTAGCTCCTTTCCCAAGCCTGTAGCATTGAAGTTAATTCAGTGTGTCTTGCTGCTACATCCTGGTTGTTTGGGACAGGCTGGTCCCTCTTACCCAAAATAATTTAATTCAGCTCCAGGCTTCAGGACAAGTAATTTCAGTCCAGATGTATTTCTCTGACAGGTGCCTATTGGTGCTGTTCCTGAGATGATGACAGAATGTACTTTTGCTGTAGCTTCTGCTGTCTCCTACTCCCAGTTGGGTTCAGTAAAGGAAATCCAGCCACTGAAAACATGGCAATTACTCTCTAGACAAAAATGGAGTGGGATGGTAAAGAGAAGTGTCAGGTTGGGTTGGTTTAAAAAAATTTTTTTGAAAAAGGATGCTCCTGTGAACTCTGTCTTGTCTTGTGCAGGCACGGCTCTGCCTACTTGTTCCTGTCCTTGTCCCTTTTCGTCTTGGGAAAGACTGTTCTCATCCTTCCTGGGGGGCATTCTTTCTCTTTGGAAAGAGGAGGAAAATAGCTAAAGACAGAACTTCTCTTCCTTCTCCTCCCAGTAGCTGCTTTTTCCCCTTTTCCAGAAAACGGTGCCTGATAATGTGGCTGTCAAGGGACTGAACCTGCTCTAAGGAGAGCTGCACAGCACATTAAACTTCAGAAGTCTACCTATTAGTTAGACAAATGGTCTGGATCCTGAAGAGTTGATCAGAGCCCTGCACTTCTCCAGACACAGGTTCTGAAACAGATAAAACAAAACATGTATCTCAGCCAGCCACAGTCTTGCCAAAATCAAAATTACCCTCAGTACTTGAGGCAACTGTATGGAAAAATGGTTTCATACTTCTATACCAGGGATGTTGTTTTTCATTAATCAAATGGGATTAATTTAATGATTTATAGGTGAAGAGAAACACCACCATAGGAACTATTCTGTCCCCACCCAAACCTCTTAAAAACATATGAAAATCTTTCAACCAGCATGAGGTTGCTCAACCATTCCAGTGAGCAGCCCACAGGAAAACAGCAAGCACTGACCTGACAGAAAGGATTACTTTCATCTTTTACATTGCTGAGTACTCGTTTCTACACCCCTTCTTAAAACAAAGACACTTTAGTACAGCTTTCATGTCTTTTGTTTTCTTTACAGATTTTTGATTATTTTGTCCTGAGGATTTGCGATTACAACAAGAAAGTGAAGCAGCAGGCGCTGGAGGCGCTGGCTTTGATGATAGCCATGCTCAGAGATGCCTTAAACCCAGTGCTGATCCGTCTGGTGGAAGCAATCACCAACAATCTGAACTCAAAGCACTTGGGGATTTATGGTGCAGCTGTGAAAGCACTGGAAGCATCCATTGCTCACTTAGGTAAGGCTGACCTCTGACTTTGTCTTCAGCAGTGGCTTCTCCCTCTCAGGTTGAAATGAACACTGACTCTGCACACAGCTCTTGTTGTCTGTGGAAATATCCAGCTGGTATCCACCCAAAGCAGTGGTGGGGCAGTCCTTATGCACCAATCCCCAAATAGGCTTGAATGTGTATCAGCATTTCCCCAAAGTCCCAGGAGCCTTTGGCTCTGTGCTGCTTGTCTGCTTTGGTACAGAAGGAGCTGAACAATAAATCCTGGACTACACCTTTGCTAGAATTCAGGGACAAAGGGATTTTTGGAGCTTGCTTGAGCCCAGTTTGACTTCCTAAATGAATTGCTTTGCTGTTGGCATGAAGGTACACTGACCCATCAGAGCTTCTGCAGAGCGGCCTCCTGGAAGGCTCTACATTATAGGCATTAGCTGGTCCTGTCTATTTTTCACCTTTCTTCTTTTTCTTCTTTTTTCAAAATGAATTTATGATTTGCTGAATTCATTTCTTTAGAACAAACAGGTATAAATCCAGCTGTAAATGATGGCTTGTTCCACACATTGTTCTGCATGGGGCAAGATCACTATAGCAAATAACTACATAGCCAAGGTCTGCTGTAAATTCCTTTGCCACACAGATTTATGTCAGCTGTGAAAATGCAGCACTGGGTGAATATGTCTGAAAAATTTAGTGTTGAAGAGGCAGGCCTTAAAGTGGAGTTACCAACTTTCTACACATCAGCTGCTTTGCAAACTCATTGAATTTGCTGACTCACTGCCTTTCTGTGTCCCAAGCGTAGGGTTATTTCTGTCCATGAAGTGGGGAGAAGGGTGTGAGACCTGTACTGCTCTTGGCCCTTATCCATTTTTTTGTGGTGCATGGGAGAAGTCTTGGAAAAAGCTGCAGAATCCTGCTAACAGAGGATGTGGCAAACAAATCCCTTCATGGTTTTGTATGGAGCTTTCTGTCATTCCTCTCTCACCAATACTGAGATCACTATAAATTTTCCATGGTGGCAGATATCAGAACAGGAGCAAGGCACATCTGTCTCTCATCACAATGACTTTACCCAGGGATAGGTTCAAGCAAACAAGGTGGAATGTATTTTTTTTCAGTTCTGCACATTTTTATGGAAGTTTGCAAAAATTCAAACAAGGAACTGAATCACAAATATTTCAAAATTCATCGCCTAGGGCTTTAGTGGGGGAAGGAAGTCTCTACTGAAAAAATGTGTGAGCGAAATCTCCCCATGTACTTTAAAACTGTCTGCCTTTACAAATTAAAATCAAGTGCCAAATGACAAGAAACCTCCCAAACTCTAAAGGATTGTGCAACACTCCTATCTTAGGGTAAGTGAGCAAAGCACATGGTCCTGCCCCATTGCTCCACTGAGCTTCACAACTAAAAGCCCAGCTATTGCTCTGAGGCTCTGAGCCTCAGATGCTGAGTTTTGGGTGAGACTTCCTCATCTGTCCTGCCCTGTCCTTTGTCTTGAAAGAAATGCCTATCAGATGGCCACTGCCTGATGGCAAGGCATGGAGTCAGTCCAGCAGCCCACACAGCTCCCAGAGCAACCAGCCCTCTGCAAAAGGGGAAGGGAAATTTCCCCTGTAGGTGTTGAGGTAGCAGAGAGGTGTCTGCAGCGAAAATGAGGACACGGAGAAGTAGATTCTTCTTTTACTCCTATTGCAAATGCTGGGCCATCTGTCCTGCAGCCGACAGGTTTAGCTAATATGCAGAGCAGAGAGTTAGAGCTGAGTTCATAAGAACTGAGCTGCCTGCCACCTTGTTTTCTCTAACGGCCATTAAAACTCCTCTGTCTTCAGGTCTCTCAAGGCTGCTAAAGTAGCAGTTGGGTAAATTGTGTTATTGACTTGAGCTTTATTGTTTCAAAATGCATGGGACACTTGAAAACCTTGAAATGGAAGGTGAATAGTAGCTCTACACTTGGATTCCTAAGAACAAGCAGGCACGCCCAAGCCCTGAGTGTTCCCCTGATAATCCATGTAGATACCAATATTAACGCTTAATTAACAGTTTGTACTCCTTCAAGATCTCCAGATCTCAGGGTAGTTTTTTTTTCCCAAGCAGCAGCTGCAAGGTAACTCTCAGGGGAGGAACAGCAAAGGTGAAACAAATGTCTGCCAATACTGCAAGAGTGTGAGACAAAAAGTGAAGTGTCTGTTTAAAAAGGTGAATGAGAAGACTGTAATTATCAAAGCAGAAGCTTAATTAGGGTAGCAGGATTAGTTCTTTACTTCATGCTTGCAAGAAGATCATTAGGGACTTCCTTTTTGTATCTCATGCAAAAGAGGAGCTCTTAATAATACACTGCTACTGAAAACCACTTTGGGATTTACCTCTTTTGTGGTTCACAAAGAAGTAGGTTGCCTGCGTTATCACTCCTGGTGACACGGCATCGACACAGTGACATGAGGTATCGCAGTGCATCCCACGCACATTCTGTCTCCAAGAAAAGCTTTGCTTGGCTTATTGGAGTGGAAGGACGGCAGGCTTGCAGACCAAACCAGGCAACAGTTTATAAATTCAAACAAGACCGTCATATCAACAACAGACAGCATAGGAAAAACAAAATACATATGACAGTCAAGTACCAGGAAGTCAGTTCGTTTTCCAATCTCTCTACCAAGATCTGATTTCACAGATGTACAGGAGCCCCCAGTAGTGGATGGCAATGAGCAGTAAGTTCTCTTGTAAAATTAACTTGGAGTCTTGTCCAAGTTGTAACTTGAAGATTTAAAAACAGCTTGTCTTAAAGTGGGAATGGATGTGCGAACTTTTGAGCCATCTCACCCTTTTCCTTAGGGAAGGGAGGAGATCACTTCTGCAAAGCTCTGGCATGCAAAACCTTGTCACTACTTACATGTGATTTGAATTTTGAGGTCCCTGATATGAAACATTTAACACTGCTCCTGGTACAGCAGACCACTTTGGATTTACAAATGTGAAATGAAAGCTTTCCTTTTTGAATTTATAATCCTCCCAAGTAAGAAGGAAAGAAGAAAAGGACTCGGAAACTGGCAGAAATTTACTTTATTTTACAAAATTCAGTTGTCTCTGCCCTTTCCCTCCCCACCCTCCTTTCTCACGTGTCCTCAAAAGAATGAGCAGAAATAAATGTTTCTCTTTCAGATAAAGTATCAGTGCTGAAAGAGTTTAGCAACCGAATGAGTCAACTGAGTGGCCAAGCTCTGCTGGATGTCACCGAACGTCTCTCAGGTATCGCCTGCTTCAGCTAATATCCACTTCTAAGCCAAATCTCCAGAGGAAATATTCAGAGAGATTGCCTGTGAATAGACAGTACAGTAGCTCATCAAAATCTGAGCTTGTCCCTCCAGGTTTTTGCCTGGCTGCTGCAGAGGCTGCGTGTGAGATGAGAGCAGTGCTCAGGCTCAGGGCTGAGCCCTCACTGGGGCATCTCAGGACCCTCCTTCAGGAAAGAAAGGGGCTAAAAATACCCTAGATGGCTCCTCCCTTGCAAGGACAGTACAGTAAAGGTCAGGGAGGTCTGTGAGAGCAACCTTTTCTAAACCAAATAACCATCCTTTAGGAAAAACGGTGGCACATGGTGTTTCTGGGGATCAGTTTGTTTTGTCCCCACAGAATTCTTGTTTTCCTCTTGGAAACTTTTGAGGCTGAACCCTGCAGTGCTTGGTAGCTTAAAACTCAACACACATATTACAAGGCAAGGATTTTGTGCAAGGTAGGATTTGGGGGTAGAAGCAGAGTGCTGAGCCTCTCTGCCTGTATTGCAAAAATGGCATTGGACTCTGAGCATTTCAGGATGTGCAAGAAGCCTGTTTCTATATCAGCACTGTCCGACATGCTACAAATGCAGCTGATAATTGATTTATATTTGTAGCTTGCTATGTCAGCAACAGCCAAGGAATGGAAAAACGATAATCTCAATATATACTAGAGAAGATTATTTATAGCTTTGCTTTAATTATGGCTAAATCCACTGCTAATTATGCCAGCATCTTTTAATGCAAGGTTTAATACACTTTGCTTCTTCATTAGGAATCTCAAAAGGGCATGTTCAGCCATAGCAAATGTAAAAGGACCTTTAAAGATAATTTGAATAAAGTAAATCTCCAGAAATGGAGAATTTAGTTTTGCAGTTATTTAAATCTCTTTTTCAAATGAAGTATTTGAGCATAAATTAGGACTACTTTAGAAAGAGCAGATGTTCTCTCTGGGATTTAGTTGGAACAAACAGCTCCTTCTCTTCTGAGGTCTCATAGTGACCGATGTCTTTAATTGCATTTAAACTCAAATTAACTCCCATTTTAAACTGGGTACCATAACCCTTTTCCTGCTTACCAGAAATGGAATGACTGCTGCCAGATTAACAGCGTAGAGAAAATGAAGGTTCTTCCACCACAGAATAATAAATGGTTACTGCATAACATTTCAACTGAACAGAAAATAAGAATGGTCTTCAGACCATTTCAGATTTTGATCTCTCAGCAAAATCCAAATGCAAGGAGCCTATTGGTAGTAAATTTTTGTTCATATTTAATATAGTTCAGTTCAGAAAATGAGCAGAGAGCAGACTTCAGAGAGAGTGTGAGAGAACGCTTGTTTTTTGGTTAAATTTCAGCCCCCCCCTTGTAACATTTTCCTTTCTCTATTCCGCTATTTCAGTGCACATTGGGAGAGTAAATGCCATTAACATTGTGAGGGTAAATGCCATTAAAATTGTGAGATGCTCAAATGCCATGGCAATGGGGTCTAGGCAATTATCTAAGACACCCTGAAGTTTGAAACAGCTGTTCATTAGAAGCCACAGAATATGAGGGAAAGAAAAGCTCAGATTTGACCATTCTGCCAAAGACATCAGTTAGTCACTGATGTTTCTAATAAAACTGTCAAGCAGCAGCCATCTTTTATGGGCTGGAGTTCTGAAGTGTGGTCTAATACTGCCCTTTGCTGTGTGCCACTGAGCAAAGGGAACCGCCAGATTAGACTTTTGGCATTTTACATCAAAGGTCACAAAAAAGTAATCATCCCTTTTATTAGAAATCTTTCAATTACCTCTCTGAGGTGCGTTTCAAAATCTTCAACAGTGGATTTAGACAACTTCTTAATGGAAATAAACAGCAATTTGACATTTTGGTCATTTGTCATGCAGAAACAGACACTGAAATGATTTAACAAATGTATATGATTCACTTTGCTAAGTCTGTCACAGATACAAGGCCTCTGATTTAGAGAAATTAGTCCTGGGGGGTTGGTTGTTCTGTTCAGTGGATGATCAGCTGCTTTGCCCATTTCTGGGTCATCGGGCTCTAGGTACTTGCTGATATTAGTCAGAAAAGGCTCCCAAGAATCAAAAATGCTGGTAGGTACCTGTCTGCATGAAGGTTGGTTGTTAAGAAGCTTGTCTCTCTTGCCCTGCAGTGCTCGTGGCACGTGTTTATCCCAGGAGCCCTGAAGTTGTGCAGCGCTACGCGCTGCCCGTGCTCTGGTCCTTCCTGGGAAACAAGGTCCCGCCCGTCCGAAGCGCCAACGTCAGGACTGTGGTCGCCAAACTTGCAAAGGCCCTGCATGAAGCGATGGGCTCCAAGCTGAGGCAGCACGCTGCCAGCCAGCCTCAGAACGTGGTGAAAAACCTCTCCAACATTTTGGGCTGGAATGTCAGGTGAAGGCTGGGTACGCTCCCGGAAGCTGGCGAAGTGCTGAGTTGGACAGGTGGAGGCAAAGGTGGACCTGACGGCGGCATTAGTTTTATTCTGCACGTCTGAAGAACAAGGGACTTATCCTATAGGCTTTATAGCTACAGATGTACATAGTATTTTGATATTTAGATGTAGTTTGGAATAAATGTGTTTTGGTTGTATATTTTTTTATTTTGATTATATATTTTTGATTGTATATATTTCATTTTTATTATATTTTTAAATTTAGCAAAATAATAAAATAATTAAAAAAAAAAAAAAAGAAGAGATTGAGACAGCAGGACCTGGTAACCTAGAGGATATGTGGTGAGGTTATCGAAATGCATCTCACTGTACGTGCTAGTGTCTCACCATGTCCTCTCCTCATTGAGCCTCTCCTCTTCTTCTTTTGACATGTCTTCTTTGTGTCATTTGTGCTGCTGTTTGTTATTTGGCATTTCAGTGGTGCCACTTATTTACATGTTTGGGGGACAATGTACCCAAAAGACTCTGTACAGTCTAAAGTTTTCTAACGAGATGTATTCTGTGCTCACAATAGACCTGAGCAAAGAAACAAAGAAAACTTGGCCCAAATCCCAAAACTTTGCCCATTTGCAATCTGAGACATCTCTGGCTCATAGCTGTCCTCAATCACAATTTTATATGTAAGAAGAGGACACATATTTCACTGGGAAAAGATGCACTGCTTTGGAAAACACATATATATGTATATTTATCCAGGATAGCAGTCAAGTGATGTTGTTTGTAACTTGTTTGCAGAAGGATGAGTTGACTGTGAGGCCAATAACAGGTGAGAAGGGTTTCTCAGATCTATTTATACTCCAGCCTGGGTGCCATTCAGCCCAGAGCTATGGGATAATTTATTACCACGGACCAGTGCTTGCCAGCATAATGAATTCCTGCATAGCTGGAACAAGCACTTCTGGTTCAGCTTCAGCTCTTGGTGGACTGCATGATCATTGACAATGCTGCCTTTCAAGAAATTATTTAGCAGTTCCATTTCATAATCATTTGAATCTTTTAAACTTACCTTTTAATTTGCTCTACCTTAGGGAAAAACACTTTACAGACCAGTACAAACTGTAACATTTTGACAGCAAAGTCTGCATTGTTGCCAGTTTTTGATGTTACAGAAGAAAATGCACATGTGTGTGTTAATTAAGTTTTCTGGAGGAAAATATCTATTTCATGTGGCTGCATGTGTTTGCTTAGCTATGGATCTGGTCCTGGACTAGAAAAGCCCAGGCAGAGTAGCATGTTGCAGGAAAGAATAGTCCATGAGCTTATGGGTTTGCCAGCAGAGTGAATGTGTTCTTTTGGGATTTCCTTGAAGACAAAATTAGGGAGCAGCTCCCTGCCCCAGTATTCTCTCAGATCTTTTTAAAATATCGTAGTAAAGGCAGTGAAACTTTCCACCTACCTGCACACCCACTGTTTGAATAGGAGCATTTTTGGCTCTCCTTAAAGTCATTGCTCTGGCATACCAGAAGAATTTCTTAGTGTTCAAACAAATGTGAACGATGCATGATCCTCCTGATGGTGCTTCAGAGTCCTGGTAAGTGCTTGGCTTACAAAACTAAATTTAGATATAGGTTGGATCTTGGCTCAGTTTTATGCAAATTTAGGAGGAAAACAAAAGCCGAGATAAGAAGCTTGAGATAATTGGATATATTGCCCCCTGTGCTAGTTTTCTGCTTAACTTTTTGCAGGATTGGCTTGTCATCCCCAAATGAGTGGGTGGGAAGTAGTCAGCCCCAGTGCTGCTGCTTTGTACTTCTGGAGTGTATCAAGCTCCCGGTAAGCATTGTCCCAAGAACAGAGAAACTCACACAAGTCCTAGTCTCCTTTTTCCTGCAAAGAGTCTAAATTAAACGTATAAAAGGATTCTTAAAATTACGAAGAGTTTATTTACAAGGTTTTAAGTGTTCTAAGTTTATTTGATGAGTACCTTTCTATTTTTACTGGTGTGTAAACAGCCTCTGAAAAGGTCACAACAAGATTCATTGTGTGTTTGGAGAAGACAGGCTGCAGAAGCACTGATCAGCCCAGGGAAACTGGGAATACACCGAGCATCTACACGCCTACTGCACTCCTTGTGCTATGGTGTTTCCAGTGGATGTTTTTCTGTGGAAAAGCTTAATCTAGTTATGTGGGGCTGAAAATGAGGCATCATAGACTTCCCTGGGCTAGCAGAGCTCAGAGGTGCAGTACATGCTTTCTTTCTTACTCTTTGGGGTATCGGTAGAATAAATAGTTCTGAAGTACTTTTTCAACATGAAGAGCATACTATTGCTTGTGGGTTTTTTTAATTGTTTATGGTGCTTTCTAGGTTATTTCTTTATTTTGCACCTTAGAGGTGGGGGGGGGGGTTTGTTTGGTTGGGGTTTTTTGGTTTGGTGGATTTTGTTTGTTTTGTTTGGTTGGTTTTTTACCCTGTTATGAGCTGTTGTTGCTATGTGGACTAAAAAGGGATTTGTCTAAGACTCAGAGTTAGGTAACTGCTTACCAGCAGTCCTGTCTTACTGTCTGCTCAGTTGCAGAGCACTGTGTGATAGGAAGGTGTCCCTGATGCTCTCTGTTTCCTGGCTTATCCACACAAAAAACTATGCTATGGAAACCTACTTGTAATCCAGGTCTATTACAATAGTTAGCACATGCATGTATATGGATGTGTTTTCTCTGAATATAAAGATGAAAGGATCTGCGTGGATATCTGGTTATTGATACAGCCTTCAATGTTCAAAAAAGGTCTGAAAGATGCATTGCCTTATGCCCTGATTGTCCACGTTAACTATATTTACAAGCAAAGAGACACAAAGCTTCAAAGTGGAGGAAAACATTTCAAAAATAAAGCCATTGTATTGTACTGGCAGGTTTGATTTCCAGTTTGGATGTAAGAGACATTAAACTGATATTAATCATAAGAGAGGCTAAAGCTGCAAGGGAATTGTCCCGTAAGATTGACTCCTTAGAGTCACATTTGACAGCGAAGCAGCTATTGAATTTGTTGGTTTAGGTTTTATCTGCAGAGTCATCTCTGCCTTGCTATGTATCTTTGTGTGTCTGCTGGAATGCCTGGAAAGTTTTGTTCACAGCTTTACAGTTGCTCCTCTGGGGAAGGGTGGGTATTTGTTAACAACCTTAGACTTCAGCTTTGGTTCATTCCTATCCTAAGGAGCCAGTGGTTCAGTAGTATTTATAATAAATGAAGGGCAGCCTGTAACACTGAAAGCTTTCAGTTTCTCTTTAATTGCTGTACAATCAACTCAACTATGCCTCAAGGAAAACTTTATTAAAGCAGAAGGGATTCATATGGAATAAGACAGGCTTATCACCCCTTTTTCTTTGAAATAACCTTGATAAGGGGTGAGCTCTGTACAGTCTAACTTCAGAAATCCTCACGCTACTGCCTAATGCTATCACGTTTGTATATTAGTAAAGAAAAAGAACATAATGAGTAGAGGGAAGAGCCCAGATTTTGAAATTAAGAATGTTGGTGAGTGGAGAACAATTAGGGAATGTGAGGGCTGTAATTTTGTGCTAATGGTGGTGGAACAGGATGGATGCAGGGCAGGCATACGTAAGATGAATGGAAATGGGATAAGAGGGATAATGTGGTCCTGAGTCTTGATCACCTTGTCCTGTTGAGTATTTACTGTCTGTATCTGCACATCTTTCTTTTTGACATTAATATTTTCATTATTCATCCAAAAAGGGCTATGGGCAAGAAATATAAACATGAGATATTTGCTCCCAATTTTCATATGTTTCAGTGCACAGTTGTGTGTTTATATTAACCTTCACCTTTACCTGAGGACAATATGGAATTGAGCCCCTAATTCAGACTGCAGGTATTATGGATCTTGCCCATAGGATATTGCCCAGGAAGATCAAAATCTGAGTTTGAAGTTCATACCTGTTACATGCATCTCCACATGCTGTAGTCATGATAGCACTGAGTATATTTAATGTGGAAGAATTAATGATTTGCTAATCCAGAGGGTTTTCTCTTCAGGAGATGCTGGCAGTTCCTTACTGATGAGACATGACAGTAAGAACAGGTTACTTTATCTCTGTTGTGATCTCTTCTTATAGCAAAGGGGATAGCTTCTCAAAATATTCCTCTTAATGATAAAACTTCATAAATGAATATGAAATGCCTTGAATGTTTAGAGGTGTGACAGTGCAAATGGTGTAATACGCTATGTTTATTGATAACCTGCGTAGCATTCTCAGCCATATTGTTAATCACAGAACCACAGAATATTCTGAACTGGAAGGGACTCGCAAAGATCGTCAAAGTCCAACTCATGGCCCTGCACAGGACAGACCCAACAATCCCACCATGTGCCTGAGTGCATTGTCAAAATGCTTCTGGCAGGTTGGTGCTGTGCCCACTTCCCTGGGGAGCCTGTTCTAGTGCCCAACCACCTTTTGGGTGAAGAACCTTTTTCTATTATTCAACCTAACCCCTCCCCGATACAATTTCAGGCCACTCCCTTGATTTCTGTCACTGGTCCCTACAGAGAAGAGATCAGTGCCTGCCCTTCTTCTTCCCCTCACAAGGAGGCTGTAGATTGCGATGTCTCCCCTCAGTCTTCTCTCCTCTAGGCTTTCTGAGGTTGTTCTTGAAGCCAAATAAAGCAACTGGAGTGTG
The DNA here is from genome assembly GCF_003945725.1 of Corapipo altera. Taxonomy (NCBI): domain Eukaryota; kingdom Metazoa; phylum Chordata; class Aves; order Passeriformes; family Pipridae; genus Corapipo; species Corapipo altera. Next base: position 2,801,719 of record NW_020884931.1, read on the forward strand.
TGTAGTGCTTTGGTGTTCTAACCATCTTCAGATACTGAGGGCCTGAAATGACAAGCCCCTTGAAGGTCGGAGATTTGAGCAGTGTCACTGGAAACAAGGGCAGCTGCCAACTTGTTAAAGGTCTTCAGATAAACTGCAGCACAGAGCTGTTGGCTGCTCTTTTCGAAGCTATGAGCCCTGGCTGGGAAACTGATACTGCATCAGTCTGTGCTCAACACCTCTGCAATCCAACTCCACTGCAGGCAGTGCACTCTGATTTTAACCCTTAGGATAAAGCCACAGCCCCTGCTCTAGTTAGCTGTGGTTGTGCATAGAAGCTCCACTGAACTGAGTACAAGATTGCCAGGTAGCTCAAGCTTAAATCAGGGCAGGGAAGGGTTGGAAGCACAGCTGACCTATGTCAGTGACCAGGCTGGATCCTGTAGCCTAAAAAAAGACATATTTGCTTAATGAAAATGCAGCCTATATTAAGTAATGTACCAGCAAAACACAAAACAAGACAAGCTTATGCTGGGGTGGGGAAGGAGAAAGTAAATGAACCTTTTATAGTTCAGTGCACTTAGGACGGAATGAGTAGTATAACATGGGGCTAAGATTGAAGCTGGTTGCATATAGAATAAAAAAGAAATCAAACTCATACCACGTATATAAAAACTCTGATTTATTTGCGTCAATAAAAAATAAATGTTAAATTTGAGTATGGTCTTATAAAACAATTGTATTCCAGAAATGTTGTATTTGTGAAAAATGGAGCTGTTGACAAAGAAAATGGTTAAAAAATTTTTTTTTTAAAAAGTGGTGAGCCAAACTATAATTTCTTGCATACTATAGTTACTCAATTTCATGCTTGCAATAGAGTTTGAAGGTAAACACATGATTTGCAAGAGTCCTGTACATTAACTGGACTACAGAGAATCTGTTAGCTATACATAATCATGAGTTCATGTTACAAACTTGTAGATCACTCCTGGAGAAACTCTGTGTCTTGCATGCAATGTTCAGTTTGCTGCAGCGTCCTTAGGGCAGCACTGGAATCCTTCAGCAGCAGCTGCAGTGTTTAGGTAGGATTGTGTTTGCAATGAGCCTCCTGATGACCACAGCCTCAGTCAAAGCTGGAGAGGTGCAGTGGTAGGATGCCAGCTCATGTACCACATTCTCAAGGTAGCCTGGTTTGGGGGAAAGATGCTTTGGGTGACTCCATGTCCAGCTAGCACACGTTGTGCTGAAGTATTGCCACATGTGCTGATGCAAATTCCACAGAATTTGGTGTTTGGGGGATATACACAAATACTTTCTCTAACTCCCCGTTATGGATGCCAGGAAATTTCAGAATGAAGCCATATAGAGATAAACTGATTGTAGTAGCTGAGGAGAAGCTGTCCTCCCACTCTGTTCCATGTTCATCTGCAAAGCTCCATTCAGTCATGCAAAAAGCCATTTTTCTGCTGTCATGTTTCAGGTTTGGTTCTGTCTGGGTGGTTACAGCCAGTGGAACAAGCCAGCCCAAAATGCATGCAAAAATGCATTTGTATTCTTATGCAGCAGGGAGAGAACTACACTTCTGATGAGGGGGAAGACTAACCTGCAGTTAGCCCTGCTGATGATCTTTGCAGTATCTCCCTAGTGATTTTCCAGCTTGATAGGGGGATGGTGCATCTGCCTGTGTGATTACTGGGTGGATCAGTTGGCACCTCCCAGCTGTTCACTATGGGTGTGGCTGCTTTGCCACCTCAAGGTCACAAACCACTGACCATCCAAAAAACCCTTTTCGCTGCGAGCTTCTCTATATTCAACACCCCACCTTAAACATAACAATTAAGGTTTCCTCGTGTCTGTGACATAAAATGGCACTAAACTTAGTGAAAGACGGTTGTGAATAAGGCACTGGACTAAAACTCAGGAGTTAGTATGCAGAGGGGTCCCTTAGGCAACAGAAGATGAGCCTCAGTTCCCCATTCATGAAGGTGGGCAGCTAAAAATACTGTGTGAAAGTAAAATGGCCAGACACCACCATGATGAAAGCTGTAGGAAAAAATTAAACTATTTCTAACAAAATATGATACAAAGGGCTTTTTCCTCTTGAATCTTATTCTGTAAGAAAGTTGTATCTGAAAACATGTCAAATAAAACTAAAACTACATTAATTGAAAGTTGCAACTTAATCATGATATATTAGTTAGGTAAGAAAGATCTAGTAATTTCTGAAACTGTATTCAAGAGGATGCTGTAAAAGCTTAGGATTAATTGACTGTAAATAACTTGTGCTTTTATTAAGAAGAATCTGCTTAGACTCTTCAGTGAAATTACAATATACCCTCAAGCTGTATAACTCAGAAAAAAATTATAATACATTTTCGGGGAGAACAGGATTTTCTAGGGTGGCTTTAATTAAAAAAAAAAAAAACAAACAACAAAACAAAACCCAAATGTGTCCTTGGATGACTCAGGATTTATAATGTTGTTTGATTGGGCTATTGCAAAACTACTCTAATCAGGATTAAGCCTTGTACCCTGGAAACTAGAGGTGATAAGATTATCTGATCATCAAGGGTGATTTAGAAGATCAAAACCTTTTTGAGTGAGTAAGATCCCTAATTTTATTCCTTTAAAAGGGGTTATTTTGTTTTAACTTGTATTTGACCTTATTCTCTCCTTGCATATTGATAAATATCTAATGTACAGATGTTGCTTTGTTGACACCATTGTTGTTTTTTGCAATAATATTCAATTGGTTCAGGGTTTTACCTCCCCCTGAGAAAAGTCACAACAGCCCCTTTTTACACGAACTGTGATGCCTCCTGAATAAACAACATATTGAATAATGATCCCTTCTGATAGTTTTTGAACTCATCTATCTAAACAGTGAAAATAAAGGACTTGGCTACAGGCCTGGTCGTTATCAACTAAATTTGCCTCAGACTCACCTGGCTACAAAGTGTTTCTTTTGTTCCTGTAGATCTTTGAGTTAAACCATGGAATGAAAAGAGAAGCAGCTGGCTGGTGTTTTGTTAGATTGTTGGGGCCAATTGGGGGTTTTTGATGCAACGCCATCATATATTCTCCTTGCAAGAGAAGATGAAGCCACATTTTGGAGACTCGGGTAAGGCTGCTTCTTCCCTCTGGGGCCTCTGGCCTTGCTCATTCCTCTGCTTTTGGAAAGGGCTTCTGCTGTCAGTCCCTCTGCAGCCCCTGGCCCACGATGTAGAGGTCGGGGTGGGAAGTGGATCTGTTGGAGTCTTTGATTTCAGGAGCACAAGAGTTGCTCCAACAATCACTTGCTTTTCTAGGGCTCTCCTCCAAGCTGCGGAAGGAAAGATGCTTAATTTAAGAGGCTAATGAATATTGACTTTTTAAAACAGTGCTGATTAGACCACATTAACCCACAAAGCAAAATGGTGCACAGTACTACGTCATTCCCTGTCTCCTCCTGAATACACACTCTTTATGTGCACCACCCAGATTTTATTCTTGTCATGCCAAATGCACTATACTGCTCTCTCTCTCCCATACCTCTCTTGGGAAACAAGCATTTTATATGTTGAACAGGGGATCAGTGTGAGACTGGGTTCTCTTGCAGATAGGGACAGATTTCAATGAAGTGTCTTGTTCCAGACTGCTAGAGGAAAGGAAAGGTCTTACCTTTGATATACATCTGCTTAATTTGGTTACAGTGATTTCTGAGCACGCCAGCACGACTGTGGGAGGGGAATTCTGGTAGGATAAATCTGCCACTGAAGACAGGAGAACTGAGACATAGAATGTGCAAATGATGTTCCTGGTTGCACTGGCACTCTCTGGGGGTTCAAGGACTTCATGTATCAAGACTGATTAGAGCAGTGGAGCTAATCAAGAGTACCTCACACTATGTGCCTTCGTGCTGAAATGTGTCCTGTGTTGCTGTAGCTAATTAAAGTGGTTTAAGCTCAACATGGGGAAATATTTCAGAGCTACCTGGGAATCATTACTGTATTTTAAGTATATAAACTGCAAAACTGAACTAGCTTTCAACTACAGACAAGCTATTACATCCCTGTTCTGACTGCTAGAACTTTATGTTCGAACTGCTGAATGAAGAGATTTGGGATACATGTCCAGTTGTGAAATTAATCCAGATTCAAATATCCCCCAGTTGCAGAAGGTCTCACTTGGGCTCCTTGCTTTGGAACTGATTCAGTCAACCCAATCCATCTTCAAGTTCTCTTTGAACATTATCTTAAAGGCAACAGTATTTAATCTTCTCTTTCCGCTCTACCTCTTGGGAGAGGAGCAGTCCCAATGAAATACTATTTTGTTTAAGTGCATACACAGAAATTGTATTACAGATTAACAGAATTTCTATGAGCAGAGCAACTGTACATGTTATGCCTTACTGAGATGTCAATAACTGCTGATTGCTGTCAAATGACCAAGCTTAGAAACCAGCACAGTTAGCTCAGTCTATCCATCCACAGGCTGTCCAAATAGGAACAGGCTGTACTGACTTGAGAACCTGAAACTGAAACTCTTGTCAGATACCCTAAGACTAAACCCAAAAGCTCTAGCACCAGTCCTAGTTAGGGCTGATGACGTTTTCAGTCCTGATATTCCTCGGAACATGGGACGAGCAGAAGATATGCTTGGAAAAAGAGTGGGTTCTGCCTTCTAGGAGAGCAGTGAGAGTGCAGGAAACATGCAAATCTATGCACAATGCCAACATTTAATGCCCAGCAATGCCAGCTGGCAAAATGAGATGGAAGTTACCTCTTTTTTTTTTTTTGGCATGTTCTACTAAAATGGGGTGTGTGGGAGGGGGACTCTGAGCTGCCTCTTGTTGCTTGTACAAGCTCCTGCCAGATTATTTTTGGCAATTTACTTCTCAGCAAACGGATGTTTTAATTTGGTATGGGAAAGGTGGAGGGATATATCCTACAGTTTGTGAGGAGGGGAGAAACTGGCTAACCCACTGATTTTCAAAACACTTTACCTATAAAAGATTGTGACTCTATCTCCCCTCTCTTCTGCTAATGAAGCTGCTAGTAACCCAGAAAAATAACACAGAAAGCTCCCCCACAGACCAAAAAAAGGCACTTATATTTTGAAAGGAGAGATAGAGCAAGAGAAGGAATGAAGGAAAGGAGACTGACAGCTGGGTGGGAATGGCTTGTGAATTTGAGACTAGATGCAGATATTGCTAGAATGAGGAGGTTTAGGTTTAGGTTTAGACATTTTGAATTTTCCCTCTGTTAGCTGAATGAATTACAAAGCAAAGAAAGTCCTGGCTGCTTAATGAACTTGGAGGAGAAAGTTGAAACAGAGTGTGGTGGTTTGTCTACCAGAGCAGGGCGGAGCATCTGCACATGGGGATGTGGTGCTCACCTCTGTGGCAACTGTTCCGGTCCTCAGCAGGATGAGAGGACCAGCAGTGATGTGAGGAGCTTTCGGAGCTTTTGCCATGTGTTCATTCCTAAAATACTCCTTCTCTGCCCATCAGCACATTTGCTGTGATATTCAGATTAGGCCATTCAATGCAAGGTCTGTAAAAGTTTACTCCACGCAGCTTATTTTAGTTGTAAGAAAACACTGAGTTGTGAATTGCATCTTAAATCAGTGTATATGGTAATTAATGGCCTAAATTTTCCTTTTGCTTATGTTGATATAAATTTGGCCTAACTCAGTAGTACTACTGTTGATGTTCATTGGTATAAATGATAAGATGAATTTGGCTTAGGATATATTTTGTTCTTCCAAAATGCTAGCATATCAGACTACTAGGATATATGACTTTTTTCATGAAAGGGATGATTTTATTTACAGTGGGTTTTTTTATATTATTCACTGTTCTCTGACAGACTATGATAGAAAGATAATACATCCCGTTGAAGCATAAATTAGCTAACAATTTACCTTAGACAAATTTTGAAATGGATCCATAAAACTGCCAGGGCTTTTGTATTGCAAGGTTTGACATAAAGCCTCTTTTGAAAATATTTATTTCTGCTGGCAGGCACTGGAGTAGATAAAGCTGACTTCACACAGTACATAGCAATAACAGAAAACCCAGGAAACACTGTACAAGAATGTTAGTAAATAGTCAAATATCAGACTATGATGCAATATTAAAACTGGAACTGCAAAATGGTTTGCATTTCCCAATGTTTTTTACATGCTTTGTTCAGCACATTCCTCTACCTTCAGTGTGGAAAACTTGGTCCTTATTCAGTCTCTGGGGAGGGAATGCCTGGATGTCCAGTGTCTGTGACTGTCCCTGCTTGCAATGCACTGAGTGCTTGTGCACCTCCAAGTGCAGTTTGATCCTGTTAGGGTTGATCTTCCAATCCCTACTCACAGGAATGATTCATGTGATTTCAGCTCTTCTGTGGTAAGAGCAAAAATACTGATCATGTGAGGAAAGGTTACCGGAGAAGCTTAAAGCTTAATTGACTTACACGTCCTAAGATGCTAAGAAACTAGAATAACAACACTGTACTTCCAGGCTAATCACTGAGTTACACTGATCTTTGAGTATTCCCAAATACACATTTATTTCCTGGATGGCTTTATGATTTTTATTTATTTTTTTGTTAGATGGTAGACAATATTTAAAGCTAAGCCAATTTTTTTTAATAAAAGACCACCAATTGTTGCAAACATGGAGTCGACGTGTGTTGATGTTTCAATTTCTTTAAACTGACTTTCTCAGAGCAATGAATGCCTTGTAGCCATGGGAGTTTTTCCACTTGGAAAACTGGGCTTGGGCTGTGGACCCATCAGACCTGAAATTGGCACCTAGATCTGGAAGTGTGCACAAGAAGCTCGAAATTTCAAGCTATAATTCTGTCCACACAGATCCTTGCCTACATATTATCTGTCTGTCATTCTTGCCAGCTATCTTGAAACATCCTCACATGGGTTTCAGCTGAACAGTTTACTGGATTAGAGGCTGATGATAGAACAATACCCCTCCTCTTGGTCCAAGCTGATCTTCTCATGAATATTTATGTCTATAACCTGAGGGTTGCTTCAGAGCTTTTAAGAATTGGATGTCAATGTCAATCCCCACACAAATAAGGAGAGTTCTGTGCTGTGACACCAACACTGAATTTACCCTGAGGTGCCTGTCACAGCCGATGTGTAACTGCAAGGCTTGAGCAAGCCATGGAAAGTTAACTCTTCCCTTTTTTTCAGACTAGTAGTCTACTAAAATCTGAGAGAAAATAGAAAAGAATATTTGACTGCGATCTAGTAACTACAGTGCTGTCTTTGCCCAGCCATCTCTTCTGCACATTAACAGGGGACTTTTCTGGGAAGTCTCTTAACAACACTGAATTCCCACTGGGAGTTTACAAAGCCGACACAGTGCTATATATCAGCTTTTCTGGTTTGAAGCGGAAAGTTTCTTACCTTGCTTGGTGAAGTGTGGGTTCGCTGCCAGCTGTTAGAGAAGCTGGAGGATGAAACTGGACCCCTGGTCGGCGGTCAGAGAAGCTTCTCCTTACAAACGGCTGAGGGTTGGCGGTGGTCAGGGACAGCTTTCTGGTCCGGTCTCCGGGCTGCCGGAAAAGCAGACTGCTCTTTTGGGAATGTGATGAAGCTTCAGGCTGGCTGGTCACCTCAGCACTGGGTTTGGTGGGTGCCAGTGGAGGTCTGGCTTCAAATAAGGATGAGGTGGCTGGGCAAAATATCGAACGGACATTACTGGCCCTCTTGGAGGAGGGGAGCTGGTGCTCGTCCCCAGCATCCAGCCCAGCTCTTGGCCCCTTGTAGGAACGAGATGGGGAGGCTGGGGGGGAGGGAGTGGTGAGGAATGGAGGGGGGCTTGCATCTCGGTGGGAGACTGGGGAGCCCCCCAGACGATGTGGTGCTGGTGAGCTTTGCTTGTGCCCCACAGGAGGGCTGAGGGGTTTTCGATGGGTTGGCGGAGAGGGCATCTTCTTCTGCGAGGGTGGGCTGGGCATCCTGGGACTAGAGGGAGGACTGGGCTTCCTCTGCATGGTGGGTGAGCTTGGTTGCACATTGCTAAAAGCCTGCAGAGAGTGTCTGTGGTGTGCTGGGGGGCTGAAAATCCGTTTCTCAGTTGGTGAAGAAGGGGGAGTTCTCGTTGGGGAGACCCTCCTGGCAAATGGTAAGCCTTTTTCATTTCTCCTGAGTGAATCTGGAGAGCTGTGCTTCTGGGACAGCACTGAAGTCGCAGGTGAATTGGGCTCTTTGCTCTCTGAGCTGTCGCTGTGTGGTTTTGAAACCCCACTGGGGTTTTGAAGAGGAATAATTTTATGGGTTTGCTTGTATAAATCTGCAGCCTCTTTTCTCTGTGTTTCTAATATCTCCTCCTGGCTAGGGATGTGCACGTTGGTAGGGTTCAGCTCCAGAGAGTACCTTGGCAGTTTCTCATCCCCTGACCTGGTAGTCTTTAGACCTTTATTAGTCATCGCACTGGGGCCGCTGATATTTTTACTTGGTAGTAAGTCAATGGAC
>NW_020884931.1:2815169-3167135 GCF_003945725.1 Corapipo altera
GTAATTTTTCTGGAACACATGAATTGAACTTAATATACATGATAACACAGTCATTTTCCTCAAGGCTTTTCTGGAAAGCATCAGGTAATTTACCTCTTGACTCTGCTTCTTGCCAGTCATTTAGCTCAGGCTCTGGCTGCTTTTGTGTCTCCCTACAATGCATTTTCTACAAAGTGATCCCAACTCTTTTTGCTTTCCCTTTTAGGCATGTATCTCATGTGTTCAAGTGGAGAAATGGAGCAGATTTAGGCAGCTGCTTCATCCTAGTGATCCTAATGGTCAGGATGCTGTAGCCCTCCAAAATAAGTCAAGGAAAATAGTAGAACAAGCAAATAGCCTTAATGCCCTTCTACTGTTTACAGTGGGACTTCAGAGACATCTTTATATAGCTGCTTAATACTTGTCCTATGAAAACTCTTTTGTCTTTTCTTCAAAAAACAGCTTCAACAGCTCCATTGTTCACACTGGGAATTTTGACAATTAACTCATTGTGAGTTGGTAATTTTATTTGGGAAGTTCTTTTTCTTCCCTTTTCCTTTGATCAGTCATGTTATTTTTGTTTGGGTTTTTTTCTTGTTATTTTCACACCATGCATTAACATCTTATAGGAAATAAATCCATGGTTAAAAAAATTCAAAATCCTGGTTTATGCTTATTTATTATGCAGCCATTTATTGTTTTAAATATTAGTAGTAAACAAATATTATTTTTATTTTCTATTTATTATTAAATCAAGATCAAGGCTCAGAAAAAATGCATTTTAACAAGGCATTGGTTTTATCCTAACTTTAATTGTCGTTTGCATTTATGTACAATATGACTAATGTTGTGTCAGCTTTGTTAGCTTCTGTGAGAGAGCAGGATCTTTGATGTGCCTGTTTCCAACAGCTTAAGTAGCTGCATTTTTCTCATCAATTTTCTTATTACCAAGCAGTTATATATTTCTTTGCACTTCTGAGGAACTTTAGAAAAACCTCAATGCTTTACCTCATGAAAAATGCTAAAGAAAATGCTTTATCACATGGTCTTACAACAAAAGAGAAGACAAAATAGGAAATGCACATAAGCACTTATACCCACTCTTAAAAATTTAAGATTTGTGTTTGTGGATGAGGGCTCACTGAGGAATTATGGAGCACTTGGGTGATAACAACATAACAACAACTTTAAAGAGCTATTTTGCTCTCAAAGAAACATGCTTTATCTTCTTTTGTGTGAGCAAATTGAATATAACCAGGGAGCTGTTCATATTGCTGGCCTAGATATCACTAAGTAAATAAAAAATACTTGCTTTTTATTTCAGCTTCTCCTGCAGAGCTGACACTGTTTTGGGAGATGGAGTAGATTCTCTTCTTTCTGTAATCACTAACAGAGATACTTATGAAGCTTCATCTTGTTTCCCCTAGTGGAAACCTGTTGACAATGGTAAGGAGTAGAAATATCATGGTTTGGAGGAAATCTAGTTGAAAAGAAGTAAATAAAACCAGTGAGTATACACAGAGCCTTTATTAGTGGTGATGGTGCAAGTAAAAGAAAAATTCATCTTTGTTCTGGGTCAACGATAAACTTCTCAGGTTGTTTTCCCTTTTTTTTTTTAAATTTTTAAAAAAATTTCTGATTTCTACATAAATTGCTTCAGACTGATTGCACAAGACAATAAATGTGACCTCAATGTTTTCAAAAACCTGTTTAGCAAAAACAAACCCATTTTTTTTAACAGGTAGGCCACTGGTTTCCTTCTTCAGCAACAATACTTTATAAAGGAATTAATGGAGGAAAAAATATAAGAAGAAAATTAAAGAGGATCGGTTTGGGGGGTTTGCCTGCACAGGGCTGTTGGTACACACAGGTGACCCAAAGGAGTCGAGAAAAATTGTATGACCACTGTCAGCAGTAGTTTTGTGAGATGTATTTACATTTGCCTGTTATTTCTGGAATGTGTGTTCTGATCACTTAATCATAGTTTCTCTTTGTTAAACTACCTATGGGTATTAAAAGCTTGCTATCTGCCATAACTAACACATTCATTGCTGTTTTCAGTGGTTAAGACAGTGACTCCCAAAAGATGACAGTTAGGACCAAGAATTGTGTGGAACAGCCTAAAGTTTTAAGTATAGATTTCCAGGCTTATGCAAATCTAGAAAATTAAAATGGGAGGGTCCCACTAGCCTAGGCAGCAGTTACAGCGGTCCACACGAGTGAAAGCAGGTTTGTGGTTGTGGAGCAATTTCAAGGAAAGCAAGTTCCTTTCAGGTGAGGGACTGGCAATTTAACAGGCAGGCGGTGGCTTCTGTCATTTCTAGTGGAAAGTGGTAGTGTTGATTTGGGATCTCGAAGTGAGACCCAGGTAATTTGTATTCCTGAAAAACATCCCAAGATGCTACAGACAAGAGTGCAGCTATTGAACCTTATGCCTTTTTCAGTTCCCAATGGGTTCCGTCACCTAAAGCATCTCAGGGTCTCCCTGGAAAATGAGACAGACACAGAATTCCTCCTGCCTTCCTTTCACAGAGTGTCTCAAACCATAGTGTGTGCACTGATAGCTGTGTGAAACCACCTCAAACCCACAGGCAGCCTGGAGCATGGCAACTGTTGCCTGGCAGCGGGGAGTTCTGGGATGCCCATCCTGGTGTGATCCTGATGCACATGTGTGTGGAGCAGACATTTACTCCGGAGAGAAGATGATCTTTCACTGCCTGGGCACTAAGGAGAGTGGCTCTTGATGAAGTGCTAGGCTCAGGGCTGTGGGTCCAGAAGCAGTGGATGTGACTTGAGGAGATGGGACTTGGCCCACCCAGCAGGAGCTGAAAAGGGCAATTTACAGAGTGGGGTGCTGGCTGATGTCTGGAAGGAGGAAGGGTGGCATGCCCCCCAAGAAATAATAGGATAGTCTTGAAGGGCTGGAAAGGCTGACAGTGACCAGTAACCTTTTCTGTAGGAGAGAAGCAAATGCATACACAGCTTCCTTGTTTCACACCCAGTTCTGGGGGTATCCTCTGGAGTATCCACTGGTTTTGAACATGCCTGCTGTCCTGTAGCTGCACTGAACCTGGTATGTAAGCGTGCTCACTGTCAGAACCTCTCTGCTGCCCTAATCCTTGCTCTACAGTGGCTCTACCGGAAGCTGCAATGTCTTTCTAAGCCATTTAAATGATTGCTTTCCTCAGACATGTATGTTTGTGAAGATGAAGGAACTGGCTAGTAATGCCCTATTTCTGCCCAAAGGAGAAACCAGAAATGAAATAATATTTTAGTTAAAATAGGCTTGTTACTCACAAGCATTGTTTCCTCATCTTCCTCCTGAGGTGGTCAGAGCTGGCACAGCCCATTGTTTTGAGTTCTCCAGGTGCTCAGCAACTTTGCTGCCCATGGCAGGACTAAATGAGTCAGACAGGATAGACTGAATAGACTTTTATTTTCACTCATATCCTGGCATGTAAGTGTGGCTGAAAAAGATATTGTGCTAAGGTACAGAATGAGATTTAAATATTTTTTTTTATTTCCATTGCAGGGCCCAGGGGTGGAAATCAGGACAGGCAGGGGTTTTGTCAGGCAATGATGTCTCTTTTCCAGTTGCAGCACTAAGTCACAGGACTCACTCTGAGCTAAAATGTTTGGGGTTCTGCTTTACTGGTCCAATCAGAAAGGTGGTCAAGAGCCTGAAATGCTTTGTTAGGTCCTTGCTTTAATTTTCTAGCATAAAAATATTCACACAGAGTTTTGTCCTCATATTCAACACTACCTTTAAATTCACACCCCATTTTCTGTGGTTTATGGCAGATGGCAACTATATCCTCTGTCTCAGCTTTCATTCTGCTGCATTAAACAAGCCATGCTCTGGTAACCTCCTAAAATAGGTTGTTCTTTTCCTTGACTGTGCTAACAAATCATCTCTAGACACACTAGATTGGCTGCCACTCACTGAAGAAGGGTGGTCACAGCCGCACGCGATTTCTCAAGGAGGTGGCAGGGCCTGCTGGCACAAACACTTCCCTGACACAACTCTCCAGCTGTATGTCCTAAGATAAATGTTTGGGTTTTGTGCCTCTGCATCATATCGGTAATGATGCTCATTGCATAGCTGTCGACTACAACCGCATCTTTCACTTCCATACAATGATCCCATATATCAGTCTTATCAGTTCATTCCTTCTTAACAGCAATTCTTTCCTTTTTTTGTTTTTTGTCTCATCAGTTTGCTGTTTTTTCCTGCCAAAATCATTAAAGGAAAATATGAAACAAAGATTAGTTCCAAGAATAATATTCCAAGATCTCATCAGTAACCTTCCTCAGCTCAGGACTTTGCATTCAGCTCTACCTAGCACTGTTTCCCCTGTGCTTGTGCTTTACCTCCACTCAAGTTGTCCTAAATTCTAGCCTTCTCCAGAATTGCTAATAATTTCCATTTCAGGCACTTCACTAAATTCCATTATTCAGAATCAGCAATAAAACATTTCCTTTGCCCAGAGCATCACGCATCTCAAAAACCGCAAACATCAACTGCCACTACTAAGCTCACATTTGATCTTGTTTACATCCTTGTCTTTAGAAAAAGAATTTGAAGTATAACCTAAGTACCTTTGAGGTGAAAATAGCAGGCCTCCATTTTCCTGGAATACAATTTTTTCTTTGCCTTTTCCGAAGCATGAAACATTTCTAAGAAGTGGAAGAATTGTCTTAGCTTTTTTTTTCTAGCCATCTGGTGTCACGTTTACTCTCACAAATGCGATTTCATGCTCACCACCTTCTAGTGTCTGGGATCTAAGAGAGCTTGCAACTCTTGACCTTTTGAGTAGTTCACTTGAGGTAATTTCCACTTGTCATTACTATTATTTGTCCTCTCCCCCTCCCTTTATCACTGGGAAAACAACGACAAAAACTAGATTGTAAACACCGGTTATATTTACTTAATAGTGACCCACGTTGAGCACAAAAATACAGCAGGACTCGGCTGAGCTTTTATCCAGGTCAAACTCCCCTCAAGCAGCCTGGGCTCAAGTGGTATGAAGATGGGTTTACCACTGCACGGGTTTCCCGGAGATTACCGATCTTTGGATTTAGATCCTTATTAGGTTTTACAGCACGGGATAAGCACGCTTTGAAAAGCTTTCTCGGGGAGCTGCTCCTTTCGTCCCTCCAGCCGGTTAATGGAATAACAGGGGAGTCCAAATTCCTGAGCTGTGTGCTGAAATGTGCCACTGTGGCCCTCGTGCCTTGGCGCGGCGGGGAGTGCGCTGACACCGCGCGGCGGGAAGCGCCGTGCCGCCGTCTCTCCTCGCTGCCGCATCCCTGTTTCCCCCGGGCAGGGCAGGGACGCGCATCCCGCTCCAGCGCCGCCCGTCCCGCACCTGCCCCGCGCTGCCGCTCCCGCCCCGCCGCCCGCGCGGGGGCGTGGCCTAGAGGGAAGGGGTGGGGCGATGCGGGCAGTGCTGGCCGCCGATTGGCCGAGGAGGTGGAAAAGGGGCGTGTCCCCCGCGCGGTGGGCGGGCCCGCGGCCGCGCTCGGCTCCCTGGGCTGCGGGCGCGGGAGGCCCCGGCAGCGCCCTCCGCGCTCGGCCGAGAGCAGGTAGGGCTGGGAGAAGGGACGGGGCCGGCGCCTCTCGGGGCTCCACCGGTGCTTTCCCGGTGCTTCCCGCCCTCCCTCGGCGCGCAGTGGGGGCGGGGTGGCGGCGCAGGGGCAGCCGCAGCGGGCGGGCCGCGGCCGGCCTGGCCCCCCCCGCCCCGCCCGCCCGGCTGCGGAGCACGGGCCGGGGGGAGCTGCGGCCCCGGGAGTTTTCACTGGGAGCATCCCCCGGCCCCCAGGGGTTCGCTGTGAGAACACCCCAGTGTTGTGAGCGGGGCGTGCCCGTCCGCTGGGGGAGGTGACGAGGGGGGCTCCGAGCGAGCAGAGCCGGCCCGGAGAGCTGCAGAACCTGAGCGCCCTGAATCCTCCAGCTTGTCAAAACGCTGGTGCAGCGGAGGGCCACAAAGATGGTTAGGGGACTGGAGCATCTCTCTCGTGAGGAGAGACTGCGGGAGCTGGGCCTGCTTAGTTTGGAGAAGACTGAGGGGGGAACTCATTAATGCATATAAATACCTCAAAGGCAGGTACCTAGAGGACGGTGCCAGACTTGTTTTTGGTGGTCCCCAGTGACAGGTGGAGGAGCAATGGCCATAAACTAAAACACAAGAAGTTCCACCGCAGCATGAGGAAGAACTTCTTTACGTGGAGGGTGGCAGAGCACTGGAACAGGGCTGCCCAGGGAGGTCGTCGAGTCTCCCTCTCTGGAGGCATTCAGAACCCATCTGGATGCGTTCCTGGATGCCCCTGCCTTGGCACGGGTTTGGATTAGATGGTCTCCAGGACCGCCTTCCAACCCTGACAACTCTGTGATTCTGTGAAAACACTGCTATGTTGCAAGAGGGCCCCACACACCTCTTGAAAAACCAGTCCTGAGTGTACCTGCATACATGTAACGTGTCTGCCACTCGTGCTGTAAATGTTATGAAGCGGGCAGGTAGTGTACGTGCAAGAGACTTGTTCTCTGAACTTAATTTTTTTTCTTGAGAACATCTAAGTACATGATAAGGAGTCCATTATATGTGGTTGTTGTCAAAAATAGCATCACACTTGTGACAGGTTCAGCTATCAGAGCCTAGCACAACCGTATGTATCACTTCAAGTGCTCTAGTGTTTGCAGGTCTTTATAATGCTTGCAGGAAGGCTTTGTGCTTTAACACAAATCTCAAATTACAAGCTCTAGAGTACATGAAAAAGTTGGACCCTGTATTATGCAACTTTTTTTTTCTATATGCTGCAATGCACTCCTGTGTAATGTGTGGATATCAGGAAACTTGTAGTTGCTCTTCAGTTTTGTCTACTGAAGTGCATGTGCATCTGATGGCTCCTTCAAGTTTTTTTTTTAATGATATTTCTATTTTTTCATTTTCAGATATAATTCAGTTGGAAGAACGTATGGCTGGCAAATAGTAAGTATGATACTTTCTCTGCTATGCTAAACTGTGCTTCGTGGTAGTTTGTCAATTCTGTGAACAGAATAATTCTGTCTTTTATTGGATCTTTCTAATAGTTTCTGTCTCTCTAAACTCTCCTTACTAATATAGGAAAATCGTTGCTCTTTTTGGAATACCTTCCATTCCACTTCACCAGGACTTCTCACCTGAATCTGTGTGTCTTGGGTTTTGTTAATACCTCATGCAGTTGTGTTTTTGCTTACAGCAAAAGTCATTATGAGGACAATGTCTGTTTACCTTTTCCATTTCTTTGAAATAGTTTTCAACCTTTTGCTTTCCCTTTGCTTTTCCAGGTGTGCATGTGTGGTGTTAACTAGTTGTGATGTTCTTACACCTGAGGTAGCAGCCTCTGGAGTGGTCATGGATGCAGAACATGTTGCCTTGACATTGTTGGTTCAGTAGTGTGTCATGACATGATAATACGTTTCTAGAGCCAAATTCAAATCCCATGGGGTGTGAGGATGTGCACATTTGGGTGGGGTTGTTGGCACTACTGTGGAAACGTGAAGCTGTTCTGTGTGGAGTTGGGTCAGCATATGCTTTGTAGCACTTGGGTCTCAGTGTCACCTACCTGACAACACAGGTTGTTTCCCTGCCTGCTTTGCTTTGGCAGTTTGAGTGCTCAATTCCTTTCACTCGTGTGACAGATTGTGTTCTTGCCTGTGGCCCCTGAGAGTAAAAGATTGCCTGGATACTTGAACAGGTTCTGCTCTGTTTGGTCTGCTTTCCTGTGTGCAGTGAACAGTCTTTTCTGTATTAATTTTCAAATGTTTGTTGATTTCTAGTTCCAGCAACTTATGTCATCGTACTTGACGAACCTCACCTCTTCCTGTCACCATCTGCTCAACTGGGTCTGGCTACTTTTTCATTATGTTTCTTTTGTTTCCTCAGTGTTGTGCTGGTAGCACTGTGCAAAAGGCTTATAATTTCTTTTGTGTTTTTTTCCAGCTTAACAGGTTCAACTAATACTCTTCTATACTCACACATCTTACTTGTTCCTTTGTGCATTTTGTGAGAGCGTCTGATGTGCTACCTGTGAAAAACTCTTGTGGATTCATGTGTTTTACAAAGTTTTGTTTTGTTTTTCCATAGCCTCAGAACAAATATCAGATGGTAGCAGATTAATTTCATTGTTGCCCTTCAAAAGAAATTTAATTAGTGACTTGCAGCTTAAAAGACTTTCTAGTCCCTCATACAAGAAAGCTGTTGCTGTCATGTTTATGATGGCTATAAAGCCTTTGAAATATAAACTCTAAACTTTTCCTTACTGTAAGAAAATAATAATTGAAATAAGTAGTGATATTTTTAATTGAAATAATTAGTGATATTTTGGGCTTTGTTAGATGAAAGAACACATAAGCCAATGCAATTTGATAATGCTGTGGGAAAAAATAGTCCTGTCCTTCCCAGTGGCCTCCTCCTTGATCTTCCCTTTGTGCCAGCATGTGATTTCTACAGTTGCATAAGACTAAGGAAATAAACTAGTTGGAGAAAAATGAACAGTTTTAATGTGGATCTCTTTTTTTCAACTTGAGGAAAGGGTGAGCTGTGTATAGTGTGCAAGAAAAGGAGGTTTTAAGTTATTTACTTCAAGATCAGCATCTGTAAACCACTGCTACAATGCCTTTTGTATTAGCATGTAGATTATGTGAGGTTCCCAAATAGTGACATATTAATCTGGGGAAATATTAGAGTAAATGTGTTATATAGCTTGTCATGTGTTAGATGCAAAACCCACAATAAGTCTCAAAGAGAGACTACTTCTTTTCTTTCTAATTTTTCCTATTTACTTGTGTGTAGATTAAGTGTAGTAAAAACAAACATTCCTTGAAGCTCCACGAATTCTTTCTGTCAAGCAAATTAACTGAAAAAAGAGCACTGTCTAGCAATCTCCAGAATAAAAATGTAGTTTGTTTAGTAGAAGCATTGCTTTTACCCTGAGTGTTTAATTATGATAATTCAAGATGCAGAATTGCAGTTTTTCAGCTGTGAGATGTAGTCTCCAATAGTGCAGTAATGCCTGGTTTTATTAAGAATAATGTTTTCTTATTTCTTAATGAATTTGCCTGATAAAATGTCTTACAAATGGTGGCCAGCTCTCCTCTGATCTTAGCCTGTGAACCATAACTAGAATGTAACTTGGGCTGGTTGTTGAATTGTGTCGCTATAACTTTGTGTGGACCTTTAGTATTTATTCTCTCTCCTAGATTGCTGTAAGGCCTGAAAAGTTGACTGGAAACAACACCAGGGTGGAGGTTACAACACTGTGGTAAGTGTGCTATTTTAAAACATCAAGGGGAGAAGCTGGGAAAGGAGCTGATATGGAATCGTGAGTCCAGGAGTGAATCACGTGGTGATGAATTGTCTCCAGCTGTGTGTGGGAAGATTAAAGAGCTGAGAATTTTAAAAGAGGAGAAAACAGTAGATGGTAGCGTGTTCTTGCTCATGGTGAAGGAAGGGAATATGCATGCAGAGTGTGAGGACAGGTACTTAATGTCCGTGTTTTCATAAAACTGTGAAATACACTCATCCATTTATCATCACTGTGTGTTTGCACTGTGTATTATTTTCTTTACTCCTCAGTTGGAAGACTGGGGAGAAATGTGATGTTTTCCATTAATAATGTGCAAAGTTGGCTGACCTTGACACCATACTCTACTAGATTTACTAATTAACTTTATTAGTTTGTAAGAATGTAATGGTAGGAATAGTTTGTGTTTGGAAAAAGGAAAGATTTTAGTCTGATTACACATTATATCTTACTACAATAGAACCTTCTAATAAGGTTATTTATTAATTTTGTCCCCTCCTAAAGTGTCTTTCTAGAAGATGACCATAGAGGATCTCCCAGAACCTTCCTTAGAAGGAGATTCCCTCATTGAAAGAGAACGGTTCTTATTCCCAAACTCTGAAACATCTGTTACTTTTTCTGTTGCTGCAGCACCAATGCCTTCAGACTGTGGTATGTACTTGTAACAGAAAATAAATTTGTGATGGGCAGAAAATAAATTAGAGTAATAAGTTTTAAGAAAAACTATCAACTCATTTCTTCATTTCAGAAAAGTTTTCTGCTTGTTAAATGGATTCTTGGTTAAAGGAGATGAAAGCTGAAGACCCACGCTTTTTCTTTTTTTCTTATTGCATACATATTAAATAATATATTTTCCTTTTCTCTGTATGTGGTCAGGTATTGGTAGAATTTTTAAGATCCCAATGTAGAATTAGATATTGTGTTAAGATGTAAAATTGCAGTAAGTAAGTGAAGTTAATCTACATCACATTTAAAACCTCTAGAGTTACACTCTTTGTTGTGCTTTCAGTATGGGCTGTAAGGGGATGTTTCTTGTGGAAGCATACATGTCTGTGGTGGTAAGGACTAAAATGAATGGTAGAAAATTATAGCAAGATCAGTGATCAGAATAATGTTTGTTTGTCTTCACATGTGTAAATCGTAATAAAATTTTAAACAGGATATGTAATATATTAAAATATCACTGTAGGTAAGAACCTTCATTGATAGCTACAATTAGAATGCCTTTGAATGTTGCAGAAGGTGTTAATAGCATCTGTATACCTTAAAAATTACTACCTCCACATCTGTTTTTCCCATGCCTTGATTAGAGTAATCAGCTGTATTCAGGAAAAATAAATACATGTAATGTTCTGTCTTTGACAGGCTCGGCACTCTAGAGACCCATTTTATAAGTTAGCACAGGTTGGGAATTTAACTGTTCCATATGATATATTTTAGTATATGAAGATGTGTCTTTATGTGGTTTAGCTGTGTTCTCATAACATGTCTGTCCTGGTCTGCTGGAAGTACTACCATGATTTGTTCCATTCTGCTTTCTTATCCCTTAGAAAAAGTTTCCTTGCGCCTTCTTCAAACATTGTTGTGTCGTGATATCTTCCAGTAACACCACAATGTCACTACTATCTGTTCTACTCAGTCTGTGCCTACTCACTGAATAAAAAAATTCATTTTATAGGAGGTTGCTGTCACCTGTGTAACAGTAATATTACTGAATCTGGGTAAAGGAGGTTAAACTGCAACAGGGAGAGATTCTTGGTCATTACGTTTAGCACTGTAATCAATACATGGGGAAGATAGAGGGGGAGGAAGTAGTGTTTTAAAATACCTAGATGTCATTGTCATCCTTTCATGAAACTCTTTGTTTAAACAGGTTTTCTGTAACGATTCTTTTGTTTGCAAAGACTCCAGCTGATCATCTGTTAAGCTCTTAGGATGGCTGTTATTAGAACTTGATATAGTGGTCAGGTTTTTACCCTAGCGTGCTGATTCTAACAGTCTGCTAGAGTTGATTTCTGATATATAATTTAGTTCAGGTTTGTAGCTAGAAATCTTCCTGGTTGAGTTAAGAGTTGTGAATATCATGCAAGATCATTAAACTTGCTGTCTAGTTGTCTGTTTACTTCATGGCTTTCAGGAGTAGATCAACTGTGGTTTATGTGGAAGGTAAATATTAGTAGATAAATCAGTAGTTGTGTGTCAATGCATGGGATACAGGGAAGAAGCACACTTGGTGTAGTGCTGGGAGATGAAGGGTTTGCTTTTTTATATGCTAGGTACAAATAAAGATTTATGTTAAATATGAGTGAAGTTGTCCTCCTTTTCCACTCTTGTTGAACCAAGGCTGTGCAGTTAGAGAAACTCTAAATAGCCAGGAAGTGAGCTCCGGAGGTGCTTTTATCTGTTAATCCAATCTAGAAGTCAGGTATGCTGTTTTTGGGGAAAGGTGGGATGATTCATCCAGAGGTTGTTTATACCATGTCATACCCAGATGGCTGATGCCCTGTTTTGTTTAACCTGTATGTCTGGTCTGAGAGCTGTGTATCTGCAGTTGATGTGAGCTGACATTGTACATTTATCCGAAACCTTTCTAAAAGGCAACTCCCTGATAGCTGCAGCAGGGGTAAAAGTTCAGTATTTGCCATGATTCAGTCAATTGCTGATGGCAGTAGGTTCTGCTTCCATTCCCTCTCCTCATAGCCATTGCTGTCCAGATTCTTTCATATAATTTTCCAGAGTTGGAAGAAATTCCACAAATTTAAAATAGGCTGTGTGTATATGCATGCACACACGTACACCTCTAAGTAACATGATGTATGATACTTTTATAACGAGGTGTTTCATACACTTATACTTTGGGTTGCCTTAAAGAACATGAGGCTTAAAATCTTCCAAAATGTATTTTTTTTTCTGATCTTGGTTTGGTGCCTTAATTTTTGAAACTGTTTGTTACCTGCAGCTGCCACAAACTGGGATTGATGCATTCAAGATATATCTGAAAATAGTGGAGGCCATAGAATGCCTTCCTGATTTGAGCATGGGTTTATATTTTGGTGTGTTTTATGTAAACTGTGATGGCAGAAGAAGAAGGAAAAAACGTTTTGTAGCATATGGAGAGATCATGTATGCATTTGATCACTGAGAGATCTATAGGCTTGTCTGTGCTTGGGAACAGCTTAATCTGCAGCCTTTGGCTGACTTGGACAACAGTTAAACCCTTATTAGCACAATCACTGTGCATCACTGTTACTTCTTGCCTAAACTTAAAATCACTCTTGCAGTATCATTGCATTGGTTGCTGATTCAAAGCTTTTTCAGAAGTATAGTCAAGATCTTATATTAAAGGATTAGGCCACATGTTAAAAAAAATTTCTAAATTACTTCAGCATTCTGACTCCTACAGTGTGATGTGTCGTGAAGTGACTCTCTCTGCTGTTCTTTGCCTCTGAGTTTGAAAAACTAGATGCATGTTAAAACTCAGGATTGCACGTAATGATTCCTTTTTTATTTTTTAACAGAGTTTTCCTTCTTCGATCCCAATGATGCAGCATGCCAAGAAATACTTTTTGACCCCAAAACATCAGTTTCTGAATTGTTTGCTATCTTAAGGCAGTGGGTTCCACAGGTCCAGCAGAATATTGATATTATTGGGAATGAGGTGAGGTATAAATGAAGATCCTTGAATGCTTTCAGTGTTAAGTATGTGTTTACAACGAATAAAACCAGTTCATTGAGAAGCAAAACTAATCATAAAGGCAGATACACTTTCTGCCTTTTAACAAGTACTGACTGATCATGCCTTGTATTTCACGTTGTCAGCTTTTATTTGGAAAGAGAAAGATGATGGATGAAAATTCAGTATGTTTGCGTAGATGATACAAACAGTGTTTCTTCTCAAGACAGTTGTGTGGAAACCCCTCACCTTGGTGTTTCAGTTTCCTGCCTAGCAGTAATCCCACACTCCAATATGTGAAGCTGGGGTAAAGCATGACCTTAAGTGCAGTGTTTCCAAGGCAAAAAATGAGATAGGAACTGAAATCTTTTTGCACCATACAATAAGCTGCTTTCAGAAGACATCTTGTTTCTAGTAATTCCATCCTACTTTCTTTTTCTTCTTCTTCTGGATTATGGGCTTTTCTGGACAGGTGTGGAAGTAGAATTAAGATTCTTCCTACTGTAGTATACGTGAGGGCTTTTTTGGGGGGGACGGGAGGATATTGTTGAGAGATCAAAGAACAAAGGGAGAGCTTTGTAAGTAATGTTCCTGTTGTTCAGTTAAGCAGTTAACTTCTTAGCATGTGAAGTATATGTTAGAAGGAATAATATAAACAGTCTTTCAAATCTGCAAATAATGAAGGTTAATGATATGCATATATAATGATATAAATATTATTTATTACGTTTGTGTATGTTGGTCAGTTCTGCAGTTAAGAGTCTGTTCTGGCAGGCTTCTTTGTTATTAGCCATTGGAATGAATCCAAGAGTCAATATATCTGAAATAACATATGAATAACTACTGATGTCAGAGATATGCCAGAGCTAAAATGTGCTTGTTTTCCATTTGCTTGTCAGATCATTAAAAGGGGTTGCAATGTGAATGACAGAGATGGACTGACTGATATGACTCTCTTGCATTACACTTGCAAATCAGGAGCTCATGGTATTGGTGAGTAAAGAAATGTCATTATAGATGTAAAAAGCTAATTAATTCACAAAGAATAATCCCACTGATTTGCAGTAGATTTTTTTTTTTTTTTTTTTTTTTTAGTGCTTGGTTTTGTCTCTTCTAGTGGCCATCAGAAGGAAAGGTACAGAACTGCAGCACAGTTACAGCTGTGGCTGTTGGGAGTAGGTGGAGTATAGGTATTATAGGTATTGCAAACAATAGTACCAGCTTGAACATATATTTCATGTAGCAAAGGCAGTTTCAGACCGAGGTACAAACTCCCAGCTAAGCTATGGTTTTCTTACAGCAGTGAAGCTAGAACACTGGAACATTTAGGTGACTGGCTTTCTTTTGCTCTGTTCATATCAGAAGAGAACAATAAACTTTGCATTATTATGATCATAAATACTGGAAATGAGAGCATATTTAGCTCTGTTTGAGTACTCCTATTAGCTTTTCTATGTTGTGTTACTTTTTGGTTGACCCGAACCCACTTCCCCTCTGAGTTTGAAGTAAATTTGAGTGAGGTCTGGCATAGGTTGTCTTTTCTGCTGTTGGCAGATCTTTTAACGTAAACTTCAGCATTGTGGTGTGTAATTTTTTTTTGTCTATCAGATACTAAAATTCCTGGGTTTGATGGCTGACACATTATTTACATTAGAGAAAAACAAGTAGTGTTATTATACACTATAGTATAAATTTCAGCCCTTTATGATAAAAACCAAAGATTTCTGCATCCTAACCCTAAAAACAAAGCATAGTAATTGTGCTGCTGTGAGCTTGAAGGGTTTAATGTATCTTTTGTGCTACACATAAGCATGTGTATGTTTCTTGAGGTCAACTGAATCAGTCACTATTGCGTATTTTCCACAATTTATCTTGCAGGTGATGTTGAAACTGCTGTAAAATTTGCCACTCAGCTTATTGATTTGGGTGCTGATAGCAGCTTACGGAGCCGCTGGACAAATATGAATGCCTTGCACTATGCTGCCTACTTTGATGTTCCAGAACTGATCAGTGTTATTTTGAAAAATGCAAAGCCAAAAGGTAGGCATTGTTACCTTTATTTCATGCAGTTGTCCATGTTTTGTAGACCTTAAGCTGGTGCATAGTGCCCTTTTAAGTGTGGGGTTTGTTTATCCATTATACATAAATAATTTCATATTCTTTTAGTCAGCCTCATTGGTTCCTTTTTCCCTTTACCTGTTTTTTAGTGGTGTATTGCAGTGTTTCTGTTACTGGTTTTTAAATGTGAGCTTTGTATAAGATGGTAGAGAAGTTTCAAACAGAATGGAAAGCAAACTAATTCTAAGTTATCAATTTAAGTAATTAATTCTAAGTTGTTGAGGACTAAGAGACTGTTTGCAGAAAATGGAAGATGTGACTATTCTGGTAAATTCTTATGATTTTTAAGATTGCTTAAACATTGAGAAGTATATTCGACATGCTTGGAGAAGAGTAAGGGAGAAGTGGGGATTTGGCAATGGCATGTGGAAAACCAGGGAGTGAGGAAATTTTGACATGCCCATTTTTCCTGTTTCTGGGCTATGTAGGTGGTCATACGTAAGGAATAGTTGACTTCAGTGTTTGGCATAAAGAGATAATACCTTTTGGAAAGATACTGTGAAGGATTAGTAATTGGAGCCCTATTTATACTAATGCAAATGGAAATACTGAAATGGTTCTGAACCAGAACAGTTTGTTCCTAATTTGGTCAGGACATCAAAACCAGCAAGGAACTTTAATACTAAAATGGTACAAATGTTAATTTGTTCTACTGAATATCCTTTTGATTTTGCCATTTTGCAAAATGATTAATGCCCTGTTTTAGTTAGTCGTACCTAGAGGCTCTGTCTCAAAATTCTGAAAAGCTGGTAGGTTTTTGGAGTACACAAGGCATGAATCACCATGGAGGTAATTGTTAAACAGCGCTGTTACTGGTATGACGGTGCTTAAGAAGTGACAAACGTAGGTTGGTAACAAAAGACAGAATGAGACTGCACAGTAGTTAAGTCCACATCACGTTTCAATAGCCCGGTCTCCGTAATTTGCATCAGCAGTTTAGGTCTTCTTTCAGACCTCATTTGCATTTGGTGTTCTCATCTCCTCCTGTGCAGTGCCTGGAGAAGGGGTGGATGGGACTTTGCTTACATTTCCAAGGAAACCACTCTGGTTAAACCTCTCAGAAGTTGACAACTCTTGGATAAGCAGCTGATGCTTTTTTATCTCAGGAAGCATATAAAATTATTTGCGCTGTGGCATGAAAACAGTGGATGGTCTGAATTAATAAAAAGAACAATTTTAGCTCTGTACTTCGTCAGGCAGTTTGCAGAGAAGGGAGAACGTATGTAGAAGGCAAATATGCTTTGGCTGGATCCATACTGAACTGGAGAAAAAATGGTTGTTAATGTATAAATAACTTTTCAACACAGTGGTGTATTGAAGGTCAGACACCCATTGTGGAGCACAGGTGTTTCCCTTTGATTTGCTGCTAAACTTATTTTCTTTATGACGCTCTGCAGTTAAATTCTTTATGCAGATTTACTCCTCAGTTGTTACAATAGAGGGATAGTTTCATCTTGGATTTTTAGAGGTTTTAAATACAAAGATTGTTAAAGGTCTAAGAATTAGAAACGTTGTGGGGTGCCGTTAGACAGTGACTGTAACCTGCAGGGGTTGCTAATGACAGACCATTGCTGCATACTAAGTTCCTCTGGATAGTTTGGGGTTAGTTACTGGTGTGATAAATAAATAATTGTGATTTGTGAAACAAATGGGTGATTACATCAAAATAAAACAAACGGATTGTAAAACTTAATTACACCCCCATAAAGAAATAAAACAGACACTTACAAGGTCAAGAGGCCTAAAACTTCCTTACTATCCTAAGAATAAAATATAGTAGAACTTTAAATCTTTAGGCGCCTGTTCATCCACGAATGCATTAATTATGACGGGTTGTAGAGATAACCCTTTTAGCTTTAGCTGTAGGAAAACCCATATATTAAATACTTAGCAAAAACCTGCAGAATGTATATGTATATGATATAATTAATATGCATGAAGTAACTAAGATAAATACTAAATGTACCTTGTAGTAGGCGTGCAGATTTGGGAAACTGGTCTCCATTTCTGTTACCCAGCCGGCTGCTTGCTTTTTCCATATAATAAACTATTACTCAAAAACTTACAGAAACTCGAGGCTTTGTTTATCACACTGGGTAACATTTGATACTTATGTGTTTCTTTTTGTCACCTGTACTGTGCCCACTTAGATCACAGCTGTAAGAGAACTGTTCAAAAACTCTTAAGCGTGAAGCTCGCAGGTCTGAGGAAGTCACACAGTCTAATTAAAAACCCCAAAATTATGCATCAGTTATTTTGTCAAGTAGGAGTGCATGCAACGATTGCTGGCTCAGTAGGTGATGTTACTGATCAGTATTTCTGCAAATTGATTCCTGTGTGTGCAGAAAATACTTGACAGTCGTATTGAACATGGAGGTTTCAATGCTTGTATACAGCTGCACAGCTTCTACTTGGTTTTAAACTGGTAGTGTCTTCTGACATTTGGTGTACATCTGCATACGTAGCTGTCATTATGACTGAGGCATGTGAATGCAGTCCTTTTTCATGCCAAGTCTGTCTTCAATTAGTGCAGTTGTAAAACTGTTACATTTCGATCCCAAATTTTTTATCTTTGATCTTTATAAAATTCAGAGTCAATCTTTATTAGTATGTGTGAACTTAACGTATCTATGCAGACATATGTATTTATGTATCTTCTCTATGTGTTGATGTTTTATTTACCCCAAAAATGTTCAGTTAGTATAACTATATAAGGATGTTAATACAGATGGGATATACTTTGCTTATATTTGAGAAGGGCTAGTGTCTCTTGGAACAGAGACTGATACTGGAAAATACTAGGAAACTGTACAACCTTGGGGTGGAAAATTTTATATTCCTCACCAGGATTTCAAGTTGGAACATTATTGCTAATATTTGTTGTCCTTTGGTTTGTGTACTAAATCAACTATAATTTTTAATTAACAGCCATATACATAATTGACTCAAAATGACATCTCTCTTGTGTAATTTAGGAGAGGAGCCTCAGACTAAACAGACATTAAAACTCCAATCTTGTAGAACAGTAATAACTTCATAGCAGAGTGAAAGATATATCGGGAACAACTGATGGAAATATATATTATGCTAAATCTCTTCTAATGAAATGCAGTACTCCATTTTCCAAATTATCAGTGCAAGACTGTTCTGAGTGCAATTCTTTAAAAACAACGAAATTATAAAAATCACCAGCTCTTACTTTGTTTTTGGCCGTTAGTAATTAAATCAATGTAAAGCAGAGGTGTAATCAGTTTTCCCTTGCCCTACTGCCTG
Organism: Corapipo altera; assembly: GCF_003945725.1. Taxonomy (NCBI): domain Eukaryota; kingdom Metazoa; phylum Chordata; class Aves; order Passeriformes; family Pipridae; genus Corapipo; species Corapipo altera. The sequence continues at coordinate 2,833,558 of NW_020884931.1, forward strand.
CTCACAGAGGAAAACAACTGGTTGAAGATGCATCTTATTTTAACATTTGACACCTAGAAGTAATAAAATGTTTCTGAAACATTAAATTATGTGCAAACCTAAAGTCACTCGTTAATCTTGGCACAGTAGATGGAGCATCCTGAACACCAGCAATTTTGCAGTTGCATCAGTATTAGAAAATGAGTGAAAGTAAATATTCATCTTCCAGGTTGTTTCATGATATGAGTAGACAGATGCAGATAAGGTTGATATTCTGTGTAGAATTGCTTCTCGTATGCATTTGGTACGTAAATCATGGTGTCTCTGTATAAATGTTAACATGAACTGTAAAACCTGAATGCCCTCTCAAGGCATCTGTAGGGTGAAATGTTCGCGTAACAGATTTGCACTCCTCACATGTGATGTTTAATTGCAGATGTGGATGCCACCTGTAGTGATTTTGATTTTGGAACAGCTTTGCATATTGCTGCATTTAACCTATGTACAGGAGCTGTCAAGTGTTTACTGGAACATGGAGCAAATCCTGCCTTTAGGGTAAGGAGTTAGGTTGTAGATTCACCAAAAGGTGAAAAAATGCCTGGAAAAACTGAACAGTCTGTCCAGGATTTTGATTAGTTAAAATATGGGGAGTGAGAGTGCCTCAGAAAAAAATATTTGTAGCTCATAGTGGATGATTTTGTATGCTTTGTCATACTTGTGTGTTGAAGTTTGTATTTTTCTGTCACAGTCTAGTTCATTAGTTCAAATAGCTTTCAGGATGTTCTTCTCTTTGTTGTTTGAGCTTTCATTTATTAATACTCCTTTGTGTCTTGCAACAGTTGTCATGGCAGTGGTGGATCTTTTCAGAAATAGAGGAATGCAATCTGTGCCCTCCAGAAATGCAGTGTACTGCTTAGCAGTAAGCCTGGTCTTAGCATGAGTAACTGATAACACATAAACATCAACTGCTCTGCTTAGTAACCTAATAATAGGCTGAAGTTATAGTGTAAAGTGTTGCTATATGTGTCTAGCTACAAATCTTGGGGTTTGATTGTTTTTTGTGTTTGGTTTTTTGGGGAGGGAGGGAGGGTTTGGAGTGTTTTCTTTTTTGACAAAGGCAGTATCTCAGTTCTCTGTTTTTAAATGCAGGTTGGGGTTTTTTAATGAGAAATTATAGTTGTTTTAAGGGTACTCAAAAGTAATTGTTTTATGGTGTGAAATCTTCTGGAACATTATTGTTCATACAATTCTTCATGATATTCAATCTAGATCTCTTTAAAAATGCTGGTTTTCTTTGTCTCCTTATTTAGTGTGCATGTATGTGTTTCAAATTCCTTGGCAGCTGTTTGTTTAGGAGTCTGTTGATCACAGGGAACACCGCTTTATAGTTGCACAAGCATTCTGAGCTGGCAAAGGTGGCTCTGCCCTTGAGAAGAGCAACCCTTGGGCTTTCACTGTGCCCACTTTGCCTTCTTGCCTCTGCTCTGCCCCTGCCTTGTGTTGGCACAAAGTTTTGAAGGGCACCTGGTGGGCTGAATTGTGCGACTGACGCGACTAAAACGATCGTAATGTAATGACTAAAAACTCAAAACAAACTTCCCCCTCAACTGTAACCCAGCAATATCCTGTTTTTAAGGTCATGGGAGTTGAATGGGGCTCACCTTTTGCTTCAGAATGACTGTAGATTTTTCAGGAGTGGTAGGTGTTTGATTCTTCAATCCCACAATAAAGTTTTGACCAGAGGCAGTGTAGAGTTTGATTATATGAGAACAGCAGAGTGTAAATGTTGAGTAAGGATTATAATTTTCTAGCACTGAGATAAATTGATAGGGGGCTCAGGGAATGTTGAACTTCTAGTCTGTTTTTTAAGGAATCAAGCCAAATAAAATCTTGCCCTGCATCATCCCCTCTTTGAGCTTCTGGTAATGTCTGAGTCCAGTGGCTCAGTTGAGGCAAATTTGGAAGACTGAGATAATTATGTTTCTGCAAACTTTGTGAAAATTGGCAGATAGATGCAGATCCACACTAATGCCTTTGTTGAAGAAAGCGTAGGTAGAACTTGCTGACAGCCTGACAGTACTTGCTGTCTGGGCAACTGGCCTTGAGTTGAGGTTAACTCCGGGGGAGCTGCTGCTCCAGCAACTTTTCCTGTTGTGTGGGACACGTGAGGAGTCACGATCACTACTTTCTGGGAATGAGAAGTGTTTGGAAAGGACTCTGTCCTTAGTTCGTCTCTCATAGGATAGTCTGTATAGAAATAAACCCAAACAGATTTATTCAAGTATTTATGTGAGCCATCACATTTGTGTATTGTGTGCATGCAACATATATTAATTAAAATCTGTCTTACATTTGGAATAAGCCTCACCAAGGAATAAACTATACACTGGATAAAGATAAATTCTTTGGGAGGAGGTAGCTTTACAGTATTGGCACTACAGACCAGAAGTCTTGCTTGCTTTCTTAAGTCTGTGTTTAGGTACACAGTTACATACAGGTGTTTTGTTTTCATGTGTTCTAAGTCCTAATAATGTTCTTAAGATTAAAAATGTTGTTTGCTTGTCAATTTTGAAAATAAGATGCTGTACATGCTAGTTTATCTATCTAAGGATGTTTTGGCATCCTTATTTGAAAATGTGGTTGTTTTTATAGTTATGTTCTAGGAAAATTATCTATTAAAGAGGATTAAACACTTCATAAAATGCTATGGTTTTGCTTAATCAGATTTATCTTGTCACAGCATTGAATTTTATGCTATGTTATATTTCTACAGAATGACAAAGGGCAAATTCCAGCAGATGTGGTTCCTGATCCAGTGGATATGCCACTGGAAATGGCAGATGCAGCGGCCAGTGCAAAAGAAATCAAGCAGATATTGCTGGATGCAGTGCCTCTCTCATGTGACATCTCAAAAGCCATGATTCCAAACTATGATCATGTCACAGGAAAGGCCATGCTTTTATCACTTGGCCTGAAACTGGGAGATCGTGTTGTTATTGCAGGACAGAAGGTATGGTGACCAGCCTGCTACTACCCTCATAATTTCTGAGAGTCAATTTATTTACTCCTTTGGAGATAAACCTCGAATTTGAGGGTCTAAAATACTTTGTGGAAGGTATGAACTCTGGATGGCAGCAAGGAACTGGGTACAGAAAGTAATAAACTGAGCAGTTGTTTGATAAAGTCATTACTATGAAAAGCAGTTTTGACAGGCATGGACTGCATTTTGTATCTCTAAATGATTTTTGACAGGCTCAGCTTTTATTAACATTTTTGGTGTCACATCAAAATGATGGTAAAAGCCACAGATTATTTTCTGAGTTTCCCAGCTTTGTTATGAGTGTGCTTTCATGAAGTACCCCTGATAGTTTCTAGAAGGCAGTGAAAAACACTTCAGTTCTGCTTAGCCTATAGTAACCCAATTTCACTGGTGCAATGCAGCTAAAATCTTTGAAGCAGTGCTGTGCCAACAGGGTTGTTACATGGTTCTGTGGAAGTATAAGAATGTAGCTAATAGCAGTCCATCTCAAATGTGAATAACTTTTTAGAAGCTACTGTGATAGTCACATTTTAAAAAATGAATTTGAAAATTGTAACATTAATACTGCAGTCAGTATTCATACCTTTTATTTCCTCTGATAGCAAGGGATCTGAAATAATTTAAGAGTGCTAGAACTCTTATAAGGATTTCAGATTTTTTTTTTTCTGGTAAATGTTGAAGACATTTGTGAGCAAAATTTTATTTTTGAGTAGCTTTAGCTTTGATAATTTTTCTAGTATAACTTCAGATTTGTAACTGTCATGACTGAAGTGTTCTGAAGTGATCTCCACTGAGGGTGGGAAGCAGCTTCCATTCTGTATTTTCATTTGATGTAGTGTTGAAATTAGGTCAGGAAAGGTGAAGGAGTCACTAGCTATGCAGAAGGCATTTTAACTGAAGTACATACAGGAAGCATCTTATTCTTTCAAGGCAGTAAGAAATTTCTTTAACAGAAATCATAGTGAAAGCCAGGGGAGATAGTGTAACTGCAAGTTAGTGGAGGGTTTAGAGCAAGAAAGTGATGAAATTAGTGCTCTTGTGTATCTTTCCTCCAAGTAAGGCCCACAGAACTGTTTGTACTGTAATGTACAAACTATGGGTATGAATAGAGCTTCCTGGATTTGGTTACTTTTATTTTTTCTAATTGGTTATGCTGTTACAGCGTTGTGTATAACACAGTGTTACAAGTGTGGGAAGCTGCTTTGCCGCTGCCAGAGGCCAGCAGGGCTTTCCAGCTAGATTTTTTTTTTCTTCAAGGGAGCCAAAGCTGTCCTACAGCAGGTGGGAAGAAAGAATGTAATTGTGCCTTTTGGTCTTCCTTTTCCACGTCAGCTTTCCTCCCTTCCTTCCTTTGTGCAAGGAGCTGTTGTGCAGTACTCCCACATTGCTTCCCACTCCTTTTTTTCCATTTGTCTAAATGGAGAAGTTGTTCTCAGCCCTGCCTTCCCCTCCCCCTCGATACTCCTAAATGTGTGCAGGGTGGAGCAAAAGTGAAAACAGGATGATGAAAATGGTTCCCCATTCTTAACCTTCTCCTGGATCATTTTTCTTGCCTGGAATGTGGAAGCTGGGACAAGGGTGTTTGGAACAGCACTGTTTTTATGAGCAATGTTTATGGGTTCCCGTTCTCTTTCTTGCTTCTGCAGTCTCATAATATGTCAGCTTTAATGAAGCTTGAAAGCCAAACACAGTAGATGCCAGAGGGAAAATGGATTCCTCTCTTGATTCCTACTGTGCCTGTCATTCAAGTTGTCTTTCAGGGTAGGAAGCTGTGTAAGCAGGTGTTTGTGTATGTGATTTGGGGTCCCCCAGCTCCAGCAGCTCCTGCTGTGCTAGATTACATGTGATCTAAATGGACACTCAATGAAATGTGAGTGCAGGGAGACTAGCAGCTGGGAGAAAACTGTCATCCTGTTCCTGCTCTGTTTCTCATGTGAGAGATGTCTTCTGCTCCTTACTTGTGCAAGTCCTAGGGCAAAATTGGAGCTTTAGTTTTACCATCTCCACCTCCGGTTTAAGATACTGACTGATCTCTTCTCTCTGCTCAGTAAGTGCCCTTTGGCTGGTGCCTGGAAAGTGGAGGAATTGGAGGAATCTGTGAGACAGCTTGGCCAAACTTCCTCTGACTGAATTTGATCCTTGTGTTGGGAGCTTAAAAGTCTGTCTAGATTAGTGTGATGTACCTGCCTATAATGCTTAAGTTTAAAGGAGATCTTCATCATAAGAGAACAGACTCTGGGTCATGTTTATTTCTTTACAAACAGTAAGAAAGAGTAGCTGGAAAGTTTTATGGTAAATAAAAAAAATTGTTTCTGTCTATTTACTCTCTGAGGTATGGATTAAACAGTGAAGTCACAGTCAAAATTGAACTAATAATATTAAGTTCACATGAGATAAGGAAAACTGAGGACCTGAAGGATCAAAGGTTTTTATTACTAAAACTAATTTAAAAATCTAATATAAAAATGAATTTAAATCAGTGTTAAATGCATCTCTTTTAGTTATTCCTCCCCCGTTTGGTTGAAGTCTGTGAACTTAAAATGTGTATTTGCAGAGACTGAGGTCCACCAGCAAGACTGGTCTGTCTTGATATTCTTCATATCTGCTCAGAGTTTATAATACAGACTGAAGCAACAACAAATGTTTAAAACATTTACTGGCTTTTTAGAGTTTCTTTAATCATAAGGAAAGAATAAAAGACTTAGGAATCTTTTCCAAGGGAAAAAATTAATTATGCTCTCAAGTTTACCCTTGAATCTTTGCAATAGATATATAAATATATAAACTGTTACGCATCTAGCTATAATTCTGGAATTGTTGCTGTGGAAGACAGTGAAAGTCATTGGGCATGTGCTCCTGTACCTTGCTGACTTGGAGTTGTATTGTGCAGTGGTGCTTTCTGTTTCAATGTCTGTTGTGAGATCTGTCTGTAACCAAGTTGTTTGATACAAAATACAAGAATAGGACTAAGACATCTTGGAAAACGCATTGACTGGTGTTGAAAGGTAGGAATGTCAACAACTGAGAGAGTTTGTGTTTGTATTTCTGTTCAGATCAAAAGCTTGGAGATGACTTGCTGTCTCCTTCATGACCTGTACCATATTCTCATGAACAATACATGTTTAACAAAACCATTCTGTGTTGCTTCTTTTTGTCTTAGGTTGGTACCTTAAGATTTTGTGGCACAACGGAATTTGCCAGTGGCCAGTGGGCTGGTGTAGAGCTAGATGAACCAGAAGGAAAGAACAATGGAAGTGTTGGAAAAGTCCAGTACTTCAAGTGTGCACCAAAACGCGGTATAACCTTAATTTTTTTCTTAAATTCTTAAAAAAGCCAAATTTTAAAAAAGGGTTGGAAGATACGAACCTTTTGGGAGAATAAAACCAGATAATAGATCCTGCTCCTTTTCTTTGTAGTGCATTGTTTGTTTGTATTAAGGATTCTTTTAACTGTTTTATTGTTTTGACTGCAACTATTTACAAAACCACTGAAACAACCAGCCAGTCAAAATTTCTGTTATTTCCTTGAAACTGCAAGATAATAGTATTTCCTGGTTTCCCATCTATATTGTTGAAAGTTGTTGTGTTGTAATGATAAAAGCCATGTTTCGTTATCTGCTTTGTCTTCCTTGGTAAGACATTCGTGCTTGTAGTTGTTCTAACTTTCAGCTTGAGGTATTTTAATTGATATTTCATGGACACTCAGGACATACAAAGTCTCGTGTTTTGTAACAATGCAGACTCAATGTTACTCTTAAGACAAAAAGGAGATTGTAAATGACAGTCTTACTGACTTCCTGAATTACTCTGTTCAAGTTGCTTGATAAGGATTTTGGTTTCACTGTGCATTTGAGCTTGTCCTTCCTACCCTTCAAGTGCTCTGGCAGCACAGCAAGTTATGATCGTGGCTGACAAAAACCCCTAAAATAATTGGTGTAAGAGATAGTAGCTGGAAAGTTTTGTTACATTAACATTACCCATGGTTCTTTGTTGGCACACACAATTTTCTCTCCAGGTATCTTTGCACCTCTTTCCAAAATAAGCAAGGCTTCTGATCACAAAAAAGGCTCTGTACGAAGTTCTTCTGTGAGGTCTTCGCCTTTGGTTAAATCCAAGAAAATAGATGTCACACACATAACTTCCAAAGTGAATTCTGGTGAGTGTTTTCTTGTGTATCGAGACAGGATAGAGAGATACTAATCCTCAAGAATTAGTAAGTCTTGGTATGAAAATACTTGTTTGGAATTAGTTCGTAGCTTGGGATGAGAAGGTGACAAGGTATTTATTAACTCCGTGTCCTTGTTATTAGAAATTCTCTGCACTGTAAACTGGTACTGGAAGGACATTGTGTGTAGCTGTTGAGTCATTTTAGTGATCTGATGTACTATGGCAGGTTCTAGTCTTTACATGCTCTATTAAAAAAAAAGCTCACCACAACATTTATTCTTGAGCCATTAAAGGGATTTCTAATTGGCTGTGATACCAGTTAAGTGTCTCAGCTTAATGTGGTTCCATTTACTAAGATGTTCCTGGGTAATTTGAAACAAATAAAAATTTAGAAAATAATCTATACACCTTTATGTCTAGAAATTGAAGAGTTTTATTTTCTGGCAACAGGATTAAGGAACTATTTAGCTGATTGTGTTTTATCTGCTAATTAAATTATCTGAGTAAAACCAAGGCCAAATTAGAAGAGAAAGGTTGTCCTTGTAATAAGGCTTTGGTTTACTGATTGGAGTTATGGGCTCAGTCCCTGGCTCTGGTTTAGTTTCCTAGTAATTTGCTCAAATTACTTAATCCTTCTGTGTAAGTTCCCTCCCTGTGGAGTGGATGATGCATGTTTCCTGACTGTTCAGGTTCCAAGTTGTTTGGAGTACAAGCTCTTCCCTGCTGACTGCAGTGCTGACCATGCATAATATGGCCCCTGTGTCTGGCTGGGCACCTAACAGTGTCATTAAATATTACATTAGCACTTCTTTTGCCTTTTGAGCCCTGTTTAGGTGACTCGTACTAAGGCAACACGGCTTGAGGGATGGAAGATAATACACATTCTCATACTCAAACACCCTAAAGCACTACACACTTTATCAGTATTAGACAGGGTATAGAAACAATGCACCAGGCTGGTGGAAGAGATGCATTTTGGCAGCATTTTGGATGACTTATGTAACTCTTCTCCAAACAGATTGAGGGGGGGGAGTAAGCTTTAAGTGCGTGTACTTAAAATTAGCACAAGATCTAAGCTACTATGGGCATCTTGCATAAAAAGCATCTTGGAACAATCAGTTTGTTGGGAGTACTGCTCAGGAGTGGATCTAAGCTGACTTTTTCTGTTAAATATTTTCCAGTGTTTGATTCAGTTTGTTGTGAAGTGTAACCCACTAAACTGTAATGGAAGGGACTGTTTCCTTTGTTACAGACGGTGTGTTCTGGACAGTTTAGTTGTAAACCACCTTTTCTGTCACAAAGGTGCATTTGTGTCTTTGTAAAATTTAAGCATTTGGTTCCTTGCTTTAAGTAGAAAACAGAGTTATGCATCATCTGCCCAGAAGAGCTTGCATCCAGTGGATGTAAGTAATCTGGAAACTGCTGTTTGCAGGGAGTTCTTGCAAAGGTCCATTAGAATTATTGTGCCTGGCTGATTCCCTGGCTGGAGTGGGGGAAGGACAAAGCTGCAGAGGCAGAACTTTGGTTTGCAGTGTTTATGTGCATCACCAGGTCACAACTCTTCCCTTGAAACTTCATCCCTGCAATACACTGGTTTGTAATGATCCAAGAAAAATTAATATGCTTTTTGTAGATAAGGTTATAAGCTGCAAAGTAAAATATAATATTGTGTAGGGATTTAAAAATTTTATTTGGTTCTACTGGATTTGAATAATCCATCAGATTGATGAGAAAAGGTCTTTTTCAAGTTTTTAGGAAAAGGATTACTGAGATAAAATTGAGAAATGTGTTATCAGTCACAAACACTAGTTTTTTGATCTGATGCCTTAAATAGCTGAACCATAAAATTTTGGAAAATACAGTACATTGTCAAACTAGTTCAGTCCTTATGGCCGAATTAAGCTGAGAGATGTAGTTAAATAAAAAAGATGTGTTTTTTTGTTCATGACAGGGAGGGGATAAATCACGGATAAGCTTGTTCTTCATTGAGTTAAGGTAGGAAACTGTCAGAAATGCAAAATGACTGTTCACAAATTATAACTTGGGTGACAGTACGAGTTCCTACGCTTATCACAACATTGCTGCTCTAAGATTTAGGCTCTTAAAAATCATACTGATGTGCTTACATCATTATTTGCAGTCTGAATGAAGATTTGGTCTCAAATCTCTCTCAAAACTTTTATGTGTAATCTTTAACGCAGAAATTGTAAAATTAATACTGGTGAATCGTAGACCTTAAGTACTATAAAAGTGAATGTTATAGATGTGAATGTTTGAAAGATGTTAGTAAAACTCCTTCCATATAAAAATTAATATTTTACAGACTATTTGTTTATTTTTTGGCAAGATTGTTTGGACTGGTTTATTGCATTAAGGGGTTTAATATCTGTGCTTATCCGTCAAAGCAATTCTGCAGTCTTGTTTTACCTATTTATCAAGAACCTAAGGAATTGTACAGTTTTATCGATATTTTCCTTCCATCCAGTAATCTTCAAATCTCTCTAATTGTTTTTATACATGACTTTCCTGTAAAATTATTTGTTAGCATATATATATCTAATTGTATAAATTCTTTTTATAGGCCTAAATATGGCAAAAAAAGACAGTGCTTCTGAAACCAACTTTATGACTGCTAACAGGGGAAAAACTGTACCTGCAAAAGATGGTAACTAATTTTTAAAATTTTTTTAACATCTTAAGAAAAATTCTGTATGGCAGAGGCAGTATTATTGCTGCCCTACTGCTGTAAAAAAGCCCTGTATCTATGCTGGAGAAAAAAAAATGCCTTGCTTGTTTATTTTCACATCCCAAGCAGGCTGTATGCATTTAGTTTTCTAGGAGCAAGAGTAATTTGTGTGGACGTGGTGTTCTGTGTTGGTTTGGTAACCACTTCTGTCTAAATACATGGACAAGAACATGGACAAGCCCCTAAAGCTGAGAGCTGTCTCTTAGTAAATGATCTTACAGACGATCTGCAGAATTACCTATGTGAGTGTCTGAGGGAGAACTTTTGCCCTCTATCGTTACTGCCTAGATTTTAATAGTCTGTTGGCATTTTTATTCTCTTCTCCATCTGTGTGTTCAATCTTCTATAATAAAGTGTTGCCATCTAACAGAGCCTAACAGTCTTGGCATTGTGTCATGGCAGACTCATAATAACAGGCTTCAAATATGAAAAATGAAACTAACTTTTTAAAGAGTTCCTTTTACATGTGAATCATTCTCTGCAGTAATCTAGTTTCAGAATTGGATAGTGACTTCTACTACATCAGTGCTATGTTTGCTGAACTTTAAACATGAAGGGACCTCACTTTCAACTGTGTCTTGAGCAAACTGTAGAAGTAGTGTCTCCTCTGAGGTTTTGTTTATAAAATCATACTGTAAGTGGTAAAAACAGTATTTTTTTGAAATTATTTGAAGTGTAAGTTTGAATATACCTTCTTTGAATCATAGAATGACAGAATGGTTTGGGTTGGAAGGGACCATAAAGATCACCTAGTTCCAGTCCCCCTGCCATGGGCAGGGACATGTCTGCTAGACCAGGTTACTCAAAGGCCCTTCCACAGGAGCATTTCCGCACAGGAGAACTGCTCTGACCCTCTAAACATCTTTGTGGCCTCCTTTGGACTTGCTCCAGCAGTTCTATCAAGATAAGCATTTGTCTCCTCTGTCAGTGAACAGAGGAAGAGCCTGGTATAAAGTATTTCAGCACTGCCATATGTGATACTTTTTCAGAGACAACTTAAAAAACACGTGTAGGCAGAGGTTTCCAACATTTTGTTTATGGAGGGCACTTAATGGCTTGGTCTGCAGGGAAACTTAATTGGCAGTACAGTGTCTCAGTTTCATGGATACAATATGAAATCTGCAATTAGGACTCCAGGGGTTTTGTAGGGTGTGAGTGATGTGGAGTAAAGACCCATTTTTGGATTTAGCTGTTCAGATGATACTGCTTTAAGGCAGGTGCAGAACCTTTAGGAAAATCCAGCATCCAACTCAGAAAGTAACTGCCAGTGGTTCTTTGTCAAATAAGGCTATTTCAGCTTAGGATTTGTGCCGAGTCTGTTTTGTTTGAGTGGTTTTGTTCTGGGGTTTTTTGTTTGTTTGTTTGTTTTATTTTAATCCTAAATACGCCCAAAATCCTTGACAGGAAAAATGACCTAGGAGAAAAAACATGGAGAGGAGTAAGGACAACTACAAAGTTGTTGCAAGGCTGAAACAGCCAGCCATATGAATACACCCTCAGAATGATATGCCCAGTGATAGTTTGCAGAAAAGGTCCTGAGAATGTTGAGTCTGATAAGGTAAATCATGACAGGAATCATCTATGTCATTGCTGTTGCAAAAGGGGAAACGTAACTGGAATGTACAAAAAGGAGGGTCACCCGTGAGGGACAGGAGGAAACCTGGGTGCTTTGCATGGCACAGGCAAAGCCTCAGCTAAAACATCTAGTTTTAGATGCTGCATTTCAGAAAGGTGTGAATTCAGAGAGAATTCAGAAAAGATGCAACAATAACTGCAGGTATAAAACATGACTTAGGGGAAAAGACTTGGAATTTGTGGTTGTGTGATTAAAAAGATGGAAGATGAAAGGCATAAAACTGGAAGCTTTCAAATACAAGGAACAGTATAACTCACTCTGCATGTGTTAACAGGAGTAAAAAACCTTGAACTAAAACTGTGGTAATTTAGGTTTTATGTTGGGGGGGAAAAAAACCCTGTAACATTACAGATAATTATGTGGTGAAATATATTGCTGAAGAAATCTTGAGATCTCCCTGATGGGAGGTTTTTAAAAACAAGCCAAACACTCGCTTCCCTGGAGTGTTATAACAAATAGTTTCTTGCCTCATAGGGGAGAAATCTATTACAGGACCTGTTGAAGTCCTTTCTGCTCTTCCTTCTCTCCCCCTGTGATTTCCCACAAAATGATGTATCTTGATGACTGGTTTAGTTTGAGCAGTTTTTGTTGCATCCCTGTAAAAATGCTAGGTAGTCTGACCTCTGGTGAATCCATCCCTGGACTGGCTTCTACATACAGAATTCTAGTATGTATTCACAAACGCACGCATGTATTTATACGTCAGACCTGGAAGTTTCCCTGTTTAGTCATTTAGTTATTTACATTTTCTTCATTGTAGCATAGCTTCAGTTGCTATCTCAGCGTCTTCAGATCTCTGTCCCAGATACCCCAGCTTTTGCTTTGACCCACTGCATTTGCCTTTCTGCAGTTCTTTGCTGTTTTGCCGAACTGGAGGATTAAATTATATTGATCACACTAACCCAGTGTTGATATCAAGGTGCTTTGGGAAAACGAATGAATTAAGCCTCTCAGAATTCTAGAAAGTTTAATAAGCAATATTATCTTAATTTTTCACATTGATAAGCTGAGGCATAGATGTGTCTTGCTGTACCCTGCCTCAGTTTGGGCAGAAGGGGTTAGGAGAGGGAAGAAGTGGGAGAGCCTTGAAAAGGAAGTAGGAAAGCTGAACATAAGTCTTACTGGACAGCTTAGACATTAGGATTTGCAAATGGAGATAAAAGTGATTTATTTCCCATTCTTGTTTTATAGTACAGGTTTTAATATTAATACAGTATGTAATGGAATATAGTAGGCTTTAATCCAGGTAATAATTCACTCACATAGTATCACCTTCCTTCCACTTCTCATCAAATCTTTAACAGGCCGGATCCTGAAAGGGTGATGGTATGATCTCTTATTGCCAAGGCTCACATATTTTAATGAATATGCTTGAGACTGTTTAGATGAACTTTCATGGAGTAATAAAGATGGGGCTTCTGGAGACCTCTTCTAGCTCTCAGCTATGACCTTATTCCCAAGGCAGGGTCACACATGCACCCATGTCAGTTCTGACAGCTGTTTGTGTAAATGCTGCTTAAAACTTCTGATTTTGGCTCTTTACTGTGTATTCTTCCCAGTATGGAGAACAGATAACTTCCATATTACTGAAGCTTTTCCTTCTACTTAATCCATCCTTTTCCAAATATGATCCCTGAAGGAGTACTTTCATTTCTGTCTTTAGGTTTTCCCGGGTACAGCAGCTCTTCCTCTTCTACTACGTCCTTGGAAGGCAAACGGAATTACTCCAAGAAGCGGAACTCAACTGGCAGCAATAGAAAGGCACTGACTAGAGTGTCTTCTGCCTCATCCAAAATTAGTGCTGGTACAGTCTGTTTTATTGAGGTGTATTTTCACAGGTGGGAGCGCACTGCTGCATTGAGTACTCATGTAGAACTACTTGTGCTGTTTCAGAATCTGAGACAGTTCAACAAAGAGACTCGTGAAGTAGTTTAAGCATGAACCTAAGTTTGGCAACTTTTAGAAAGATTTTTTTTTTTTTTTTTAACATCTCCAAGAGCCTTTTCAGAGCAGAGAAAATTTTCATGCTGGCACAAAGCAAGTCTTTGTCTAAGCAAAATTTGTGATGTGTTGCCATGTGCTAAAGGTACGCTGTGTTAGAGATAAATGCTCTGTTTACCGATCAGTTGGCTCACTATTGAAGACTTTCTTAAGCTTTAAAGATATAATGTCACTAATTCCAGTCTTGTTCTTCTGTTGACCAGGATTGTATAGTACTCCGACTACGAGAAAAAATGCTCTTGATGGAGAAATTCAGGTTGGAGACAGAGTACTGGTGGTGGGACAGAGAACAGGCACTGTTAGATTTTGTGGGACAACAAAATTTGCACCAGGTATTTGCAATACTCTGTTGTAGAATCAATATGGAATAGCTTACATGTGAGCATGTGAACATTAAGAGAACTCCCATCTTTTTTCTCACTCCTTCCAAAGAAATCCTAAATTTGCTGATATATTTCCATGTGCTTTCTCTCTCCTATGTTTCAATGATTATTTTTTACTTTCAATGCACCTGCCAGGAAAAAATAATGGTTTAAAATGTGACTTTTACTTGTCCACTATCATGGCTTAATTAGGAGAAATACTTTAATGTTGAAGTTGTAGGTAGTACAGAATCATAGAATATGCTGAGTTGGAAAGGACCCTCAGGGATCATTGAGCCCAACTCTTAACAAAGCTTTCTGAAAATCCTCAGTTTAGTCTTCAAGGGGGTATATAGTTTATTGAAATCACATGCATATCTCCTTTTTGTAGTAAAGCTTTTTGACACAGCTTGTCTCTTGCAATACTGGCACTCCTATGCCATGTACCTATCTCATTCTTAACTTATTGGCATCTTTAAGAGGGTCATTATGAGCAATTAAATCTTAATGAGAAAACCTTTTGGTCACAGGACCAATAAAGTTAAAAACATCTCAGAAAACCTCAGCCACCACCATTTTCTCATCCTTTTCCCTTTCAGCTTCTCCCTTCCCCAGCTAAAAAACACTTTGCAGTGAGGCCAAGTGTTTTTAACAGCAGCCAGTTGTTTTACATTCTGGAAATTAATTTCTGAATACTATTTTTTTGTAGCCAGATTTATATTCTTTATGGCCCTATCTATAATCTTATTGCAAGAGTAACGCAAAACCAGTTGGTAAGTGTTGGTGTGAGAACCCAGTTTGGGTGAGGTCCTTTTGATTGATAGGTGATGGAAAATACTCTGTTGTGACACTTGGGGGCATCAGTATTAAAAAAAAAAGTTAGAATGCAAGACTGTGGTACTGTTTTCATTTTCACCCCTCTCCCCAGTTTCAATAGGAAGTCCTGGCTTAAGCTACTGCAGTTAACTGAGCAACACTGTAAATCATCACAATGATTTGATGACTTATGTTTCCCAAATACACTATAACAACTGTAAAATCAGAAAGCTGTTTGACAGTGTAAGTCTCCTCCCTCTCTGCTTCAAATCAGGAACGAAATGTTTGGAGGAAAACATGGTACTGTAAGAAGGCAGGATGGAAAGATGACTGATCTTCACCATTTGCTAACCTAGCAATTTATAGAAAATGTAACAGATGCATTTTTAAGTATTTCAATTTTAATGTGTATCAGAGCTCTGGAGGTTATCCAAACTTTGTTCCTTTTGCTGCAATGCAGATCTTTATTTAATTCTAAAAACAGGAAGGGGAGAACTGATGTACTGAGCTCTTCTAATTCATAAGCTGTCATTCCTGAGTTTCTTGAGCTGATAATTAGAATTACCGTTTTATCCAGTGCCTTAGTACCAAGTGACTTGAATTAAATTTTGAATCTTTTGGGGATGGATAGCATAAGGACTACTAATGGAGTATGAAATTTAGCACCTTTATGTAATTAGCTCACATTTATCACAGGTTATGAACGATCAAGCTCATTAACATCTTGATGTCTGTTCAGTGTTCTGTATGAGATTAATTGATGGCCAGTTCCGATTCCTACACCCTTCTCTCAGTATCTTACAACCAGCCTTGCAATTTGTATTAATTATAACTTGCTAGATGGAGAGAAGGAATGAATTAATATAAAAACTTTAATTTTACTGTTGATGATCTCAGATGAGGCATAAACCATGTGGTCAGAGGACTAAGGAGGGAAACCTGAACCAGTTCTGCTCTTCTTTCCTGTCTCCTTGTTGTCAAATAGCCACTGTTACATTCCATTTGGCTTTAGTGTACATATATATATGTATACATACACTAAATCTTTGATGTGTATATATATATATATGGATATATATATATCAAAGGTTTTACCTTTTTTATAGGAATTAAAATGTCAGTGATTTTCTTGAAAGCATATGAAATGCTGAGATAATTATATTTAGATTCAATAGGGTGTAATTTTTGCATAATTGCATAGATAACTATTTTATAATACACATATCTACTTTTATTATCTAGACATTTTCCAGCTAGAAACTGTTTTCCTTGATGTAGGTGAATGCCAACTGTACCAGCTGTCTAGATGAAGAAAAACCTGTAGTGTTTTGTTCAAAATGCCATGATTTTACTGTCTTGAAATGTAGGATTCTGGTGTGGAATTGAATTGGACAAGCCTCATGGGAAGAATGATGGTTCGGTGGGCGGTGTGCAGTACTTCAGTTGTCTTCCCAGATACGGTATATTTGCACCACCATCTCGTGTACAGAGGTAAGCACTGGAGCTGTTTTAATGTTTGGGTTGTCAGATGCTTTCTTACATTTCCAGTGGGAAACAAAATTTCGAGCAGATACGGAAGATACAGATGTTTTCTTCTGCTAATGGAAGTTTATAACCTCCCTGAAAAACCCGGTGGGTTTTAGATGAGCTTTTTGAAATGAGAGTATAAATTGGATATGCAGCTATACCATTTCTCTTGCAGCTACTTGAGGTATTTTTATTCCAGGGTCTCTGACAGTCTGTGTTCGTGACACTTTACTTTCATGACCCAATCCTGATGCACTCAGCTAAATTCAGTTATAAAAGGAAGTTGCCCTTAGACATGCCTGGAAATACTGTTCTCAAGAAGAGCATCCCAGGAGTTCACTGCTCTTTCCTCCTACATTTGTAATGTAGTTACTTTGCCAGACATGTTCTTACTTTTCTTTCCCTGAATATCCCAGCTCAGGCAAACTGTTAAGAACTTGCCTCAAAAGTATCCACTCTGACTTGATGAATAAAAAACAAGTAACTCAAATAAACCAATTTGCTCCAGGCACTTCTTACATACCAGCCTGAGTGCAGCAGAAATGTTGGTATCTCTTGAGGGGGCAGATGGAGAAGGGGCAGAACCCAAAACTTCATCAATATTTGACAAGAAGTCAGTAGGTTTGTTCACAGAGTTGAGTTGAAATTACTTCTTTGTTGTGTTATTGCTTTTCAGACTAACGGGTTCTCTGGACTCTCTCACAGAAACTTCGTGGAATAAAATGAATCACACTTTTCCAGGTAGGACCAAAGACACTGTGATTTGGCTTAGGCAGCCTACCACAGGCCCTACTCTACAGCCAGAACCTACTGCACAAAGCCAAATTCCTTAGAAGCACAGTAAATTTTCAAGGAACCCAAATGCCAGGCAATAGTCTGGCTGCTCCCTTCCCAAAAATGTAGCCTGCAGAAGGAACTGTGGAGTACTGTGTTGTTATTAGCACTCTACTGGCAGAAATAATTATGTCAGAGTTAAGACTGTTGGCAGTCTTCCCTTATTACTGTATTGCATTCTAATCAAAGATAATCAGAAATTGAACCTGCTCCTTAATCTAAATGGAGATGGATGAAGGGATCAGTGTAGGGTGAGGTCCATATGGAATTACTAAAACTTGTGTAAGATATTTGAAGTATTTTTCTTTTTCCTTACCTAAGCTTTTTGTGAAAAGGCTGCTTCAAATTACTGTTGTTTGTTTTGTTTTGTTTAATTTCTGTCCCCTCTAAGAATCTGAACATATTATGGACATGTATTTAATGAGAAGTTTCATCACTTAATTTCCAAATTAGAGGGGAGAATGTGTAGCAAACGTAGTGGAAGCAGTATAAAAGCAAACACAAAGAAAACACAAAGAATGTGAGTTCACAAAGGTTTTTTTTTCTTAAGAAGTCCTACACAGCTTATTAATCTTTCCACTTAGGTTTTAGGCGCAGTCTCAGCACCACTTCTGCATCTTCACAGAAGGAGATAAACAGAAGAAACTCCTTTGTTAGGTGAGTGTTATGAGTTTCAAGTGCTTCGATGAGCAGGCTGTTACCTTTAGTGTTTCTTGCTCAAAAGAAAATCTTTATGCATGTAGAATATCTCGACCTTTATATGTTCATTTTTTTCTTCCAAAACAGACCAGTATTAGACTATTTTTCCATAGGTATCCAGGAGTATAGTCCTTGAATTCAAGTTGGCATTAAAACTGTTTTCCAGTCATTCATCACAGCATATTCTCCAAATTGTTGTATTTTTACACAGCTGGGTGAAGTTCAGAGGGTCTTGTTAAAGGACTTCATGTTGTCTTGGTGATCCTGCCTGACATTTGCCTCACCTCCTGTAAATATTGTAGATTCCAGCATTGGGTGAAAGGAAATAGCTTTTCCAGTATTTCAGACTGCCAAGCGTACCCGCCTGTTACTCTTATTTCATGGTTTGTTAGTGACTTGAGATTAAACCCATTTTTTTTAAAAAAAGGGATTTGAGGTTTTTCTTCCATGTACTTCACAGAATTACAGATTTGCCCTGGATATTTTGTAGGAAAAAAAAAAGAAGAAAAGGGGTTTTTTCCTTTCTTTTGTAACTAGATCGAAGAGCTCCGTGTTACGGCGCAGCTGGAGCAGCAGCACCACAGCTCACTCCGAGGGGCCCGTGAAGCTGCACGAGGGCTCTCAGGTTCTCCTGACCAGCTCCAATGAAATGGGGACCATCAGGTACATTGGTCCAACAGACTTTGCACCAGGGATATGGATCGGGCTGGAACTCCGAAGTGCCAAGGGAAAGAACGACGGCTCCGTGGGGGAGAAGCGCTACTTCACCTGTAAGCTGAACCACGGGGTCTTAGTTCGACCCAGCAGAGTAACCTACCGTGGGATTAATGGGGCAAAGCTTGTGGATGATATTTGCTGAGCTGAAATGGGTTCAGAGGGTAGGAAATCAGTATTTTAAAGCACAAACCAACCCCATCTAGAATGCGAACTTATTTTGAAATTATTAAATCTGCGTTTGCATTTTACATATATGAGTATATATATGTATGTGTGTGTATATAATATATATGATATATATATTTTATATAAATATATATATAAAATAGATAAAAAAAGAGTTCAGTCGTGTTAGGAAGTAAAACCCCTCTTCTGTTTTAGTTAAACGGCCCTTGCCTGGAAGGTTTTTTACAGAAGCATCTTGTGTTTAAGGTGCTGCATCATTTGACTAATGTTCCAGTTAGAGAACACGAGGATCTCCAGCGTTCTCTAAAGTTCCTGTGTGATTCATGCAGTATTTAAACAGTTTTCCTCCATGTAGTAATGAACTGGTAATGCTTTGTGCATTGCCCGCTTTTGACAGCGGAGGTGGTTGATGAGTGACATTAGCCTGGTTCCCGGGCACTTTGTCAATTCCAATACCAGCTGCTAGCAATAAGGAAGCAAAAAAAAAGGAAAAAAAGACCTCTTTTTCAAGCAGTTGTGGAGTATTTTTGCATTTTATCATTTGGATCCCTCCTCTTACCCCCTCCTCTTCTCCAGAATGCAAAAGGGCTGATAAATACAAGGATTTGCTGCTATCCTAGTGAACAGCAGCAATTAAATAAAAAGCCTTTAAAAACCACAAATATGCTGCATGTCAATCTGTATACTAAAGAGCACTTTTTGTTGTGCATTTGTAGAAGGAGTTACGTATAAGAAGCACTCTTTAAAATAATGCACTTTGCACTGTCCTGGAGAGCTTTCTCTCATTTTTAGAGACTTTCTTTTTGTTTGGGGTGCTGCAGGCAATGAGTATCACAGTTTTGAAATGCAAATAAACCTAGAGTGGAATTACATGTAATAGCCTCTTCATAAATATTAAGTCTGTATAAATACAGCACAGTAATTCCTGCCAGTGGTATGGAACATATACAGGGTTTTCAAGCAAGCTGTTGCCATTACTTGATTGTTTGTGATACATGTTTCTTCTTGTTTCCTTTAGAACAGTTTTCAGTATAAATTTCTTATAAGTCTTATGATAAATTAAGCATAGTTTTAGGTACAGCACTGTAATGCGCCTTGATGTGACATTATTTGCATATCAGCCTTTTAAAACAGCTAATATTTTGTCCATATTTTAAACATATAACGTATTTTAATTGCTCAGCATATGTAAACATTATCTGATTAGGATGGTTTTGTGTTCCAGAACAGTCATTTTACTCTTAAATGATTTGCTTGCTCTTGCCTACTTGAAGAAGTGACACTTTATTAAATCATAATAGCCTATTTTTAGACAGAATCCTGCTGCTGTAACCTTCTTTTAAATATTGCTGTAGCTATTTTTTCTGAACCGTATTTAAAATAATGCACATTGTATTCTAACTTATGGAAATTTTTAATTGAATATAAAAGCTGTAAATTTTGAACGTAAAAAAAAAAAAGCAATGCTTTATATTTGCAGATGCAGACATTCAGTGATGTACTGAACTTTACTTTGTCTGATATCTGTTTCTTGCCGGTGTTAATAAAATGAAACGCTGTTGATTGGTGTACAGCAAAAAGAATTTTCATTGGGTCATTACAGAATGTGCATCTCTCACGTCTGTTCTTATGTACAAATTAAGCACACGAGGTTCATGTGGAACAGGAACTGTCACATGTAAACCAGAAGCTTTTGTGTCTTCTGGCTGTTCGGCACAGAACTGCCAGTTTCAAGCAAAGCCTTTGCACAGCACGTTTTGTCACAGCCTGGTGCTCCTGGGTGAGCAGTTGAGTTCCTGTGATGAGACACTCATTATCAGGAATGCTGTTTTTCCTGCCTGAGCAGATGGAATGGGTGTAACTGCTTTATCTGAGGGGTAGCTGGAGTTCTTCAGGAGGGAGGTATGGGAACGAGTGTGTGGGTGAACAGCAAGCTCAGGCAGTTTGTTATAGTCCCACCATTTCTGTGTGGTCTGTCTTGCACAGATGAAGTAATGTATAAGAACAACATCTTTACAATAGTTTTCTGATTCATTGGTAGCTTTTTATTTTTTTCTTCAAGGGTGTCAGGCTGCCCCTTCCACAGCTCTGTAGCTACACCCAGTTTGGCTGGAAGCGGGGTCTCAGTGGCCTGGGCTAGTGAGTGCTGCAGGACTTCAGTGGACCTGTCTGATGGGTACAGAAGAGGGCACAGATACTGAGTGTTGGTGTGGTGCACTTTCCCTTCCATTCCAGCTTCAGCCAGCTCCACATTTCTCCTGAAAGCTCTGGCCGTAATCAGCTTGAGCACTGTGGGTTAGAGGAGCAGGACTGTTATCAGGGCGGAGATGTTTTGGTAGCACTGAGAATCTTCTGCAAGGAAGCAAGAAGCGCTGTAAATTTGTGCATCCTGCAACAAAAATAAATCAGTCCATTCCAGAAAGGATTACTCTCCTCAAGGTGGTGAGGTGAAGGGATTTGTGCTTCCCTAAATCCAAGGTAAGTTGCCATAATCCTTTCCTCCAATTCTTGTAGGACGACACTGTGTCATTAAAAAAATTCTGAAAATAACTGGCAGTAAAGTTTGGAATTTGGTGCTGTGCAGAGGACTGACTATCACAGCCCCAGACTGGTAGAAAAAGAGCCAAATGATCCCCTAAGTTCCTATAAACTACATAAATATTATCTATTATTTATAAATAAATGAACAGATGGTCTCCAGCAATTCTGTGCTGCCTGTGTGGACTTCGAGGCTAGTCCTTGTCCCACAGCATGTCCCTGGGGTCTAGTTAGAGAAAATGTCCTTCAGTGCTCTTATCCATGAAATTGTTCAAGTTTTTTTGGACACTGGAAAGGCCACAGGTGTGTGTGACAGGAGGAAGAGAACTTTTTTGAGGTATCCCAGGATGGGGGATTCATTTCTAGTGCGTTCAGCTCAATTAGATTCAGTGATTGCTTTGCAGATGCTGACAGTAATGGCTTTCTGGGCAGGGAGCCTGTGCTTTCAGAGGGCTGCTAGCCAGCAAGGTCTGAGGCACAAGGATCCAAGACTGGCACTGCAGATTTGCAAGACATAACCTGGTTCTGCTGACAAGTTAGCTCTGTTACCTGCAAGGGTTTTCCTTAGGTGGCAAGTCCTGCATTTATGTAAGTGCTTTTACAGAGTTCAGTTTTCTGCAGAAGCCTTGTCACACACCAGGTGGAAACTTAAACTGTGTCCGTGAAAGCTACACAGTGGAGCACCCACCTGCATCCTTTTCACTGCCTCGTCACAGATGGACAACTCTGGAAGAAATGGGAATCAGAGCAAAGATTGCCAACCAATGCCAGATCCAAAACAGTCTGTGTGGCTGACTGGACCAGGTCTATTCCTAGAAGAGCACAGGAGAGCTCCCTTTTCAGTTAAGATGGAGAGGAACCAAAGTGGCAGGGAAATGGAGAGGAGAAGTGCCTACAAGATACCTGCTCAGGAAAAGGGTCTTATTTACCAAACTACAGCACTATCCTGCAATAGAATGAGCCTGGGAAGGAGAAAGTTTGTAGATAAGTCAGTCCTAATTTCAAGGACCATTTCTTGAGAATGCAGCTATGTGGGGCATAGGAGTGATGGGGGAAGGGAAAAAAGTGTTTCAGGGAAGGAACTACCTCTTCCTAGAATTGTCACAGGATTCAATACTGGCACTCCACTGTATTAAAATACAGTTTATAGTTAGATCTACTCCCAGTCTGTGTCCAGACTCAAGGAAAAAGGCTGTCTTATTAGGATATACACATTTAGGAATGAAAACACCCCAATGCTCTCTTCAACCCTTCCTGTTGTTCTCCTTTTATACAGGCCAGTTTTCTGTTGGTAGTAGCCAGCCTTGGTGCTTTGTGACAGAAGGAACGGCACCTTTGTAAGACACTTGGCATATGATGTTTGCAATGCAGAGAAGTCTGAAACAGCTGCTGCTCTCCCAAAAGGTGGTTGGGTCAGTGTAGCACAACACCAACTCCTTTGGGTGTCTGTCACCTTAATACTTCTGCAACTTTACCAAGAAAAAGGGATGTCCAGACACCTCCCTCTGACCTCGATGCAATCATTGCACAGCCCAACACAGAGAAAGCCAGCTACTGTCATTTTATTTGTCTTCATGCCTTGTGGTTCACTACACTTGTTTACAATACAAATACACTATTCAATACAAAATACTCAATGACCATATATTAGTATTCTTCTTCATAGTATCCCTGAAGTGCACAGGCCCTTCCTTTATAAACAATGTTGCATAAACGGCTGTACATGAGACAGACACTCCTATAATGAAGCTTGTTACTAAAAAAGCCAGATGCAGACAATTCGGACATTTTCCTGTGGTGGGTTTAACTGGGACAGACAAATGGCCATGTCTTTGCTGCTGTGGAAGGCTGTTTTATGCTATTCCTATGTCAAGGTTCTCGTCACCCAGAAGACAGGTGCAGTAACAGGAGCAGACATGCAAAGTTACACCCATCACACCCTATTTCGGACCCTTTGTGTCGTGCAGCAACTGCGCCCGGAGGTGCTGTGGCTGCTCTTGGAGCCTTTGCAGGGGGAAGCCAAAGCAGTTTGACAACGCTGTGCAAGGCTGACTTGGCCAAATTAACGCAGCCCTTGTGCTTCCAACCTGTGGTACCTGCACCTCCCCTTGCTACAGCAAAGCCCCTCTCCCACCACCACTCCTTTGCTGTGCCTCGAGGAAGCAGAACCAACCAAACTTCTTCCCTTGCTTCATTTCCAGGCACATGATGGAGAAAAAAGGTTCAGTAGCAAAAAGGGAGGATGATGGGACAACTGGATGGAAACAGGCATCCCAACCTAGTTTACCTCCAGCAGCTTACAGAATCAGAAACCTATAGGAAACAGACAATATCCTGAAATAAGCCATTTTCCAAGTACAAGAGTGGTAGTACAGGGTTTTTCCCAGTCATGCTTTACATCTTGTAGGTCGTCCTGCTTCCCACTTTTCCACTGTAAAATGAGGAAGATATATATCAGAACATCAGTATTACCAATGAAAAAGATTAACAGTCCTAAAAACAAGTTCCTTAAAAAATATACAGTGTGTCAATAAACTGTAATTTAAAAAATAAGTTACAGACAAAAATGAGTAAGAAGGTTAAAATAACTTGAATTTGTTTTTCTGCAGCACTATAAGCCTAGCATGGAGGAGTTTGATAAAGGAATTTGGGATTTACTTATCCAGAGTGCTTTGGTCTGGTGAGCCCATGGTGACTTAAGCCCCTTTGTTCCCTGCAGCACTGAGTACTGAACAGGTGGATATTCCTAGACACAGAAATTAAAAGTTTCTGGTTCACGACTGGACAAAATGCTCAGGGCAAACTGGCACTGCAGCTGCAGCTCTCACATGGCTAAATGTTACATGTTTGTTAAATGTCCTGTCAGCCCTTCAGCTAATTGGAGATCATACAGTAACTGATAGTGCCTGAGTGTGCACAGAGGGACAGAGGAAAGGGGGATCATTAAGGAAAGTGTTCTTCAGATCATCCCAGTGATGCAAATAAGATCTTGCACTGTCACTGAAATCCTGGCAATGCTTTTAGCAACAGGACAGATGCTTAAATTTAAGCATTGGAATTGCAGAATGACTAGGAAACTCTTGGATGCAGCCTGCACACAAGCAGCAGTGCACCCTTTGGTCCAGGCAATTAATTTGTTTTCTAAGAAGGAGGGCAGGCAAATGCTACAGCCCTTGTTTCTAAGTGACAAGATTTGATTAGCATCAATAGTTAAAAAAAAATTTTTGCAACCTGGGGTACTATGCTTGGACAGCAAAGAGAGGTAACAAACTAAATGCCTGGTGTGGAGTAGCTCTGATATGTTGTGTCTTTAATATTAAAAATAAGCCCAAACTGAATTTCTGAATTCCTCTGAGTTAAGAAAAGGGGATTTAAAAAAAAAAAACAAAACACCACAAACAAAAGCTGACACCAAAAAAAATCCCCAAAACAAACAAAAAAACCCCAAGGAAAGAAAAAACAAAACCCAACAAACCCTAAGAAAACCCCACAACAAAGCATTTTACACAGGAGACACTGGAAGGAAGCTCACTAAAAACTAACTGCCAGTGCTGAACAGTATTTATCTCAATGCACTGTACTCAGCAGAGTGGAGAATTTCAGTAGTAATTCACCATTCCCCCAAACAGAATTATCTCCTGACATATTCCATAGGTAAGAAGCAGGAAGGTGTTTAGCTCCTTCATTTTGTTTTACAACTCCCATTCTGTAAGAGTATTTCAGTTGAAATTCTATTATAAAATAACTGCACAGTACAAGCTCAGAGAGCAGTAACCACACTCTCACCATGCTGGGAAAGCTTCCCTTTCACCCCTACAAACTTATAATCATCTCTTGCTGCTTGTGCTTTTAAAGCTTCTTTAGAAATGCCACCTTTTTAACATTGTAACCTGGCAGCTTATCTGTATTTGTGCAGCATCAAAGCTGCTGCCTCAGACCCAACAATTAATACTTTTAGTTAGTCAAAGATCATTAACTTAGCAACTTTATGTTCCTGTGTATTCTTTAAAAACACTCATGAGTATACAGGTCAGCTTCTGCCCTCAGTAACATGGTAAGGCAGCAAAAACTCAGTGTGCTCCTAGGCAAAGAAACATTAAAGAAAACAATGAGGAGCTTCAGCTCTTCTGAAAATGAAAAAGCTGGAATATTTAAATGAAAATTGCTATTATATGTGAATAATATACTAGTGTAAGAAATTTTTCTGGCAGTGCTTGCCTCCTGAATTAATCAGCTTTTCTGACATGCTAAAAACTACCCCCTTTTGTTTACTGAGCTAGAGAGAGACGCTGGTGTGACACTAACACAGTCCTAAGCTAGACAGAATCCCTCCCCAGCGGCTATTTCATGGCAAGAGCTGTGAGCCTAATAACCTTGGAGATGACAAATACTCTCTGAGTTCAACCTAAAGAAGCCTGTAAGAGCAACCCTCCTTATTCCCACCAGACCCACACAGCACATGAACAGCAGCCCCTGACTCAAGCACAGCCTGTTAACCCACCACCACCCATGCTTACAGCATTTGGTATTTGTCTTAGAAAAGGATTTAGTTTCGTGTATCAGAGATGTCAGAAGGACAGATTAGGAGACCACAGCATCTCTTTCCCTCCCCTCAATGTGTTTTTTCACAAAGGGGGTGGCCCAAACCAAGCCCTCCGATTTGATTCTGCGCATCTCAAAGTTTAGGAGTATGTATATGTGGATTCTGGTTTGTTCCCTTATGAAGACAGGAAGCTTACCTCAGCATTTGGATCCAGGGTCAGATTCAGATTCACCTCACTGAAACGAAGAGTCTTGGACTGAAGAACACCTTCACGCTCCTTTGCTGATGCTCCAGTACATCCATTTCTATGGAAATAAGCACCCCTTTTTTGGATAGCGTTCATGCTAAAACAGCTCCTTGCAACCCTAAGCTGAAGTTACTAATGCACATCTTTACACATGAATTATTTCCTACATCTATGTTTTGACAATACACTTAACTGGAATATTTTTCATGCACAAGGTGTACAAAGTGAGTCAATGGAGTGTTTGTCCTTAAACCACTATCATACATGTATTTTGTTAAAGGGACGAGGGCTCTAAACCCTTCAAATACAGACAGTATCTGGCAACTGGACTGTGGCACGATGTAGTCTTCTGCCTTTCTGGTGTTATTTGTACAGGGTATGTCAAAGGCTATAGTAAACCTCTGAGGTATGCAGGTGGCTGTCCATTTCCAGGGCATGGTGAAAGTCTCTGTCATGACCATGGTCCTTTAAAGCTTCACCTTGGTTCCACTTGACACGCACAAGTTCCTGATAAGGGCATTCCTACTTTTGTAGGACAGAAGGAATTTTAAAGGGCTTTACTTAGTTTTAGTGCTTAAGCATAGGAAAACAAAAACAAAACAAAAATCCCCAGGCAAACAATGCCTCTCCCAACCCCCAAATGCCTCATAGCATCTGCACCCATGCTCTGCTTCCTCTCCTCTCTCTTTCAAGGGATGCAGTGTGACCAGTGTCTTTCTATTGCCCTGTCAGCACCCCCATAACCGCTGTGCATTCAAGGACTTTCGAAGACTGGACTGTAGCTGGAACACAACTTGAGAATGTGCCATCGTGTCACCATTCAGAGCATGTTGTATCCTTTTTCGGTTTGGATAGAGGATGCTCTTCCCAAACCCACTACAACATCTGCCAGCTGCAGGAGATCTCTAGGTCTTCCACAGCAACGACAGGTTTGGCATGGAAAACCTTGGACATGGAACACTCATGGCAGTGAGCCGCAGCTTTGACACGCAAGCAGAGAACGCACAACTGAGAAAAGCTCACGGGAAGGGCATGACGACAACCATGCGAATGAGTTGATGCAACAGCAGCTGGGCCTTGCAGATAACATCTGCATCCTCCCTCCCCCTTGGTTCTTTCACTCTACTGGGGCTCCGGTGGATTGAAGCCTCTCGGGTTGGTTGAAATTACAATGGCAAGGGTGGCACTTTCGGAGCAAGTTTGCACAAAATAGAAGGTGATGCTGTCAGATCCCTTGCTCGTGGTGTGTTGGGTAACAGGACATCTTTTCAAGGCTCAGGGGCCACAGGGGGAAAAGTCAAGAGGGTCGAGGGCTCTCAGGGCCCCTGCTGGGTTATGTGGCTCTTGTTTCTAAGGACGGGGTCCTCATAAGTGCTAGCGCAAGGTGGCGTGGAGGCTTCCAAGGGTAAGCCCTGCTGTTGGTATCCATAGTTGACATTCCCACAGGGGAAGTGGCGAAGCCTAAAGAGAGGCACTTCTTTAACACTTGCAGTTAGGGAAGATGGCTCTAATAGCAAGGAGGAGCCTGGCAGCCTGCCAGTCATAATGTTGGGCCCCACAGTACAGTTTCCTTCCTGTCCCAAATTCTCCCTCTCGTGCCTCTCCTTCTCCAGCACAGAACTGTTTTTGCTGGCCTGCTTCTCCGCAAACCAGGAACCATAGGTTGGATTCCAGAGGTTGGTGGGCTTGTTTCTGGAGCCCCGGCTTTTGTGCAGCTCAGAAGGGGGATTGGACTGGGCATAGGCCATGTTGATATGTCCTCCCGCTGAGGCTGATGGCACCTTCCCTGGCACTGGTTGTTCCAAGGCTCGCGCTTTCCCTAGAGATTTTCCAGCAGTGATGGCTGATGGCAGGGGTGGTGGAGATGGCAGGGTTTGCTTATCATCCTTTCTGTCTTGGTGTGTGGAGACCAATAGAGGAGAAATTCCTTCTGGATCGTCAGGGCGCACCTTCTCCTCCTCCTCAGCTGATGGGCCATATTCTACTGGCAAGGCGGTGTTGATGACATCTGGATCCTGTCGGAGAGAACAGTGAGATTTCCTCAAAGTCTGTAGCCATCGTGCATTGAATAAAAACCTGACACGTTTGACAGCTGTCATGCTATGACCACAGTGCATCATTCCCACTACCTAGTGCCCATATTCCACATGTAGGGGATGCAGACAAAATGCAGTTAACTGTGAGATATAACGGGATATCCTTAAAAATCCAACTCTTAAAAAAAACCCCAACCCTAAAACTCACCACAGAATAGTAGAGGCACAAAACCAATGAAAAATATTTTTTATGTCCAGACAAATTTCCTGTGGGAATGTTGTTTTGGAATCTATCATCTCAGAGTTCATAACATTCTCAGATAATATTGAGAAAGTTTCAGCCATGTAAGTATTGCCTCCATATAACGAGGGAGGAATGGAAATGCAGAGAGAAGGCAATACTGGCAGACCCCTTGAAGCCCAAATCCATAGAGATTGTGGTTATGAGCCATTTATGCAGTTTTGAGAATTAAACTGAGAGAAAATGTGGTGATCTGGGCAGCCTTTAATTATTGCTAGATGCCGTGGCAAGCTACAGAGAGCAGAAAAAAAATGCCTCCCAATCAAAGGATCCAAACACACATGAAAAACAGATCAACCTTCCCAAGTAGCGAGGGAAAGCAAACTGACTGAGGCAAATAACAGTGAGGCCATACAAGGAGCCTGTGCTGATAAGGCAGCAAAACATTTTCTAAACTACTCTACTTCTTGTAAGCTAAACTGGTGGTAAAAACTAAGTAAATCCGATTTCGGCCTGGAAATCCAGCCGCATCCTTCCCCCTCCTTGCCTAGCCTTAGAATCCCCACTCCTCGAGCCTGGCTGTTTCCACCTGCCTTCTCCAGCACTGTCAGATTCAGAAAATTGCTAACAGCTGCTGAAACCACCTGCAAAGGGTGTCTGAGCTGGGACCATTCCTGTTCAGTGCTGACTATGTCTTAAGGGTAAACACTGGGATGGAGTGGCTGGGACGAGGCATGTGGAACTCATGCAGGTGCTGGCCTGTCTTAGCTCTTTTGCTCATTGGAATCTATGCCTTTACAAGCAGAAGAAGAGCTACTGGTGTGCTATTTCTATAGCTGTGTAAGCTTGTTTAAGCCCATGCCTTTCAGCAGTGAAAGATAAGATGGATCCAGCATCCAATGAGGTGAATATCCCAGCCACTGTTCCCAGAGTGGCATCACTCCCTGGACTGCTGACTGCATTACTGCAGTGCTGCCTTCTTGTCTCGTATTCTGGCTTGTCTAGACCTCTCCTCAAGAAGAACCCTCTCCACCCACCTCCTCTGAGATGAATGAACACCCATACCTGAGTGCAGTACTCAATCCTCTCCAGGATTATGGCAAAATTTGGTCGGTCTTCAGGTTGGTGCTGCCAACACTGGGTCATAATGCGGTAACTGAAAGGGCAGAACAGGAGATGTTTATGAACAGCAGATCCTGTGGTACATAACAGCTTAGAAATCATAAGCATGCATCACCACTCTGACTTCCAACAAATAAGAGTTCTCTGCCTTCCCCAGAGTCAGACAACTGTACCAGCCACTTAAATGTGACCACCACTGGGGTAAAATTCACAGCCCATCAGAGAAATAACTCAGCCACCCAAAATCCCTTGGACAATTCACTAAAGGTAGGCAGGGCTACAGGTAAAGGAGCCCAGTTTTCCCTATCTGTGAACAGTCTTATGCATTGAAGTTTCACAGCTAACCTAAGACACAGAAATACTGCACCATCTTTGACCAAACAAGCAGTGGCCAGTAATTCTCAAAAGGGCCCTCAATTATTCTCCAAAACAGAAAAATTAAATATTAGAGAAATCACTGGCACTCAAGTTCAATAAAACAGATCAGCCACAATAAGGTCAGTCTTACAAACAATTAACTTTTGACTAGAGAAGAGCATCTGAAGCAGAAACTTATTTGCATGAATATAATTAAGTTAACATCTCATACACAGGGCCAGGGCAGTTTTTAGGTGGATCCATCCTTCCTCCATTGGTGACAAACTCCAGAACCTCCTGGTTACTTTTGCTAGGGTAGGGCATGTATCCCAAAGAGAATATCTCCCACAGCAATACACCAAAAGACCTGAATACAGAAGCAAAGGAAAATAAAGTGAAGGATACAGGAATGACCATCACCAGTGGGCAATGCCCTTAGGTTCAGTACAAACAGCATTGCTCTTTGCAGCCTTTGGTCAGGCAGCTGGTGCAAATCCCTGCTGCAGGATTCAGACACAAATAAGCAGTACAGTTGTGACAGTGAATTTTGAAACATTTAATAAATACTAGTAGTTGACTGTTAAGTAAGTAAAGTATAGGATATAGGTAGGTAAATATGGTTGCTTTACCCTCCAAGACTATTGATGCTGAAAACCTCAGCTTTTAGCACATGAGAAATGAACCTGAACATGTGTTTTTTACAAATATTCACTCTTTACAACACAGAGGGACCGGACAGAGAAGGAAAGGAAACACACCATGTATCTGTTTTTGATGTAAATATCCCTTCCATGAAAGCCTCAGGAGGCATCCATTTGACAGGCAACATTGCACACCCACCCTTCCGGTAGTAGCTGGCTCTGCAGAGAACAAACAGAACAAAAGAGTCAGCAAGAATTCAGAAAATGGCATCGATTTGGGATTTTTATGATTAAAAACATTAAAATTATGAGCCAGAGGACACACTAATTTAGGCAGAACAGTACGGCAGAGAAAATGCTGAAGAGACTTGCTCCTTCTCACAAAAGTAGTGGAAATGGGCAATCCATGGAAGGACTGTTTTATCTACCTCACTTCAGGCCTGATCTGGTGAATCAGTTATCCTCATCTGTGTCCATATTCCTAGTGAATTACTCAAACAGTAACTGCTGCTGGCAGAGCCATCCCCCTGCCCTTTTCAACCACAGCAAGATCTTGACCTCATTTCCCACATGGTCACCTTGAGCACCCCCACCAAAACCAAACAAAACCTATCCAATATGTACCCAGCCTAAAGCACTGCAAGTAAAATCCTAAAGCCTTTGTAAGAACAAGGAGCTTGATAAGAAGAATGGTTGGCCATTAGAGCTGGGGCACTAGTACAAAAACCACCTCCTGTGCTTCTGAGACGGTCCTTTATTGTCGCTGTCATTTTAAATAAAACCTACAAGCCCCAAATCCTGTGCTGGCAGCTGCGGAAGGATGCTCGTGCAAGCTGGTATCACTGATCATAACTACACAGCCTGAGCATCCAAAGGATATTCCTGGACAAAGAAACATGTGCAGACTTCAAAGGCACCTTTGAAAGCTCAGCACCAAAGTGTTCATCTTGGCAGTTGGTTCTACTGATTGTGTGAGAGAGACAGATGCTACTTTGTCCCAGCAGAGCCCCCATCTGACAGTGGGGCAGCGTGGGGGCTCTTTGCCAAGGGAGAGGAGGAAAAAACCCCAAGCTGATCAGAGCTGATACTCTTGCGTTTTTGAAAGTAGCACTCTGTTTGCATCACCTCAGGCTGTGATACTGTCAGATCTCAAGCTAAGCAGAGCCAGAAGAATCCCCAAGCAGGAAAAAAAGTAGGCAAGGCACTGGAATAAACAGTGCGGGTGACTGAGCACAAGGCATTCCTTCTTCCGAGTCAGGGGCAAATCAATTCCTCAGCACAGCGGGATACGGTGCTGCACTTCTAGAGGTGCTGTATGGAAGATGAGATATCAAACTGCAGCCCTGACTGCTTATGGTCATTAAAGATTTTCTGGCACTTCTTGCAAGAGCAGAGTAGTTAACCCTGTGTCTTGGCTGAATTCCAGTTTGGGTGATTACATTTTCCTGACCTTCCTCTGCACCTTCCTCCTTTAGCTGCAGTAAATTGAGAAGATTTACTGACGACAGGGAACCAAAGGTGCAGGGGTAGCATCAAGGAGAGAGATTAAACTCAGAATGATTTGGGACCACAAAACAAAAGGGCACATCAATGCCATTCAGGGTGGAGAAAGTAAAGAAAAGAAACTGAGGACAGAATAAAAGAGGGAGGAATAACACCTTCCATGACCATTGGACTTCATTGCCCAGGAGAAAGCTGTCAGGAGTGGAAAAAGTCTCCAGAGCACAGTTAAACTACAAATAAAGGCAAACACCAGAAATACATTAGCTGGGATTCACCAGGGTGGGATGTCTCCACTCTTGCTAGGGTTATGCAGAGCAGCACGAGAGCCTGCTCTCCTGCACAAACACTGCTCCTCCCTTGTTTTAGTGAGCTTCCAATTGCAGATACCCTGGGCTTAGCACTGCTACCTGTATATATCCCGGGCCATTCCAAAGTCTCCAATCTTAGCCACTCTCCCAGGCCCTCGACAGGTAAGGAGGCAATTCCTGGCAGCAATATCCCTACAGGGAAAGAGAAGAAAAGCAACAGAAAGAGAAGAACCACTTAATCATTTGACAATTTTGCAAATCAAAAAGAGATCAAAGAATAGTACCTACTTTCCTGAACTTCAGAGAGCCCACAACAGAAATGTCAGTGTTTATGGATAACTGTGATGTCTCAAATTCCAATCTTCCCCCATCCCAGCAGGAACAGTCCTGTTCTTTAACGTTTCCTCTATAAACTTCACATAACACCTTCCAGTTGAAAAGACGGGCCTCCTGAGAGCCCTCCTTCACATCAGGAGCTGTTTTTAAGTCTCTAAGGAGTGCAAGAAGCGGAGCTGATTTCAGCAATGTACTAGTCTGGGGAATGATCCACTGATCTGTTCCTAGTGTGCTTGTTCAAATGTTGTCAAATGGTTGTTGCACTGTCAGAGACAGGTACAACAACAATGTGCAGGTGTTGCTCTGAATGCTGAAACTATGGGCCTGTGTATGTAGGTAAAGCTCCAAGCTCCACCTCTGTTGGACTGAAGTAAACCTTGAGATCTGAACAGCACAGTGGCACACCTTATGGGTGACTCTTTCAGAACCATGAATTACCACATCTCTACTCATCTCTACACAATAGGCAGAATTTTAGATGCTTGCCAAACACCCTGTTTTCAGGAGCAGATAACAATAGTCACAAGGTGTTGAACTTCTAGCTGTACTTGTATTGCTGTTCTCTGAGATGGGAAGAAAAAGGTTCCAGAATGAGCAGAGAGGCACTAAACAAACTTCATGATAGGGAGAGCTTTAAAGACTTCTGTCACAAGATTGTGTCCCTTTCCAGAGTAACCAAATGGACTGCACAAGTGCAGGCACTGAGACAGGGCTCAGTATTTTTGGTAAATATACAGGCCTTTTCCAACCTGATTTATAGCAGCTTTTCTGTTAACTGCTTCTATTATTCTGATTTTGTCCACATTGTTTAAAGGTATCCAGCCACTAGAGTGCAGCAGGACATAAACATATGGAGCAGGGCATTAAGAGTCTGTGTTGGCCTGTATGCAAGTCCTGCCCATGTTGTGTTCACCTACCTGTGAATGAAGTGGTTCTCCTCCAGGTATTGACACCCACAAGCAATGTCACGGGCCACGTGGAGCAAGTCCAGCATGGAAAGGGAGGAGGGCTGATTCTACCAAAAGACAAGGGACAAACGTGAGTTAAAAGCAAGAACGTGGTGTGATTTGTCACTGATACAACACTGGGAATTCTTCAACAAGTGACAACCTTCGATGTTAATACACAAAGGGATTACAAAAATGCACAAGAGAGAGTTCATATCCATGAACTATGGAAAGGATGTGCAGACACAATGTCATACAGACCCCAGAGACAGAATTAGAACAGCTGGATCTGACTTTCCAGCTCTATTGGGATGCCCCTGTAAGAATTTACCCCAGTTCTCATGGGAGATGCTTCTGAATTTTCAGCACGATTTTTGGGATCTGTAGCCTGAACCATTCCTCACCAAGTTTCTTTGTATTACTGCTAGCTCCTCTCTAAAGTCACCTTGAACAACGAAAATGACATTTTGTATAATGGCATGAGTCACATTTGCTCTTTCCCTCCTCCACATCTGTGTAGGTTTTATCTTGCCCCTTGGAGCACTGACACAGGTTTGTGTAGCCAACAGCTATGGAAGACTAAGGCTGCCAACTCCTTCCTGCCCCTCTGATGAAGTCCACAGCCCTTGCCAGCAGGAGCCAGATGCTTTAGCAAAAAGGGCAGCATTTGCACTGGCTCACATTTGTCAGCCTCTGAAGCCAAACCATCAGCTGCTGCACTGAGGTGTGAATCAGTGATCCCTGAGGCCAGTCCTGTGGGGGAGGAGGAAATCGCTGCTGCCAGCAGAGTGATGACAAACAACTGGGTGTCAGGGACTGCTTATTCCACAGCAGCCATTTGCCAGCTAAGTGTTTATTGGCCTTAGGTATTGGACCAAACAAGATTATCCCACTCTTTAGCTCTCTCTTATGACACCAACCATTCTGCCCAGTTCCCAAAGTCACACCTGCCCATGGGACTCTCCCGCCAATGCAAAACCCAGCACAGCTTCTCCAGTGTGACAGATGACAGGGACTGCTTCTGTTGAGAAGAAACATAACTCCAGGCTGATGTGATGCTGTGCTGGCTGTCCCACCTGATCTAAACCACTGCTAACTGGGACTGGAAATCTGTTCAGGCTCTGCAGCAGCCAGCAGTCAGTAGTTAGACAGTGGTCATTGGCTGGTAAAACTCAAAAAAGTCTTAATGTCTTTTGAAGAGATTAGAAAATAACTGGCCTCCATACTTGATTAATGAAATAATTGAAAAATGCTACATATCTGTGTGAACAAAGCCTGTTTTTTTTGAGTGCAGGGTCATAAAACAAAATTGTTTGTGACCTCATACCACCTGCCTATATTTTATTATCTACAAAGTATAGTTCATTACATATATATACTTAACTGATTCTTTAGAACATTGGACTGCATCTCCCCTTAAACTTTCCTTTTTATAGAGCATCTATTTCCTGAAAACATAAAGCACCTCTTCCCCCATTTTGTGGGGGAAGTGACTCACCAGCTACACAAGATGGCTACAGTAAGAAAGGATGCACATGCCGCCTTCTTTCCTTTCAGGGTATAACCAAAGGGAATTTAATATCTCAATCTACCCATTCCCTCCTCTTGTGAGCAAGGGTCAGAAGCCTGAAGTGAAAACTGAGCAAAAAGCCCAATTCTTTACTCTGCAATCGATTCCAGACCTGAGCTGTACTGCAAAGCAGTCAGTGGGCTGAAGCTGATTTGAACGACATAGCTTTTTTTGTTTTTTCCCCTTTTTTTAAACTCCCTTCCTTCCCCTCCTTGGATGAATTCCTTCCACCTTTTATTTGGCTAAATACAATTCTAAAACAGATGTGACTGCCCAGCCAAGGACAATTTAGCCATGTAATTTGTTTGAAAAATGGAGGTTTGGGATTCATTTTGCAAGGGGGGCAGCCTTGAGACGCACCAAAGGATTCGCTTTACAGCTTTTGCTCCTCAGATGAATGGATGATGCCAGCTGCAATGCACCGCTGCTCAGGGCAGTGGGCATGCTGGAAGCACTAGTGTGACACCTCCCCAGGTGAGGCTGAATCTTGCCAAAGGTGAATGAAATTCTGTGTATTGTTCAGTGTAATCACTGCTCTGTGCAACAGGCTGCGCAGCACAAAGGACGGGAATCATTTATCCATATATGATTTGTCTCCCAGAGCTCTTCTTTGATTGCTGTGCTGTGTGTGAGAAAGATCAGCGCTGAACTTCCCAGAATGGACAATTCTACAATGCTCATAATGAGCAAAGGCTCCGATTCCAGGTGTCTCCGAATCTATCAGACTGCCTTACTGCAGGTGAGGGGGAAGGGGCATTCCTGTAATAGATGTGAAACTTCATTAGAAATGGAACAGAGAAAGCCTTCAGGGTTGCAAACCCTGGACCCGTGGGGAAGTATGAAGTTTATGGAGTGGACCTAGCTGGCATAAATCAACATACTCCACAAGAGACATTGGTATTGTATCAGTGAGGTTGGATGAACGTATGATAATTCTTACTTAGAGTCCAGAAAAATCATTTCGTGTTGGCTGAACACTGCTTTCATTATTTACATGAAGAACACAGACAAACAACATGCAGTAGTGCTGGCAGCATCTTGATCTCTCATTAAATTGGATCCCATGTTCTGATTTCTTCTGCAGTTGCTCTAGCTTCCCATTTAATGTCCCACACAATGTCTTAAGTCCCACTTCCCTTGGTTCATCTTCTCCTTCACCATTCCCTCTGCTTGCTTTCCTGCTTTTCAGTGGCCGAGTGCATGGCAGAATGCTGCATGTGTCTTGCTCCAAGTCACACAGGTTGTTGCTGACCAGTGGCAAACCAAACAAGGCAACTGTTGATCTCTTTAGCATGGTGCTTTCTTTTTCCTGAAGCCTTGGAATTAATGCCAAGTTAATGCCTTTCACACCTCTATTATTTTTTCCATAACTGGCAAACAAATTTGAAGTTACTGGCAGAGGAGTGGAGAGAGCAACTGGGAGATGAAAGTAGAGAATGAACATGTAAATCTCTTTTTTATTATTAGGCTGAAAGCCGAAATAGGTGGGAAAGACAAGGTAGTAAAATAAATCAGCTAGAAAATACAAAACTGGAAAAAAATAAGGGGAAAGGCAGTAATTCATGCGGTGCTTACAGCAGAATAGGCGGTGGACCTCTGCTACTGAGTCAGTCAGCCAGGTCTTGTGTGTTCAATTAATTCCTTTTGGAAGCAAAGCTCATCAAAGCCTGTTTACTCTGCACTCTTCCTTGTCTTTCCTTTTCTTCAATGGGCCTGAAAAGCTGCACATCCAGTCTGCTGTGCCTGCCTCCTGCCTGTCTTCTTTGAATGAGCAACAGGAGGAAGAAAGCAGCTCAGGGTTCATTAAGAGCAGTGCAAAGATACATCCAGCAGCACTGAGCCACAGGCCTTATGTATGGAGACTCAGTCACACCTCAAGTACATGCAGAGGGTAAATCCACTTCCACAGTTGGATCCCATATTTCACAGAGTACAACGCCCTGCACACATCTCATTCTCATCAGTCAGTCTCCTCGCCTCACAGTTTCTGAGCCGGCAGTCAAACGTGCAACCAGGGGCTGATTTCTCAGCACTCACAGGTGCCATTGGCCCCTCAGAAGCTGCCCCAGCAGCCAGACAATGAATTACTCTGTCATTCTTGCCAGGCAGCCGCCACATGGGATGGTTGCAGAAGCAGGGCAAGGCAAGGGGAAGAAGGTGTTAGATGTGGAGCAAAATCACGTGGATCTGTGTCTGCATGCAGTCAGGCTATCCACATTCATCCAGTTCTTAAAGAGGGAATGGAAACTTTTTCTGAATCAGTTCCAGCTTGCAACTGCCCACCTGCATTTGAAACTCAGCTTCCCAAAGTGCCACAGAAATGTGACTGAGCAGAAAACAGAGGCATCAATCTCAGGTCTACTTCGCTCCTGGGAGCAAGTTAAATGCAGGAATAAGGGAGAATCTTCAAGGTGCTGGGAACAGCCCCTGTGTGTTGTAGTTATTATGGTCAGTCTC
This sequence comes from Corapipo altera, assembly GCF_003945725.1. Classification (NCBI taxonomy): domain Eukaryota; kingdom Metazoa; phylum Chordata; class Aves; order Passeriformes; family Pipridae; genus Corapipo; species Corapipo altera. The sequence goes on from NW_020884931.1 coordinate 2,871,113, forward strand.
AGATAACCTCAAACAGGTCAGGAAACAGAAGGAAAGGAGATGAACGGAAGGAGCTGCTGAGAAGGCAGAAAGAGAAACACTAAGGAAGACATGGAGTGAACCATCTGCCTCTTCTGACATTGGCTTTACAGAGGTTCCACAGAGCTACTGCTAACAGGAACAGAAGTCCTGGCAAGGAAGAACTCATGACTGGGGTGGGGTAAACAGAAAAATCAGAAGGCTCCCATGACAGTATCCTGTAAAGATTAAGCGCTTTTCATCCACGAAAGCAGCTGGCTCATTTTACTCCAAGTAGGTCAGAATTCCTGCTGTGCAAGACTAGTGTTCTTGGTGTTTCCTCACAAGATCTTTATCATTACTGAGCTGGCTTCTCTAATTTAATGAGCTAAAACCCATCATGTTTCACACCTGCCCCTTCACACATCTAGCACAGCCTGGCCTGGCAGTTTTGAAAAGAGCATCTACCAGGCAGTATATCTTGCCCATGCCATTTTGCTCTGCATGGGGTGAGACCAGAGCCCACATTGCAGAACATGATTTTACCCATTTACCTATTACCAAGTTCAGCCCATTTGTATGAGCATCTATAGGTTCTTCAGAAAACCAAACTGTGTTTACAAAGACTTCTTGCTCAGATTCCAGACATTCCTTTCTGGGTGTTTAGCCTTCTTATCCAGGCAGGAACCACTAAATTGCAACCTATTCAAGAGTTTTGAGTCTCACAGACCATTTCATATGTCTGAAAACCACACTGCATGGAAAAAATACAAAGTTGATCTGTTTCCAGATGCCTTAAGGAAGAATCTTATTTATATCTGTTAGAGTCAATCTTCGTCTCTCTTGTACTGACAAAATCCATCACTTTGTCCTATGCTGAAAAAATACAGAGACAAAGTATGAAGCTGGGCTCTGGTCCTAAACTTCAGCAACATCTGTGTGCCTTTCTGGTCCAGGGACTCAGAGCAAACTTTATTCTTCTGAAATACTGATTTCTCTCTAGAAGTTGTAATTTTTTTCTCACATGTTTCTAGCTGACTGTCTTTTCCTATTGATGCTGATTTCAACAGGGAAAATCTTAAAAACTCTGGACTAAAGATATTTGATATTAAGTCAACAGCTCCAGGCCAGATTCTCTCCTTGCCTATGTCAAATTTGAACTGACAGATAGCCACAGAAATGCACCTGATCAGCAGTTTAAACAATGGATTTACCATTAGTAGCTCAACACTTCCCCCAGCCTGCCCCCAGCTGGTGTGAGGGAGGTAAGAGTTGAGTTTAACTTCTGGTTTTTTTAAACTTTGATTTTGGTCTTTCTTTAGGTAGTATCTGCAATGCTATCTAGCAAAGCTTGGGAATGAGGCATCTCTGCATAATCCCAGCAGCATCTGTTCCCTGTACATCTGGGTCTTGCCTCCACAGTGGTCTTGCAGCAACAGAAATTTTCTGACCATCGAAAATTCTGGGAAATAGTATCTGCATGGATCAGCTCTTTCGCAGTTAAGTAGTTGCCTCGTGGCAGCAACTTACTAGATAAAATAAAGTTTTCTCTTTTCTTACTGGTCTGGGTCGTGTCTCTCTCAGGAATGATTTCAGGTCCCCTCCAGCCATGAGCTCCAGCAGGATGAAACGGGGCAGCGCCTGCAGGCTCACCCCAATACAGCGCACGATGTTCTGGTGGTTGAACTTGCTGTGGAGACAGGGAGGCTCAGTTATGGAGCAATTTTGACCCAAAAAGCACAATAGCAGGAAAAATTCAAAATGTTTTGTCGCAGGGAATGTTGGTTTTGTTTGGTTTTTTTTTTTTCTAGAAAATAACAAATTTCAAAGGTAGGCTAACTGGATAAAGCTAAAGCACTACCCCTGCACTCTGTATCTGTCTGCATAGAGCAGGGACAGAGGTGGGGAAGCAGTGGCTTTTGGCTACTTTTCCTCTTCCCTGCACTCTTTCTGGGCTACAGCAAGACTTGAGGGGCATAGGAAGCAGAACATGTCAATAACAGAGTCTGCTCTTAATTTTCCCCATCCAAGGGGCAGAAGCTGGGCTAGGGCAGCATTGTTCCAAGTAATATACTGACACAGGGATCTGCTTGTGTAGGGAATGTTCCTCGAGGTCTAGTCTGTAATACTTCCTTATTTCTCCAGACCTCAAATGTGATGGGAAACCATTCCTATGGATTCCAGGACTCAGACACTGACACTTGACATGACAGCAGCATAAAGTCAATTTGAAGTCAAGCTGTTAAGTTTTGACTAGTCAAATCTAAATTCCTCAGGTTTGTTTTTACCTCATGTTTTCATCTCTAAGAGAAATCAAAAGATCCTATTATCGATTCTGAAAACAGGGCCTTAATTTTTTCATTTTGGATAATGAAAACGAGTGTGAACCCTTTTCAAAATTTAGCCTTTAATCATTTAGTGCCTATTCGTTTGTAAGAAGAATAGAAAAGGATGGTAATGCCTATCCTCTTTCTCCTGAAATTACTGTATAGATGTGCTGCATGTACATCACCTCTAAAGAACTTTTTTTCTCTACAGTGCTGGGCTTTGCAAGCATACACAAGTTCATGTTATTCATACACACCTAATAATGAGAGCTTCCATGAGGAAGTCAAGCTCATCTTGCTCTGAACACACTTCTGGCAATGTCTGTAAAAGAAAGAACAGGTTGACAAGGAGAAGATACTTAAGCTTACAGATGTAGAACACCTGGCACTAACATTGTCTGCAGCAATCTTGTTTCTATAAAAGCAACCTTACTCTAAGATAACAGCTAGAGCATTGCTAAACTAGACTGTGAAGCTTTTGAAAGGTAAATATCAGAACACACAGCCCATCAACACCACTCTCATCCTCCTCCCAGCAAAGGAAATAGCCCAGAGTGCACAGGGAAGTGTTCTGTATATGGGATTCTGCTGTATAGAGAATGAGAAATGAGACCACAGTTCCTGAGCTCCCTGCAGTTCAATGCTCCTACCTTCCAGCAAGATTGTGAACTCTAACCAGCAGCAGGATTGTGCTGCTCTGTAACCTCTAGGAGAAAACAAGCCAGTTAAGTTGCAGAAGGCCCAGAGAACCCTATCAGGATCTCTTAGGATTTAGCTTCACATCCAATGCATATCCATCCTGTAAGGGAGTGCTGAGATCCCAGGAAAACCAGTCATCTCCTACTTGCAGAGTCTTTGATGTATGTGCCAGCTGCTTTTGGCCCTATAAAGACTTTTGGCCTCTGACTCACAAGGCTCTGGACAGATTACCACACCAGGTGTAGAATGGGGAGGATGGACAGAGTGGATTTAGTTCTCATAACTGCAGTCTGCTGTAGCTCAGTGGGAAATCTTTGCCTGTTTACTACTTACAGACCTCTTTTAATAGTTTCACATGCCCATATGTTACAAGCTGTACCATTGCTGTGATGGATTAAGTGTTGCAACAGAGCAGCAACCTTTCTAGCCACATCCTTCAGTACTTAGACCAAAGCTTCATTCATCTTCAATTTTATAATGCATTGGGACTCTTGGGTGAAAGGTGCATGAAACCATCATGATAACTCATACACTGTCACTTACTTTCACAGCCACCTGCAAGGGAGTGGGGTCGCTGGGGATCCCTGTCACCTGACCTTCATATACCTCACCAAAGGCTCCGTGGCCCAAACCCCTGGACAGACCAGAGAAGACAAGAAGGTTTTACTACAGAGAACAGACATCATAACACTGTGGACACAGCTCACAGAACGGGCTCACAATTTTCATGGCAGTGAAACAGGGAGAACTGGATATTGACACTATGCAGGGGACCAAACCTTGATGTGATCTTTCCTGGGCCTACAATGTATTTAATTGGTAGGGAAAGCAATCCTTGGAAGTGAACAGTCCCCAGTGAAATCGAGCTGCTGGCACTGCAGCATGTAATGGAGAGCACTCTTCTATGGCTTTGGTGTCAGTGCTCTAGCGGTGGGTGCTCCAAAACAGGTCAATAAAGATACGACTTAAGTCTAGGTGTTTACAAACCCTAAATACATTAACAGTTCCCATAATGTTTCTGCATCACCATTAAACAAAACATTGAACAAGAAACTAGGAGGCAACAATGATTCTCAAAAGTCCTGAATTCTAAACCAAATGTCTTTTCCTGATTTATTGTGTGATTCTGGGCAAGTACCTTAGCCAATAAATGGTGATGATAGTGCTTTGTAAAGCACTCAGCTCTAGGAATTCAAGCTGAGAATTGTTTCTAGCACTGATCATATTACAAAATTTACAGTTCTATTTTGAATAAGATTACAAGAGAAAGAGAAGGGAATGAAAGCAATCAAACAATAGGTCCTGTTCCAGGAACTTGTGATACAGATTTTGCAAACCTGTCTATTCAGTCTTCACTCTCTTAACGTTAAGTCAACTGGTATAACGATAGTTATTCCACATCGGTGGTGTGACATAACAACCCAGGAAACCATGGCAGAGAATAAGGCTTCATCCCAGATCCCGCGTCCCTCTTAACCCTGCATGGGCTGCACATTGGACAGTAGTATATCGAGCCTCTGAGAGACATTCCTGCATCTCAGTCCAGGTGAAAGGCTCTCAATAAAGCTCTCTCCTACAGCACACACTCTCCTGTTGGAGCCAGGTCTGGCCTGGGAGCTGCACTGATTACGTCTTATGAAGTATAGGTGGACTGTTTTTCTATGGGCTGTTGCCCTCCTGTCCATTTGAACAGACTAGAACAATCTGCTCTGCTGTTGACTAAGCTCTGTCTAACAATTTTGCCAGGATAAAGACCAGTCTAGGCAGTGAAACCACAGTGAGGGCTTGTGTTGCCTGTGACTCAGCCACTTCATTTAATAAAATTTTGTAGATATCAGATTGAGACACTATTCTTGGCTCTTCCTGACCAACTTATTACCAACTAAGGGTAGAAAACAGATGTCTACAGTTCATAACTCACCCTCCTTCCAAAAAGTATACCTTCCCTTCCCTTATCAATTCCTGGCTGTATCCTCTGCTATCTGCAGCTCACCACAGCTCAAAAATCCGTTCAAAGACTAAGTGACAAAGGAAGCAGCAGCACAAGGCACACTGGAAACTTCCAGTTGCAGTCTAGAAAGATGTGCAAGTAAGGGGAAATAAGATAACAGACAGCAAAACTTCGGACTGCAAAGACTGCTCTGAGCATCAACTTTTTTAGCACCTTAAGCTCCCTAGTTTTCCAAGCTCTCCTGCTTCCACTTGGTTTTTTCTATAAAACTGCACGGTATCAGGGTCACGTCACATTCACAAGTACCCTGCAGTAGAACAAAGTGTGTAAGAACTCCAAATTTTCAAGTTTTTCTTAGGAGACCTTTTTGAGCTTTCCAGAAGTTCCTATCTAGACACTACTATCCTCCTGGCTTTATATTCCTGCCTTTTTAATACTGTCTAGCATTTTCAACCCACTGTTTTCCCTGATACTGTACTTAAGGATGTCATTGTCTATACCAAAGATCCCATTAAAGACTTTATAAAGGAGCCTCCTGCAAGCCTCAGCCTTCCCAGCATTTCATCAGTTCATTCTGGAAATGGGCCATCCACTGCACTGCCTGTATCTGAACTGCTGGTGATGACTATTCAGTTCTCCTCATAGTCCCAGGAGATTAACACTACACCTCTAAAAGTTCAACTGCCAAAATCTAGGCCCTTCCACACAAGCCCAACTACTGCAACTACTGAAAAGGGGCACGTGACTAAAAGTGCTTAAGGATTTGTATGTGCCTGCACAGAGATGTGCGTTCGCACCTCTCTGAGAGAGTCAGTCTACGTGAGTGTGTAGAGTGAAGGATGGGGAAGGCAACAATGAATTTACCGGATGAGGGAGATGTTTTTTCGAGGCACCTCTTTAAGGTCACTAATGGATGTGGTCTTTCCTGCAAAGCAGTAGTTGGGATTGTAGTCTGTCATTATAGTGGAGGTACGCAGCTTGCTCAGTTTATATTCTGGGCTCTGTAACTCCATCTGCATGGCTTGTAGCTCCTGGTGCTTCCGACGATAAACTAAACATGGAGAACACAGTCAAGCAGAGACACAGACTGACTTTGGAACAGGACAGCAGCACATTTCGCTAGAACTGGCTGTTGTATGGCCAGATTTCAGGGAATGAAACCAGACAGGGACACCGTCACATTTCTGTACATCAAATAATTACAGACAGAAAATGGAATCTGAAGATACCAAAGGAACCTTTGATTTACACATCCCATGAAGAAACAGGCTTGCTTGTGAACCGTTTTGAAGAAGTAAAATTAATTTCACTTGCAGAGACCTTAGATTTCACAGTTCTGTGGATTTTGTTCTTCTCTATTTAGTTTAACTGGACATTCCAAACATGAGTCCAGTTCCAAACTTGAGGGAGCTGGGGTATAACCAACTTTCCTAAATCACGCAGAAGTCACTAAAGTCTGAAATGAATTATTGCGTCATATTCTTCAAAATGGATAGACCAAGCTGTTTGCTCAGAATAACACATTGTACACAAAAAATAGCTCATTCTTCAAAACTTCTTCTGTTTCTAAACAACAGAATTGGACTGCATTTGAAATCAGTTTATGCTGGTGTTATATTCCTTGCATCACTTCACTGATACTTCTGCTATGTCATTAGGATCCACATCTTGAAAGACAATATCCTGTGGATATTCCTTGAAATAGTAATTGATATTGCAGGACTTTTTCCAAAGCAAGATGACAATCATGAGCAGGTTAAATCACTATTGATTTCTGTGGGAGCTGGACTGGGCCCAAAGACTGTGATGGTAATGGCTACTGCATCTTCTCCAGGAGATATTGCTCAGGGGAAGAATTTAAGGGGTAAACATGCACTCGCAAAGGCAGATGGATGTAATGACCTATCCACAAACCCTTCCTGTCCTCCATTTTCCTCCTCATTGCCTTTGCTTTGATTTTTTAAATCGCTACTCTTTCCTGAGATGGAAATGATAGACTAGTTGGATGGAAAGAGGATTACTGTTCCACTCCTGAGAAGTATTTAGTAATTGTAAAAAGTACTGTCAGGCCAGAAATCATACATGTAGGACCATGTGTGTGCAACTGATAACTCCTGAAATCCTCAAAACTGAAACAGCTGCGCAAATCTAATTTAATAGTTGCCATTTGCTGCTCTAGGTACATCCCTCTCCTCCCCCAGACTATACACTGTGTGGACAAAGAAAGGTGGCAAAGCTGAGGTTTGTATCCCTGGCTGCTTTGCATTGATTCAAACCCATTCTGCTTGCACCGAATGCAGGTGAGCAATTGTTCAAAACAAGAACATGAAAGGGTGAAAAATACCTTTCAGAATTTCAAATAAAAATGCCAAGAATACCCACATCCTACTAAGTAGCAGTTTGTAAAACGGGAACTTATGTGAGAGTTGTACATTAAGAGGCAAAATGTGTATGTAGGCACACAAATAAAGAAGCTTTTAGGCATTGAACAGCAGCAGATCTCACAAAATCAGAAGCAGCTGTGTTCTGGCAGCTACAGTACAACAGAAACAATAATGTCTCTTTCGAGATGCAGTCAGTAACTGAAGCCTCCTCAAATCGGTCATTGTGGTTAGAAACAACTACTGAAATCTGAAGCTAAGGCGTGTGTGTGGGAAGGTGTTATTAAATACAGCAGTAGCTAAAAACCTGAATCCTTTTGCCTCCCAGGACCCAATTATCCATGGCTCAGATCCAGCCCTCATATGAAAATATCTTTTGCAGAGAAACACTCACCTATCATGATTCCCGAAAAAGCCAACATTAAAACAGCCACCAATGCTGAAGTCAGTACAGACAAGACCAAGGAGAGAGGGAGATGAACCACTGGCTCAGCTGTAACAGAAGAAGGAGAAGAAGGAATTACATATTTGAAATGATCTTACAGGAGCCACTTTTTTTGCCCCTTTTTTTTTTTTTTTTTTTTTTGCTATTCCTTCCGTTTACTCATCTGCTGCTCCTATAGTGTAGAAGCAATCTCTGGCACGATCAGTTCACAGGATCTATGACTTCTCATACCTCATTGTTTCACATTCCTCAATTAATATAAACCCATTAAAACAGATGGTTTGCTATCAATGAATTAACATGTGAACTCTCTGGGTATCAAAACAAGACCATAAAAACCAGGGGCAGGAGGTTGGGGAGGTGGAAAGAACATTACATTGCCAGGGTTAAAGTGCTCCTGTCAATGCCAAATCACAGAAAAAGCAGAAGGAGGACTGCAATGTATCATCTCCTAAATGCATCTAATCCAGGCAGAAAAAACTGATAACAGTTAGTGCAGTGCAAGGTATTCTGTAGCTGCATCCTCATTTGGGATCACACTATCAAGGTTTATTTCACCTTGACAAAATGGCCATGCTTTTTACCCATCTTACAGATAGAAATGGTAAAAACACAGAACAATTTTCCCATGCCAGTGACAAATCTGAAATCAGGATCCCAAAAGCTTGGAGTCACTGCTCTAACTGTTGTGCAAGAATATGAGGCAAACCTAGTAATGGAGCTCTGACCATTTAGTTTGTCAAGACAGGCAAGTACAGGCACATCTTTAGTTTTCCTCAGAGAGATCTCACACAGAATTTCTTACGGATTCTGCGCCTGCATCTTAAATGCCCAAATCCACAGGAATTATATTTTCCTTCACCTTGCACATTGTTTTTGTTCTTAAGAGAACTGGCCTGGAATCTAACTTTAGCTGGAAAATTCCTTCACTTTCATGATTTCAGAGCAGAATGTGAGCACCAGCGCAACCAAGCAAAAAATTTGTCTCTCCGCAGATCTGCCCAGTATGTCAAACGTACTGTAGAGCAAAACAGTAATGCTGCTCAGTGTACCAGTCCTCAGCAATCATGCTGCTATATCCTAGCAAAATAACACTGCAGCAGGAAAGAAGGAAACATTCAACAGAAGTCAGGTTTAAGAAAGACTAGATTAAACACTTTCAGGATGTCTTACAGTTCAAACTACAGTATTTGGCCATGCACTTTCCGTTTGACATGCTAGCAGTACACCACGCACCTACTTACCTATGCAAGACACACCATCCTCAGCCAACTCTGTGCCTGGCTCACAAAAGCAAATGACTTTTTGACTCTCATGATCAACATGGCACTCGTCCATCTCACAGTGACTGCAGTTAAGATGCAGCCTAATATCCACCTCTCCATGTCCCTCTGTCACTAGGGAGTGGATGAAGAAGCTGAGTTAATTACTGTAAAGACCATTCTTACAATTCCCTTGGGCCTTGACAGAAACAGGGGACATGGTGGTTGCTGTTGCATGATGTGGCAGGGTGGGCCCCATCTAAGAAACCAGTTTCTCCCCACCTTTCCTCACTAAGAAAATAACATGTGACAGCTAACAGCCCCATTGCAGTTGAGGTTTCCCTGGCTCTCTTTGAGCAGATAGTCCTACCAGGTTAGCAAGGAAGCTGCTGCCAAGGCTAAGGGAAACTTGCCCTGGCAGCGGTCCATGGGGCTCACCATTTTCTTTCCTGGCCTTTACTCATTTCAAGATCAAGCACTGCAATGTTTTCAAAACTTTCTGGCTGAATCTGCCAGGCTGGAGTGCATCTGTATTTGAAAATACTTCTGGTTATTCTAAAGCAAACATATTTTTTTTTAACAAGTAGATATTTTTTTGTGTGTTTCATGAACACATCACAAACATATTAATGACATTGACTTCTGGGCAAACACAAGTTGGAGTGGCAGTATTCATCACTCCCATGTACTGCTGAGCAGCAATGCAATGTTTTCTCTAGAAACAACCTGGCCTAACTTGGATACTTTGCTGAGGGATGCTTTAAAGACCTTGCTTGTCAGTGAATCGTCAGGTGTTTTGCCTGTTTCTTTCCTAACGTATCTGACTTATGAGGTTCTGTTACCAGTTTCCTTGCCCAAAATTATTCTATAGGCTAGTAGACTATACTGTTGGGGGTGTTTCCTGATAGCCTTGATGTTCTCTCTACCTGCTTTCTTCCTACTTCTGTCTATTCTCCATTGTACTTTGCCATCTTTCTGCCTCCTAATGTCCATGACACTAAACTGCACCCAAAGGACTGTAAACTGTCCTACAGATGCAAACTATTTCTAAAATGAAATAAGCCCACTAGAAAACTTCTGAACAATATGAATACCTTTAAGTGCTGGAGTATATAAAGTACCAATTGGATTAATAAAGGACACACCATCCTCCCCATCCATCTCTGGGTCATTGTCCACTGCAGCATTGCCACCTATGTCAAACCAGAAGTTACCTTAACAGTCTGAGGCTCAGTGCCAATGAAATACAGATAAACATTGCAACATGCATGATTTCAGCATATTTAGGGATGCATCCAAATGAGAAAAGAGAAACATTAAGGTATGTAATATATAGGGAATATTTAGCGAGTTGTTGCATGAACCACTGGATTTATTTTTAGAACTTCAATTTAATAACAGTAGTTTTGACAATCAATTTATTAGCTCTGTTTTGGGCAGGTTGTTGCAAACTAAGGTGCAAACTTCATCTTTAACCATTTGGATGCTGTGAAACATATAAGCCCTTCTTAAAATTTATGCAGCCAAGAAACTGGAAAACACCAGTATTCAAGGGCTAAATTCAGTACCCTTGCTGACTGAGGTATTTAGTACATCAGCAGAGGGAATGAATAACTTGCTATCCCTCTTCTCCTTTGCACCCTGAATGCAGGGTAGTCCACCAGGAGTGGGGACTGAAGGAATTTATTTGTTGCTCATTTGTGCTTGAGCATATAGAACATATCTGAAGAAAAGTATGGGCAATGCATAAAAAATATTAGAAGCACAGTACAAGCCATATACTCTGTATTACAAGCATGCAAAGATTCCCCCACCCCACCCAAAAAAAAAGTTTTCCTCTTTAATTGTCTTCAGCAAAATTAAAAGTGTCATGTAAGGCATTCTGTTGGAAAAAGAAGCATTACACAATAACATTGGTACAAAACATGCACTTAATCATTTAAACTCACTACTTCCTCTGAGGATTTCTAGTCTACCAAATACTTAATTTATGCTGTGGAGAACCAGGAGTTAAAGAGTCCACCACAGTGCAGATGGCTGAAGAAACTATGTGGCCCAGGAGACTTTGGGTTAGTAGAGATCTTGAATCTGGCCCACACCAGTTGTAATCAACATAATGCCATCTGACAGCTGTCCTGAGACCCGCAGCACATGAAATTAGCTCCTTGTTGACTGAAGTCAACACCACTGTTGTTATTAAGAGGGGTCCTGGCTGGCAGCCTGAACCTCTGCCCCCAGAGACACCTGTGCAGGACCAAGGCCCACCCACAGCAGGGTAGGGTAGAAGCTGCATCTTTCCCCTGGCATAAAGTCTGGCTGCCAGTCTCCGGGACCAAAGTCCTCCAAACACAGGTGCTGGCAATGGGAGCATATAGCCTACAGCTCCTCCTTCTTCAGCACTGTCACCCCAACATGAAAGGCTCAAGAATCACAGCAAGGTCTTAATGTCACATATTGCAGAGCGCAAAGCCAGGATTACAGCTGAAGGACTGACATCTGGCTGTTTGCTCAAAGACTAAATGCCATACGTTCATCTAGTGCTAAAAAGGCAACACACAGACATACTATTACATAACAGTTAAATATACTAGCTACAGGAGAATTATCTATCAGCATTTTGCTGATTATAAGCACTAAAGGAGGGGAAGGGACACCTTGAACACGAAGCCACTTTACCTATATATCCTCCGCCTCCTCCACCTGAGGAGCACCCCCCTCCACCCCCTCCGAAACCCCCTCTTGTCTCCCACCCCCACTTCTTCATGGCCTGGGGGCAGGATCTTCCTCCAGTAGCACCTTCCAGCAAGGATTTTCCTGACCACAGGAAGGAAGTGTTATCATTCCAGCCACCTCCACCACCTGCAGTTGAGAGAAGAGAAATGGCACAGGTAGGGGTTATTTTTTGTGTAAAAAACACTGCAAGGATCTGCAGAACAAGCACCTACTCAAAGCACTTCAGCTGAAAGTGAGAATCTCATGCCTTGGTTAGAAGAGGGGATGTGCTTGCTACACAGTGCTACGGTGACCTTTCTGTAGGGCTTTTGCCATGTTAACTATCTGTGCCTCTTTTCACCTACCATACAATGACAAATATTTTCTACAGAAAATATAAAAAGATATTCTTGCCTAGTCTCCAACCACTTATTTCTAGTTTAAAGAGCCTTCCCCTTCTCTTCGAAAAAAATACTTTTGAAAAAAAACCTGTGTCAGTTCTGAAGTGGAACAAAAGGAATTTAGTGAAAGAGGTGTGAAAACATGTCCCAGCCCGCTCTCCATACAACATACTCACCAGTGACTCACTTTCAGCTCTGCTGGTTGTTCAGTCCAAGGTCTCTTCACAGAGACTTCTAGCCAGGGTGCAATTATGCTCTTTCTGCATAAGCCAGGGAAACTGTGAGTATGTCTATGCAGCACAAAACAGTGCAGGGAGCAGGATGGCCACATTGGTGCTGCAAACTCCCACATCAAACATTCAAACAACTTTGTTTATGAGAGGTATTTTGGGAGAATTGCTATGGCTATACAATCTCTTATACCCTTATTTATGCCAAGTATCCAGCACTTTGGGTACCTCCTATTTGCATCTCTTATGATTCTATGTTCCCCTGAACTGCGTTTCCATGAGTTTTGCCTCACCTCCTTGTGAGGAGGAATCTGGGAGTGCCATATATTCTCAAAGGTTTTCTTAAAAAGAAAAAACTTTCCTTACCTGCAGCTCCTGAATTTCCATTCACCCCTGGAATAGAGGAGTCATTCTCCAGCCTTTCTGGATGAAATGTGTCCTTTTTGGCCCTGTAGGCCCTGCCACCACCTCCTGCTGCAATTATTAAGGGGACTGGTTCTCCATTCTCCATCTTAACAAATTCAGAAATAAAGGCAGTGTTCAAGCTGAGTCAGGTATGTACATAAAAGTTCAGCCACACAGTAGGTACTGCACGTTGCACCAAGCAGGCATCTAGGACTGCTCAGCACTACAAGTTATCATTGCATTTTTTATGCACCCATATCCAGAAGATTAATGCATAGCACTAGTCCTCCCAAGTTCTGCAACAGGGAACAGTGGCATCAGCAGCTCTATGGATTGTACCTGCTCAGCTGATGGCTCTTAGAAACCCTGTAATGTTACTGTGTGATGACTCTCATCAAATGAATCACTGCACTATACAGTGCAGTATAATGTCTCCTCTGGCAAAGGACTGCTTGAAATCAGTGTCTGGAATGAGTACTGTCTCAGCTAGTACATGACAAAAAAGATCAGTGATCCTTAGCTATAGGGTTGCCAACAGAAAACACACAGGCTATTCTCTACTTTTCTTGTCATTGCACTGTAGAGACCAAATGTATAGCTGAAGCCTTATGTTCTACAACGACACAGTTGAATAAAGTCCTGGAGAATTTGCCCTTTGCTGTAGAATTATGCTTCAGCATCTCAGTTTCTGTTGAAAAACATCCCGCTCAAACCTCATGTTTGCAAAGAAAATTCCAAGCCACTGAAGCAAGTGTGGCCATACTGCACATCAGTTTGAAGGAGTGTGAAGGGCCCGCTCAGATCACTACAGCTATCAGTTGGAAATTAAGGATACTCAGAGGTCACTTTGTGTCCCCCTTCCCTGATGTGTACAAAGGATTTTCAGATGTTTCAGGCTGCAATACTTGAGGCCAGTGGCAGGATGTGTTCATGCTGAAGGTGTATGGCGGACTATGTTTCCATACCTTAAATATGTAGGTGGCACCACCCCCGCCTCCACCTCCTCCTGCCCATTCATTGACACTTCTGTTCACACGTATCTCTTCTTCGATCACATTGTTCTCTCCAATGCAGACTTTCTGTATAACATCATTAGTCTGCAAATAGAAGACCAGGTCTGAATGAAATCTCCATGTCCTTGTACATTCTGAAGCCTCAGGGATGCTTCACCCTCCCAAAGCAAGAAATTGTCCTCCAGTGAAACTACGTAAGCAGAACCAACTGAATGCTCTCCTACAAGAATCTCGCTTTGGGCTTCAGCCTCTGTCAGAAGAATTTGTTGCCATTTTTAATAGAATTATTTTGAATCAAGCTCGGTGCTGACATCTAATACCATGTACAACAGCTCCACAAACTTTTAGTGTATAAAATAGAGCAGAATTTGCTGCTAATATTTCCTAGCACTACCTATTTGCATTTCACAAGTGGGGGGAACAGAGTAACAGCAATGCTGTGACTTGTTCCATGTCACACAGCAGCCAAATGGCAGAGACACAGAGAGAACCTGAGTTTCTTCATTTCATTTCCAGTGGGCCAAACAACCAATGTGTATTTATCCAGAACTAAGATTTGCTGGTGGCTCACATACCAGAGCTAACTTTTACCTAGGCAGTCATAGGATGGACACTAGCAATGAGCTCAAAATAGAACAGCCACCCAATATTTATCTGGACTTCCAAGCAAGTTTTGATGTTGATCTGATGCTTATGCTGCAGCAGCAATTTTACTGTAATTACCAGTTCAAAGCCAACCAAAACAGCAGCAATCCCACGTTTGATTGCAATGTTCACCTCATGTTAATGAAAATACCTCTCTAAAAAGGCTTCATATTTCTTACTAGCATTTTTCCCCCTCCATCAATTAGCACCAAACAATGAACTTTCTATATTAGGCAAATCACTGGATTCACTAATGATTTCAAACACAACATTAAACCATAATTTATAAGTACTTCAGGACTATGATCTAACTATTGTTTTGGTTTTAAATTGGAACACCAAAGTGCATGACAAGCAGGACTCTGCTGTAAGCATTTTCAAGTTGCAAACTTTGCTTCTAAGCTTATTTTACCTTACAGGTTTTATGTCAGTAGCACTATCTTGTTATATGGCACACAGAATTTATTAACCAAAAGCACTTTTAGGGAAAAATGCATAAACAGTTGTTAGAGTAGAATTGACCTTCTGTTTCCTTCTATTTTCATGTGTGTGGTTTCTTTTGGAAGAGGAACCTCATAAAAGCATCCTCAAATTACAAATGATTCTGCTGACCACAAAATGTGTCCTAGGTTGTGCCAGAGAATGAATAGCATCCATTTTGTGCAAGCAGACTTGCCTATGGAACTAAACAGTCCTCCTTTCCCTATTTTTCCTTCTCCTTAATTGATTTGGTGTTGGGTGGGAATGATTAATAAAACGACAAAGTCAATGACCCAAAGGAACCACTAGATTACAAAAAAAATAATCTTTCATGGCAAAGACATAACTGATTACAATCCAATCTAGTAAAAGTCCCCTCTACAAGTCAATGCAATCTCTTTGCTTCAATGAAAGAATTACATTAGCACTCAATAAATTCTCACTAAGATTACAGTGGTCTGCAATTTAATGAGTCCATATATTACACTCAGCTGGAATGTCCTACTTATAGACGTTAGATGGAAGTTTGAGTTAGGGAATTTCTCATTTCAAAAAGGCTTTCTATTAATGGTTTGTTTGCAGATATGTGTAGTTCTAGTTTTAACATTATTTACTTCAGCAGCTGGCCTTGAGAACCCCTCTTTCTTGTCTATATCCTTCAACCTTTTGTCTGCTGTAACAGACTGCTAAGCTTTCCTCTCTTGAATGTCAGCCATTAACAGCTGAGAAACTTACAGCATGTAAATTCAAGCCCGCAGGTGAAATTTCATCAGATCATGCTTAGTTTCCTCTACAAGAATCTCCTATTCCCTCTTTCTCCAAAGAATACTAAATGATTAATAGATTATTGTGCATGTGAACAGTGGAAGTTGCACCTTTCTGTCAAGACATTTGCAGCAGCAAGGATTGGTTAGTAACACAAAAAGCAGGACTGACCCAGCAGTGACTGATTTGTCTCTCCTATTCCCACACAGAGAATAAGCAAACAGGCCCTGTGAAGTGGGTGTCTCAAGAGTTGCAGAGGACTATGACAATGGCAGGGCTGGCCTCAACAGCAGAACAAGGGCAAAGCCCTGTGAAGGCAACCTTGAAGACTGATCTCCAGAGAAAAGGAAGGCAGGGTTGTCTTTTCTCTCCAAAAAACCACACAGATGGTTCGAGATATGCAGATCAGTCAGGAACCTGTAGTGTGTTATCAACAGGGCCCAAATGTTGAAGAGGAAGTGAGCACAGTGACACGGTGCTTCATCTTTTCACACTCATGTTTTCCCAGTAAAACTGTACCTATTCCTTGAACCATATAACCCAAGCCCCTTGAGGACAACATTATTCTATGTGAACAGACAAAACTCCATGGACTGGTAGAAGAGACTAAGGCAAAACACAAAGGCCAATCACTTACACTAGGACAAGCATCTTCTCCTTGCTGTCCCACCAAGATATACAAAGTATCATCCTTCTGGAGGTCAAAAATTCCCAACACAGACACACCGTGGGACCGCATCATGGTGTTCTTCCCTCCTTTCCCACCAGCAGCTCCATAGCCTGAGATGCTGCAGGAAAAAAACAAAACAAGAGCCTGGTGCCTGAGTTGTTCCAGACAGGTGGAAGGGAGCACAAACCAATTCTGGGCACTGAGAATTTTGCACACCTGAACACAGTGTCACAGAGCCATGCCCTGAAGACCTGACATTCTAAATAGATCTAAACCCAAAGCTTGAAGACCGAGGTTTTCTGCTCTACTTGGATCTGTGAACTTGGGTAGCTACAAAACAGATTCTTTCACATGATTCTTGGGCAAACACTGCTCAGGACAGAGGGAGCAAGTCCTTATGTTTCCAACTTTAATATATGAAACACATCTTGTTTCCCGGAAGGTACATCCTTGAGAGGTTTGCAGCAAGAAATAGAAAGAACAGAAGCAGGAGAACTACTGAAAACAGGACATATGGCTAAAGAGAACATTAGGCATGAGATTGACAGAGGGAGATTTGAGAAAGCAGACAGTATAACTGGTCCTGGTAGCATGGACCAGATGGAAAACAGCTCTCTTATTCCCAGGACCAGAGGAATACAGAAGAGTAGATGGAGACGACACTACCTGCAGAAAACAAAGAAGGCAAAAGTCCCCTGGCTAAACTCACGGTCACCAGGAATGTCTTACTGTCTCCAGCCAGGAGTGGACAGGTTGCATACAGGCTGCTCTGGGATTTTTATTTCAAGCAGTCACGATTCAGAGGTGCTTGCTGTTGTTGAGGTACCCAAAGATTTGGCTGTACCGCAATATTGCTCAGCTTCTTCCCTCTTCCTTTCTAGCAATTTACATACTTGAAGCGGCTTTTAACAGAGGATTTCAAAGCACTTTATAAAGGTCATGATTAAACACACATCTCTGCTGAAACAAAATACAGAGTTATTCAGCTTTCTGAGCAAGTGAGTGATGGCGCAGCAAACTCATTTTAGATCTGAAATAAGCAGGTGATTCTCCACTGGCATTAGTAGGTTTGCAGCTATTTCTGTGAGAGCAAAAGTCCACCTGGAGCATGAAACCAGTGACTGCAGGACTGAGAACACAAAACTTCTTCTTGGCTTCCTACCAGTCACAGTTTGGGTGCTCTGTTTTAGCACATCCTCTCCTTTAGCACCTGGCTGGTCTTTGCCCAGCACAGTCCTCTGTGCAAACAGGCCACTGTGCAGTGCCCATTGTGAGTGAGGACCCTGAACAGGTTGGGCAGCCAGCTCACTTCCAGCCAGCAACTTGTCTTGATGATTAGCAGGAGGAACTCACCTTGTGACACTGCTCTGAGGCAGCCAGCATGGAGCAGTCCTGATGTTGAAAAACTATGGAGCAACAAGTGTCTCATAAAGCATATTAGATCCTTGCAATGTGATATTATGTTCATGCCACTGCTGATAACCAGAGCAATCAGTCCTTAGTAAGGCTGTACTGGAGCCAGCAAAAAAAGTGATGGACACAGCACTGGGCCACCCTGAACAGATGCTGCATGAATCTGAAGACTGAGCTGATTTGCTGTAGAATTTTGTAATGGCTAATGAGGTGCACTACCAGGCACAGCAAGCTGGCAGGGCTAATTGGCTGCCAGTAGGGGCCATATTTTTCTGTGTAAGAACAGATTTTGCACATAAGCAATGATGTCAGGAAGTTCAAGAGAACCCAGTTTGGCCTCATTCAAAGTCTGCAGACAAATAAAAAACAGTAGATTGAGGTGACTGGCATTCACTATTCAAAATGGGTGTCACTATTTAAAGAGACAGGTTATCTTGACTTCAAACTTTAACACAACCCCTTTCATTAGGCACAACTTTCATTTACAGGAGGAATCCATTTAACCATATTGGCCCTGAAGAAAGACTTGGAGCACCCTGAGTAGATACACTAAGAACACAGAACACCTCCCACTGTCTTCCTCCTTTTCTTTTACTATAACACTTGTAGGAACTGAAAAAGAAAATCACACCCTTAGGGATCAGGATGAGCAGAGTGCACTGGTTGTGCAAACCAGGACTAGAGAAAAACATCCACCATAACATCTAGGTTATGGAAACACTGGAGCTAGTTTTGATAGTATGAGAACATGCAGTACCTAGGCTGGCTGACTTAGAAGGACAACTTTTTGCACTCCACTGGGCTGTGTTCTTGTGCCACCTTACCAGAAGGGACCATAGAAAAGAGAGGACAGTGGAAGTGACAACAAATGGGTCGCTCAGCAAAATGAGCCAGAGACTCTTCCTTTAAAAATGGAAAGAAGTTGGATAATGGATGATAGCAAGTAATTTATTACAGTTCGTGTCTCTCATACTTGATCATAGGCCTAGATGACAAGACGTTCTGAATCCTTAGAATTCCTTCTGAAGACTTTAGAAGGAAATCTGGAAGGAAAAATACTCTTATAGAGTGTCTACCTTTATTGTTACATAATGTGCAGTCCCATGTGAGCAAACCAGAGCACATAAGACTCCAGTTTTCAAATGTGGGTAGTACAGTGTGTGGCAGCCTATCCAGACTCTCATAGGTGGTGCGGTTTTCTGGGTGTGGTTGGCTTGTGCTAGTAGAGTTTTACGCACAGGTGAGCTGCCTGTATTTTAATAACGTGTATTCTGCCTCATGCTCACAAAATCAATATCCTTTTTATGCAATTTTTTAATGGAATTATCAGGAGTGTACATTACATAGTGTAAAACACACTGATATGGCATAACAGCAGCTTTCTTAAGAGCCTAGCAGCCAGCTGGAGGATTTATCTCCAGGTCAGGTATATCAGCAACACTATCAGGCTGACTTACAGGACCCACACTGCAGCAGGCCTGCAGGGGAGAGCTAAATACAGGCAGTGAGTCCAGACTCTGGGAAGCCCTAAAATTGATATTGCAACTTGACATTTTCCTAGGGCTATGCTATACTGGGGGACTCTGCTGCCCCTTCAGCAGACCAGAATCAGGAAGATGTCAAGTTAATTTAAGCCCACAATTGCCGCCTCCTTTCCCCAGGCTCTGAATTTTCTACTATAGCCTTAAGAGGTGCAGAAGAGAAATGTCAGCCATTTATATGTATGTTACACATGACATTATACATCTATTATCTATACAGAACCTTAAAGTCTGTTAGGTCTTTTATAGAACTTAAATAGACAGGTCCTCCCTGCAGGGCCCCTGGTTTGTATTGTGTAGCAAAAATCAGCCTACAGTTGCATGGCAATTCTAGCTCTTCTTGGACTCTGATATTAAAGAAATGACAGTGTTGTAAGTTTATTGCCTGTTCTCTTTTGGGCTGTACTTTAAAACCGTATTTACTAAATGCTGGTCCTGAAAAATTCTGTTCACCTCAGGCACCTCATTGTTGATAGCTGGATAAAATATCATTAATGCTTTTTTCATTACCATCAATCCTTGTGGTAATAGGCACTCAGGCAGAACTTATGCCTAGCCTAGCAAGTTTCTCAAAACTGCTTTGCACTAGACCTCTGTTAGAGACTGACATCTTGCCTCAATATTAACATTCTTTTTCAACAAAAAGAAAAAGATGGGACCAGTAAATTTTAACTGAAATTTGTTCAAGGCTTTCAGTGGAATGTTATGCTTTGAAATCCATGATACCATCACTGGTTTCAATATGGAATGTGGCATAAAAACCTACCACTAGACAGTCACTGATTCAAAATGACAGTTCTGCTTTACAAACTGATGCATGTAATGGCTTCATGTTACCATTCAGATACAGTAAACTACAATTCGATTGTACTTCTTTCCCCAGCAAGAGCAAAGAGAAAAAAATGGTGAAAATCTGATTAAGTAGCATTGAACCGTATCTGATCATCTCTCTTGGAAAATAACTCCACTGAGGGATTTAAGCATTAGAACCCTCAGTATCACACAGCCTACCATTTAGGTGGCTGGCTTCCAAAATCAATTTTACAGTGGTAAGCCAGGCTTACAGGCTCAACTTGCCATGTCTAGATTCAAAAAAGTGAAGATGCTGAGCAGAGGTTGATGCAAGCTCTCCCTTATGAAACGCTGACATATGATTGTGCCTCCTATGCCAGGTGAAGAGTGGGAAAAACTCATTCTGATCCCAGAGCTCAATGAATGACATATAGGATGCATATTCCTCTTTGTCTGGGGAGGTCAAAATGCTTCATTTTCAGCTACTGATACAGCTCTCACAACCTGTAACCATTTAGGCAAAAGATGTGCCTGCCTCAGATAGTTGCTTCTCTTTCTTTTCTTCTCTCTTTCATCAAAAAAGTTGCATCTTCTAGAAAACAAATCTGAGACTGGAGACATTGGAAAACACAGGATCAAGGAGAAGTAAAACCCCCAGTAGTTCTGGCCAAACTTCTGAAGGCAACACTTCATAAATATCCAGTATGTATCTGCAGCTTGGGTAAGTTTCAAACACAAAGATACACCGTGACAATCAGAGAGGGTTTCCTTACCTGTATGTGTTGGTAGCTGGTACTCTCCAGATCTGAATGCCTTGGAGAATCCCTTCGGCTCCTACAGTCACACTGAGCTTGGAGTTCCTGTAGGCATCATTGCATTGGCTTTGTGTGGGGCCATAGGGACCACTGGCACCACATGTTGTAAATAACCAGTGTTCTGAAATGAGGACACATACATGATCCCAACATCCAAACGTTAAGGAGATGTTCTGCTCTTTATTCACGTTGCTTGCTGGACCAAGGCAAGAACCACCCCTCCTCAAAACTCCTGTGCAAGAGTCCTCTGCGTTTTTGTCACTGTTACTTGTTTATTATGGGTATTTACATACTTATTTCACTTACTTTTCCAATCCTTCTGCAATGGGTGGCGGTATAAAGTCTTAAAATTCTTAGATAGCAAATGGAAGAATTCCCCTCTCCTCCTTTGCCTCAAATGAACCCCCCAAAAAACCCCAAAACAACAGGTAAGAGGGTACCTAAGGAAGCAAGGTCTAGAAGTTACTAAAGCAAAATGTTTCAGTAGCTCTGATATCAACAGTCTCGCACCAGAAGATACTTATCCTTGCAAAAAAACACCCCAAACCCAAAGCAAAATCTTACACTAAATGGAAGATGAGAGACTCATTCTGTCAGCTATCCCAGTGATTTAACATTGCAATACCCCAGTGGGCTTAGCCACCTGCACTGAAACATATGTTCAGTAAAGCAGGTAGGTAAGTGTCTTCGTTTGGAACAATAAGAAGCCATTTGGATGTCTCCAGTGAAATACCAAATATGTTCCCAAAGGTAGATGCAGGTGACCTTCAAGGGGACAATAAGCCCAAAATATGAGAGAATCAAAAAGGAAAACTAGAAGTGATAAGATCCTAGGACAGACATAGCGTGTGCATAGTACTGCTATGGTTAAGCTTTACACTTCTGATTTAGTCCTTTGAAATAAATCTTGTTCCACACATATCTGCTTACCTGACCTTGGCAAACTTATCTCTAGACTATTACACATGTAACACACAGCACAGCTGGACCTGAAACTGGCAGCTCTTGGTTCCCACTGGGTTCCAGGGACTGGAGATCTTATTCCAAAATGCTCTTTAATGTCCCTCTGGTTCCTTAAAAGCCCTGGTCTTGCAGAAGGAGAATGTCCTTCTGCTGCAAACATTATGCCTTCGGACTTCGACCTGAGGCAACCAGAGCAGCTTTTGTGTTTCCTGGCTCTAGGACAGATGAGAGAGGGGGCTCACTTCCAGTGCAGAGGCAGAATCAGGGTAAAAGCAAACAGTGCTGGTAATTTAAGGTTAGTGAATCTGCACTAAGCTCTTAGAATCTGGCTTTTAAGAGCTTGAGAGAATGGGGAATGAAAAACCACAGGTATGTTATGCCAGGGAGTATTATATAAGGAACATGGAGATGACTGAGCAGAGGAGGTGCTATCTTATATTTCAAAAGTGGTCCTGTTGTTTTTGATACAGTAATGTATACGAGATTGTCTGTAAAGCAGTTGCTTCAGTCAGTGCAGGCATACATATTTACTTGCTCTGTTCAGGTAGATGGTAGACAAGAATGGGAAAAGATGTGTTTCAGAACTGGCAGAGCTGGGTAGTGACCTTTGCCCAAAACATTGCAAGAGGAAGTCTGGCCCAAGTGAAGTCCATGGGGAGACTGCACCTAATATAACCAGCAGGGATTTTGCTAAAACCTACAGCCAGCTGTTGCACGATCTCCTCATCTGTCATTGCTGCATTAACTTGCAAACAGTCTTCCTTCCTCCTGTTTATATATACTGGAAGCCAGTCCAACATGTAACAGCTTTGTCACTGAATTAAATGGGACGGGATATGGCACAGGAAGAAGCTGCCCCTCATTTCAAGATAATTAGGACAGATGGGTCTTAGTTACAATTCTGGATGCAGACTAAAACTCCCGCACTTCCCCCCCTCCGCTCTCTTACACATTTCGCAGAGCCAACCCTCAGCGTGCATATATAACAGTAGCCCAAGATCTGAAAGTGCTAACCCAGTAAGAAAACAGAGTACTGACTGCCTTAGATAACCCACCATTCCTTTTTAAAAGTAAGATTTCACTCCCTGTAAAGTATTGATTTTCTCTTGATTCTAGAAATGACTGCAGCATGTCTTATGAGCTCAGAGAGAGCACTTCTACAAGTTGCTGCATGCCACAGCAGTTTACAGTAATTCAGTTTGAAGCATTATTTTGATCTCCAAAGACTAAAGCAGCAGCACTGAATCGAAAATCCTTAAGCAGCTTGGTGAGAAGCACAGATTTTTTCCATCTGTGCACAACTGTGGTCTGTCGCATACGGCACAGCACATCTCTCCTTCCTTCTGCTGTGTGTGACAGGCTAAAACTGCTGGTACCTCACACTCACACCATGGGAAAAATAGCAGGACTCTCCAGCCTAAACCTTCCCCTCAAAAACTTGCAAATTACAGAAGTTTGCCCAATTTTACACAAGTTACAGATGTCTAGTTTCCAGAAACAGCTGAGCATTCCCATGACAAAACCAAACAAGTAGTTAAATGTAGGGTCCCCACATATTTCATCACTGGAAGCTGCAAGATGCTAACTGTTTTAATAACAATGCCTTTTTGAGGTGGGGAAAAAAAAGAAGATTACAGTGAGATACAGAATTAGGGTACTACATTTCAGTGAATAATTTATACATCAGTTCATTTGACAGAATCCCCACTTTCACAAGAAACATGACTGAGGAAACATTTAGTTTCTGCCTGTTCACCCACTCACCTGCCCTCCTCAAGCTCCCTAACAAGCTCATTGGTAAGGTCCCAGAAACAACATTTTGCAAGAAATGTAATTTTGGCTCTATTAAAAAAAAAATTAAAAAGAATTCTTCCTTCCCAAATTTTCTTTCCAGATTAGATTTACTGATTGATGTATTTACATGCACAGTCACTCATGCAGAACAGAGTACAGCAGACATTGTAGGTTTCACACAGTTTAGCTAGATACATAAAATGCACAGCAATCAAGGTGTTGGATTTCAGCAACAGTAAAGGGGAGTGACATCCTACTCTTGGAAAACAGAATGAACAAAACCCTACAGGACTTCAAATGACTAATTTGTTTGAAGCTCTGATGCCACTTGCAGCCTGAGGCAGCACTCCTGCAGGCACTGCTGCAAATAATAACCAGCAACATCGAAGAGTGGAGCAAAGCCTAAACCACATTTATACTTCTAACATAGAAAGCAATTTCACTGGCACATATACAGCACATAAACTCCGCACCACAAAACAGGCAGAGGCATTTTAGTTATACCTCAAGGCCCTAAGTGTATTAACTAGCATTTGTTAAATCAAGCTGGTTTGAACCAAGGTTAAACTCATTCCAAACCAAAACTTCAGTGATTTCAGAAAATTGCCAACCAAGCATCATGATACTTGGCTTATTTTGGAACATAGAATAACATGTTAGTGAAATGCATCAGTGCTTTCAAACAACAATTAGGCAGTTTGTGGAACTTGCTGCCACAACCTCTCTTCAGGACAAAAGGCTATTCCTACTTTCAAAAGAGTAAAAAACCACATAAAGTCTCATGCTTCAGGAGCATAAGAACCCCCGACACCAAACTTCTGGAGGCAATTAAATCTATTAGCTGTTCCTCAGAGAGTTCATTTTACTTCTTCCTCTAATGCAGATGTCATCAAACTTGATGCCATGAGCAAGCAGAACGTTTGCTTCATCTATTTGTAAAAACATTCAAAAGCTTCCCTCACAATATTTGGCCAATGTGGGAAATCAGAGGCTTACAGGAAACTGCCCATCCTAATCTTTACTAACATTTGGCTGCCACTGGCACCATGGTCTGTGTGGAGAGCTGTACCTGTTACTCGGTGCACGAGCAATCTCAGTTATGCATTACCAGTAATTCCAAGGTTGGTCTGTGCTGAAAGTCTGTAGGCAAAATATACTACATAACAAACATGCTCAGTGAGGTAACAAAGGACAAACCTCTCAATTTTGCTTTGGATTCTGCCATTTAACAATGTCCTGTGAGCAGTAATTTGAGATTATTACCTTTTCCAGGATTAAGTTTTCCAGAGATTAATAGGGCAGGGGGTTGAAAGATGATGGTAAATTGCAGAACTAGGTTGTGTTCACAGTTGAAGCCCCTGACCTCATAAATGTGTCTACAAAATATTAGGGGGATATAAAATGGTCATAGAAATTAGTGAGTCTTGCCAGCAATACCAGAACCAGTTATAGAGGTATGGCTAGACTAAAAGTAGGTCAGTTTTTCCACTACTTATGGAGTTACTATTTCTGTCTCTATTTTCTAAATGAGGGCAGCAATGGAAGACTTGGACATGTTTTTCAGTTCAACAAGATCTGCAGTGATGACATGTATGCCAGACTGATGATAAGTATTGTTTCAAAGAAATAATCTAAAGCTTGATTTTTCTTAAGTGTCTATATAAAACAGGCATCCTTGTAAGTAATTATCTGTGGT
This sequence comes from Corapipo altera, assembly GCF_003945725.1. NCBI lineage: Eukaryota > Metazoa > Chordata > Aves > Passeriformes > Pipridae > Corapipo > Corapipo altera. The sequence goes on from NW_020884931.1 coordinate 2,896,510, forward strand.
CAGTATAACAGGGTAAGGGCATTGCTGACTTTGAATGCCTTGTTTCTTGCCACCTTCTGAAACCAGACACTAGAAGACAACTAATTTCTTTTCTTTGTTATGTTTCACCTAAAGAGTCTTCCATAAATAGTGTTAAGTGAGACATGCTACTAAGTTTTTGGAATTTTTTTGCTCACAATTACAAAGGATGACAGAAATTCATGTTAGATAACAAAGACCAAAATGGGTGGAGGTGGTAAAATTATTTCAAAATCTTTTGACATCTATAGCAGCTTCTGCACAGTTTAAACTGCTGTGAGCAGCTTTAAAATTTAACTCTGAAATGTGTGAATTGCCCTTTTTATTTCATTTGCATGATTAACTCTAGAGAGCAATTATGCCAATTCGACTTTGCTATGTTGGTATCTGGCTGCATGCTGATTTTCCGTATTGCACCTTTGCTATTTTCAATCCTACAGGGAAAGTAAGTGTAAACACTGCAATAAAGAAATTCATACCTACATATTCTGAGATCCCACCATTGTCTCTGAACATTTTCCATCACTGTTCAGGATGTTACTTTTGTTGGGGGGAGGGCACTGAGCTGTTATTCATTGTGTTAATTGGTGCTTAATACAAAAACACAATTCTGAAGATACCTTTATTGCATTATACCAACAGTTCAGTTAGTATAATTGCACACAAAGAGCAACCAAATGTAATTTTCGTTTACTTAATACTTGCTCCGCTGTTCCTTTCAGCTCCTTCATCTGATTAACTAATGTGACTCAGAGTTCTTCCGAGAAACAGCCAAGGAAGTACTCATAACAGGACCCTCCCTGATGGAAAAGACAAAATTTGTGCAACTACTAGCTGCTGTGGGGAAGAGACCAGAGGAAAACCGTAGGCCAGGATGGATGAGAAAATGATTTGATGACAGTTTCCATGCAAGAAACCACAGTTGTACAGCAGCTGGTGGATATGCAGATAGAAGGGACAAAATAATGCTAGATTTGAGGGGAAAAAAGGTCAACCTTTCTGCACATTTCACAACATGCTGTTTTTGTACTGTGTGCCCTAACACAAATAAGTTGTCGTGGGATACATGAGAAGCTGTAACATCAAAAGAGAGGTTATTCTCATGGTATTTACAGCCTATTCAGAAACACCAGAAATCTTTAATTAAAGCTTGATTGCTCTGTGTCTTGTTATCTCCTTTCACCTACTGAGAATCCCATTTTGTCTCCTCCAGTTTCCATGATAGTAATTTGTTTACCTCGAATTCCTCATTACTGCTCACTGTATCTTTATATGCCTGTATTTCCCATATTCTAGCCTTGTGTACAAAAGGAAACTGCATTGGTTTGATATAAATTGGCTTTTTAATTGGTAGTTGAACAATGTTATAGTTTAAGCAGCTTTGAGTTTTACTTAAACTAATACCTAATCAATGTAAAAACAAAGCCAAAGTAAGCCTAGTTTATAGAAAAATAAAGAGCACCCAGCCTTTTGTACAGATGTAACCATTTCAATCAAAAATCCTGGTTCCATTAAAGCTGCTTGAATCTTCAGGTATATGCAGGCCTTGTTACAACTTTTTTGCAGGCTGCTTCTAGAATTAAGTTTCACCTGCAACATTTCAGCAAGAAGCTGGTATTTCAGCAAATAAAACATCATTAGTTAATTGAAACGGAAAGCATTTGCATTGCTCTGTGAACATCTATCTAATAATGGCCACCTTGTACTGCAAGTAACTTGAAAACCACAGGAATTCTGTGTTGGTCCTGGGCATCTAGAAACTTGAGAAAGTAACACCACCACATTGGTTGTAGCAACTTCAGGTCTTATTCTACACAGTGCATTCATTATCCCATGTGTGACACAGGACAGGGGTTAACAGATTTCTGGAAGCTTTAGAATCTTTCACATTGTGGCTGTGTTGTGTTTTGAACCTCCAGTGTACACCTCCTGGAGGCAAGTCAAGCCACAAAAAGCAAGGGCAAGGATAAAGAAGTAATTCAGTAGGTACAGGGCCTGACAACAGAGAGGATGGGGAGGCTGGTGGTGCTGACTATCACTTCTGCTGAAAATGGATTTCCAAGCACAGGCAAAAGCAGCAGGTGTATGTAAGAGATTGTTCTCAGATACAAAGCAGCAAATGGAGGTCCCATATCCTTGAAAGCAATGGAGCTTCTTTGGATTTACTGTCAGGTAAACAAACTGGTACCTGTCTTTCAGACTGTAGTTCCTGCTGCTTAGGCTGAGCAGGCCTGGGACTTAGGGAGGGCGTTTTATTATCCTGTTGTCTCCTTAGCTTTGGGAACACAGTTCTTTGTTTTAATATGATTTCTTAAGAAGGAAATACTATAGCGTGTGATCCATCAAACAAGTCAAAGATCATATTAGCTGTAATTACTTTTGGCAGAGTTCATATTGGTCAATGCAGTCTTTGGGACTTCAGGGTGGTGCTGATGCTGTTGGTTCTCTTGCACAACAGTAAATATGTGGCCATCGAAGGTAAAGCCTTGACAGACTCACCCTGAGGTTTCTTAAATGCATTACAGGATGCAGAAAGAAACAAGATTAAAGCTGGGTAAAATGCATAGCCCAGGGACCAAACAAGCATCTGCAGTGTTTACTGAGAACAGGCAGGGACTCGGCAACACAAAGGAAAAGGGTGGTTCAGAGCTGCAAAGACCCTCAGAAATGCAATGGCTTGCTGCTGCTTAGCTTCTCTGATTTCTGCCCTTTCTACTCTGAGGGCACAAAGGGAGAAAATTGCTACAGGAGTGATTTCAAACCTCAAGGACTAGAGACAATTTTAGACAGAATATGAACAGCACAGAAGATAAAACCCAGAAAATAGGCAAGCTGGCTTACATACCATAGGAATTGCCTTTAATTTTCACCCCAAGGTGATAAAAAATTATTTTAATTGCTCAAAGTACCTCAGTGATCTTCTCTTCTACCCTCATTCAATCCGACTCTCATTATTTCTACTATCCAGGCATTTCTTTAAATTGCATTCCTCAGATAGGACAGGGAGCAGAAGAGCTAGAAGATGTCAGGTCTAGTGAGAAGTAGAGAGTAACAAAATTCTCAAAGAAATCTATGGCCACAAGATTTCTAGCTCACACACCCACTTCAGACTAACTTTGAATCCAATATCTAATGTTTTTGCTGTTACTAAAACAGCAGATACACTGGAAGGAAATGTGCATGTGCCTTAGGAAACTACATCACCACCTGAGCACTGACATTCCCAAGGAAAGTCAGCCAGAAGTCCATAACCTATACCTGTGTACAGATCCTACCACAAGATCCTAAGGGCAATACTGAGACCACTTAAAAGACGACTTCACCTACAGGCAGGAAACAGATATACAGATAGTGAAGGGAAGACATCAAAGGATCTTCAAACAGGACATAAAGATATTTTTGAAAATTATACTTTTTTGACTAGCCCAATCTCACACATGACATCTGTAACAGACCCAGACACAACCATTAAAGCTAAAGCACAGCTCCACCCAGCCAGCATTATCTCATGTGGGCTCATCCCCTCTGACTCATTCCCTCGAGACTCCGGTCAGTGCTCCTGCACTTTTCTTGCTGTATGATGCTCAGTATATAAAGCATCCATCAGCTCCACCTGAGCCAGCTCAGCCTGCCCCACAGACTGTACCATCAGCCTCCACTGCCAGAGCTCGCTTCTGACCAAGAGAGCTCAGGCAGCAGCAGCTGCCCTGCTGCAGCAGCACGGAGTGGGTTAATGCATCCAGCTTTTCAGGCAGGCTTTGAAGGCTGTGTGGAGCTTTGGGACACACTGATCAGCCCACTGTTTGTATCAGAGCTAACACAACTAGTCTGTGCAATTCAACAGTACACTGCAGGTAGGAAAGTGAGATAGAACGGATAGAACAGATGTAAAGAAGTCTCTCTAAGATGTGGAGAGAAAAGGAGGCAGCAGGACCAAATCCCTAGGGTTACTGACAAAGGAGCCATGTATCAACCATCTGTTTTCTAACTTAAGAGGGGTGGTATTTCAAATTGGCAGGTAACCAGCTAGTCCTAAGAGAGGAGCTGCACACAGTGCTGAGGGTTGCAGTTACAAGTGCTTCTCTCTCCAGTAGCTACCCCTCACTTCCATGGTCAGCCCTGCTCCCCCAGCTAGGAGGTCGTGGCTACCCAAATCAAATCAGAAAGAGAAGCTGAGGGAAGGAAGCAGATTCAAATGGAAATGCACATGTAGAGCCCAAAACAGATATTGTGAATATGTAGGCAAGCCTAGGAGAGGTAAGAGAGAACCATTTGGGAGACAGTGATGGAAGGGTGAGGGAAGAGAAGGGAACTCTTGCATCTGTTTGGCCCACACCACCACAGTTAAGCTGGAAAGAGGAGCTGAGGGGTAGGGAAGAATGAAATAACATTAACATATAAGACTTTTCTAACTAAATAAAAATCGTATTTTTAAAACAGAGTCCAGTGCTATACTGCTTCAAATGGACAATGTAAATATTACTGAAAAAGCAAGGCTATGTTATTTTAAACCAAGCCTATATTAACTAGAGTTAGGTGTTCATGTTACCAAATGCTGAGTTCAGTCAATCTGGACAGTTCGCTTTGATTCCTGACAATTTTTATATGACCATGACACCAAACAAACTGTCTTACAGTTTAAAAGCGCGTTTTACTTCAAGAGAGGCTCCCTCTGGTTCTTTCACCAGCTTGCAATCAGAATCCAAGTTACAGTTAGCAGCTACAGGTAATTTGCTTTCTAGAGCTTGTTTTGTTTTCTTTGTGAGGGACTTGGGAAAAGCTCTAAACAGAGGCTGTGGAACAAAAAAATCATATTGCATTTAGCCACATCTAACTGAGGTGTGTACTAGCTGGAAATCTCTTCCTATGTAATGATGCTTCTCAGAGCAGACAGTTACCTGCTGGACCAGAAGTGGGGGCACTGTTGAGTTGGAGATTTCCCAGAAGCTTTTGTTCCCATCCAAACTTCTTCTGGCCGCCTCTACTTGTGAGCAAATTGCTTGAGTCTGGAGTGATACCTCGAAATGTCTTCTCTCCACTGACTAGAAAACCAGAAGTGACAGATTGGTTTATGACTGAGGGTGACTAAGCCAGTATGTAATCCAAAACTGAAGTTAAATTAAAGGCTACAGACTTCTGTGCTGAGAACAAGATCCTGCAGCCACAGGATGTAACGCTATTAAAAGGAATAGGCAGATTGACTTTCCACTGCTGTTACACAACTGAGATGAAAGAAAAATCAACAGGAATGAGTGGTAGGCAAAACAGCAAGTGAATGAAAACACTTGCAGAAAACCAGAATATAATCTTTAGCAACTGTTATAAATTTTCTCTTTAGCCAGTGAAAGTATGTGCAATCTTTTTTAATTCTAACCTGATTTTAAGATCTCTTTAGAATACTTGAACCTGAGGTATACTGCACTTATGCACAGAAAGCAAGAGGCATTACTGCATAAATGGAAAGACTCATGCTCCAGCCAATGCAAATTAACACAGTACAAAGCAGATGAAACATTCTGACTGACTGCTGTTGGATGAGGAAGCGGCTTAGATATTTTTGGTCTGAACAGGGCTACAGAAGTTGTAGCTTCAAGCCTAGGAGACAAAAGAATGTACTTAAGTTCTACTGCTCAACCCAAGGTAGAAGTTTCATTTGTTCAGAGCAGCAAATCCTCCAATCCTCATGTAAGTTTTTGGTCTGAGGTACAGAATGACAGATCATTAAACATATTTACAAATTAAAGCAATTCACTATGCATGAGAATATGAAAGATGAGCCAGACACAAACATTTAATAACAATCTAAATGTGGTGAAATCTGGCATCAGAGGTATAGACTGGGCACATTCTAGAGGCCAGTCAATCCCAAAGCCTGGACTAGAATCCAAATTTTTCCTCAGAGCAGTAGAGTGTGAAGATCCTAGTCTGATTCAGACTTAAACGTGTGTCAGTCCAAATGAAATAACCTCATTCTAATTTAACTGGAGTATTGTGCCCAATGTTATTGCAAAGTTAGTGTCAATCACTGGATGCCTGTCTTTTCCTAGCCACAGTCCAACTGTCATTCATTTTGATAACTGTCACACTGCAAACCAGGTCATCTGGAAATCTATAATCACAGACTGGCTGCTGCATCAGTCTGGATGGAGAGGTGATGCCACTGTCTCAGCTGGAAGCTGGCTCTCCCACACCATATGTCTCACTACCCACCTACTGCCAAACTCGGAACCCATTCACTGGTTGGCTCCACTAATAAGGTATGTACGTGAACAGGCTGCTCTGCCTAAGCACAGCTATTTCTGAAACATACTTTTACCTTTCAAGAGTCTTTTGAAGATACTGAATCCCTTCCCCACAGTTTCCAAATTTCAATTACTCGACAAATAAAGGACAAGTCACTTGGAGATAAAATGAAAACTTACTTGTTAAATAGCAGTCCAGACTAAGGGAGACATTGTCAAAAGCAATAATGGCATCTGATCCTTCTTCCCATGAAGCGATGATCTGAAACCAAAACCTGCACGTATTGGAAAAAAATGGGATTAAATTTTGCTAAAGAGTTGAAATTCAGAGCTCTTCACAATTAAAGCAGTTTTTGAATGAGGGAGAAAAACTTTTCACATATAAAAATATTAAATTGACAGAGAAAGTATCTTCACTCCTAACAAGTAAAGATGATTTGAGGAGGAGAGCTATACATTAATATAGGTAGACAGAATAAAAGAATATAGCCCCTCTTCCCTCCAGAGACATACAGTCTGAAGGAGGTAGAAGTGTGTTTTCTGACCACACTCATACACAAAGTCCCCTGGCTTCTGGCACAGATGAAAGAAAACAACCAACCAAACAGACCCCTAAGTGATTTTATTCTCACAAGTGATTTACACCCTGAAGTGTTAAGAAAAATAAGTAGGCAGGGCTTCTGAAGTAATTTGGAGCTTCTAAAAGGAACTGGCAATCAAAGGCTGAAACCAATTTAGAAAGTATTTGGTGTTGATCCACCCTGTAGGGAGTGAAGGATATCTAACAGCCCTGGCAGTCACAAAAGAGAGGAACTGACACTGGGTAGTCCACAGGAAGAGCAGAACTCATTATCTCCTTATAGAAGCTGAGCAGGTTTGCCTTAAATCACTTCCACCCTCTCAGCTGGCTATTGCCAGGAAGTTCTGCCACTCCTACATTACCAGCAGCAAGATCACTGTAAATTCACCCTCAGTGATATCACAAGTCAACAGGAAGAGCAAAAAATAACCCATAACCAAATACTTCAAATCTGACAGTATATTGACCATGTATTATAATTCTGTGCACTCAGAGATTTAGGTTTTCTCTTGGCTTAGTAAGTTCACATTCTCCCAGTGCATATCTGCCACATAAAATCATAATATTCTGCTTAGGAAGGAGAACAATTTCTAAAAGCAGCCGGCCATGGCCCAGAAGTCAGATACAACGCTGAGAGGTTGCATCAAGCCTATAAATACATGAGCTGTAGAACAAGCTGCAAATGAATACAAAATATTATTTAAATCTAATTATCTGGTGTATCTTGATGTTTTATGCCAGCAGAAGTTAAATCATTCGTGGGTCTCTTTAATGTAGATCTATTGCTGATGGTTCCTGCTCCATCTCTTAGATATAAGTAGTCAATCAGAAGGTGAATTCTTGCAGGTGTTTTGGTTTAGACAAGAAAACCAAATACTATACAGAACATGGTATTTTGAGGAGCAGCCCTATGTATTTAGAAAGGCTTTAGAAATTCTGCCTCTTCCTTGCAGCAAGAATCTAAACACCCAGCAGAACTTTTTTTCTTCTCACAGACTCTGGTCCTTTATGCATAGCACTGGGTCTAAAATATTTTCTCTCAGTATGCTATCAGTATGCTTACATTGGTCTTGTTGACTCCTATTGTTTTTAAATACTACCACTCCTTTACCAGCAAACCAACCTCAAAACTTCAAAATTCAGCTGTAGTTTCTCTAGTCATATGCATATTTACTCTGGGACAGCATGTTCCTGTGTTTTGAATGCAGATTTTGACTGAGCCTCCTGACTCAGTCAACAAACATAACCAACTTCCATGTTGTTCTCAAACAGTGCAGCTTTCATCACCAGAGATGACAGTGAGGTTTGGCAAAAGCCAAAACAGACCCCAGGGATTCACATTCCTTTGAGCATATCTGGATTGAAGTGGCATCATCTCCTGCAATTGGTGTTCTTGCTAAGCTACAGGTGGGGACATGGTCAGAAAAGCTGACCCGACTACAGCGAAGACTTGAAACAGGAAAAACTCCTGTTAGCTTCTGAACGGTGTAAGGGGTTTAGAACAGAATACAGTCCATTCACAACAGAAAAGATCTGATATAGTTGCAATGTTCCTCCTTTATTTCTGGTAAGGAAAAACAATGATGCTTCAATAATGAAATTTCTCACTCTGGAGATATGCACTGGACACATGGAGAGACTTCTCTAAAACCAGCTTTTTAAGTTCTAAAGACATGAGCAGCTACCGTGAAAGAGCAGGTGATTGTCACAAATAATAGTAGATATGGTGAAGGAAGAGTACCCCTAGCATCAGAGGAATAGCAAGATGTAATTTTCCTTGCTAAATGATCCATCTTTACCAGCTCAAAAGGTGGCAGCTCCATCCATACAAATCTGAAGATCACAAAAGTGTATTTTTTGCCTTTCCAATCCATACGAAGTACAACTGCAGTCCGATGCTGTCAGCAGTCTCACAGTTCTTATCTGGGATACCTAAAACCCCCTGTGGGTATGTCTAGGAAGAGAACTGGAAGGAACACAAAATCCTTGGATATTAAATTGGCTTCCAGCTGAATTGGCTGCCCTCTCCCTGCCTCTTTCCCTCATTTGCTCTACAGCTGACATCCCACAACACTTCAAATGAAATTACAAGCTCTAGCATAAACATAAGCTGTTCAGTTTGAGACTTGCCATACAAGACTTAAACAAAAGCTGTTGGATAGACACAGTGGGCTCTGATTTACTTTTTTCCCTGCAAGTTACTGTGCCAGCAGCAGAGATGACTGAAACAGGTCCCGAACCACCACTGCTCACAGTCTGTTATGTTATGGAAAACCAGCAACTTAGGCTGTTAAGTACAGGCTGTAGCTCAGTAGAAGCTTCTTGTTTCCTCTTCTATGCTGCTGAAATGTCCAGGAAAAGGTAAGGTGGAAACTGATTCAGCTGCACATTTTTCAGCTGGCTGTGTCTGAAAATCAATGCCCTGCCCTGCCCACAGTGAACCTTGGTGCTACATTGAAGGGACCGCTGAAACCAAATCTGTGATGCATTTGATCCTCAGCCTCTTTCCTGAGGGTCTACACTAAATGCCACTTGGAGACAGGGACACTTTGATGTGAATTTATGATTGTAAGGTGTTAAACTGAGGCTGGGAAATTAATTATCAAGACAAATAAGCAGTTCGTATCTGTCAGCTTTTCCCTCCACTTCTGCAGACTTTAGCTCAAGAAACATAAAAGAAGAGACAGATACTTCTGCAAAGACTACTATGTACCCCTCCTTGTACCTCCAGGCAATGAAGCACTTCTAAAAATAGCTTCAGGCAATTTCCTTGGTAGAACCTAAGGTTCGTGCCCCAAGATGTTATGCTTTGATGCACTTCTCAAGTCATGCCTCTTCAGACAATAAAGGGTTGTTCTTATGAGAACTACCAAATGTTCAGCTCCTAAGAAGTTGAAGGCATGATACAAACCAGTATTTCTGTTGCTCAAGGGAATGCCATCTAACATACCCATATCAGAATGCAATAGGTTGCATTTTACTTTTATTTACAGTTCATTCAAGTTAAGAGTGAACCTTGCTGATTTCACCTGCAGGAGCACTGGGACCAAAATACGCAAGAAATTTCCAGAAGTTCACCAGGGATGAAAAAAAGACAGAAATCCTTCCAAAATACAAAAATCATGTGAATGCTAAACACTGTTAGAACCATCAGTGCTGCTTTGCTTGTCTATTAATCTTATTTTTTCCTAACAGAAATGCAGTTCAGTACAAACCTTCTCTTGAGACCAGCATTTCTGCAACAAATAGTTCATCATTTTATTTTCTCCAGTTTAATGCCACTATTAATTTAGAAATATGATGTCTTTCAAATTCCATTGAAACAAGATCATCAGTTAACCAACATTTCAATCACTAGCTTTGGTGATTTTAGCTTAATGGGCTAATTAAGGGAAATTTAATCAAAACTGAAGATGGAAATGTCACACATCAGTGAGATGGAAAAAACCCCACAGACAATCTCGTTCCCTTGCCCCCTCCTTTTTTTTTTTTCTTTCCGTTTGATCCCTGAAATCAATGAAACAACTCCCTTTGACTTTGGTAGAAGCTGATACTGAAACACCAGAAGCACATGTTATTGTAATGACTCATTACCACGCTGGAGGTGGCGATGCCTCACTGGTATTTTTGAACAGATCAAAGTGGGAACTGACTGCACTCCCAGTACTTCAACTGGCACCTGTACAGAATGGACACCGGTTCACAGCACTGCACAGACATCACTGCAAACACAGATGCTGTAGGGAATAGCCATGAAAGAATATTCCTGAAGGCAATTATACAGGACCAGCAAAATTAGCGCTGGTAAGTTTGTCATGACTGTTGTTTAATATACCCCAGCAACTTCCTCACATGGAATCCAAATCCTCATCAAATATGTCTGTGTTTGTAAGATATTTCATTGGAATGAAAATATTGCTGTTAAAAAAACACTTTAATAACTTGGTTATCAGAAAAATCATTACTTGTGGACTGTGGAAATTAATTCTTAACTGCTTCTTCTTTTACCCTAATTGACCTGGAGCACAGTTATAAAAAAGGTTCCTTACACGTATGACAATTGGAAAGCACAAGTTACATCCTGTAGAGTTGAGTGTTAGCTGAGCTGTGAAAGCAAATGCATACAAAGGTCTATTTTTAAAAAACATTCTGTTTGAGGCAAATAGGAAATGCTGTACCAAGTGGATAAAACCCCCATAATACAACTCTCCTCTTTGGGGAACATCGGCTCAGCTGTTTGAAGGATACAAATTTTACATAAATTCAAAAACCACTCAAGGGTGACTGCTGATCAAATACTTCAGAGTCACAGACAAGAAATGGTACCAAATGAGCTTTTTTTGGTTTGCTTCTTTGGCCCAATACATGAAATTTGAATCTAGATGAACAGTTGAAAGGTAGGACCTAGCATTTGGTTAAATATATTGAGTTATTTGGTTAATATTATTTAGTTAAACATGACAGAAACAGGATAACATCAAAGCTTCTGGGCTTGATCCTAACAGAAGACTGCTTCCCCCAAAATATCTGAGGCTTATTTACAGAGGGAAATGCAGAACTAAAATTACGAGGATAGATCTATAGCTGCATTGGTATAGTTTCCATGAGGACAAACTCTTTTGCCTATGTCACCTATCCTTAAGACTTCATTGCACAGAAATGTTTATGTTCATGTATTCAAAATACTTTTGCATATATTCTATCCTCTTCTGTTGGGATGGAAGTGAAAAACATTCTTCTTGAATTGAAGACCTCAGAAGCTGATTTTATGCAAATTTTGCAGCTCCCTCCCTTCAGCAACTACTCTGAATGCCACCTAAATACTGTCCCTGGCTCATACAGAGAGTTCAGGTTTCTATTAGCCAGACTCAGGCAGCTGTCTTCATGCCATTATTTTAGAAAGGCTCATAATCATTATTTCTTTTCTTTTTATTATAAAGACGTGGATTATTAACCAAGATTGAACGTTAATCTCCTCTGTGCTCAATCCCCCATGTAGTGACACGAACACAGCGTGTTCTGTATGTACAGATCTCATTTCATAACTTGTAATGGTTTATCTCTGATGGAACTGATTTCTCTCTCTACCTAGCTAAAATAATTACGGCTGAACCTGCTTGAGACCAAGGTATGTACAGAAAGCAGAAGTTTCAGGTCACTAACCCTTATTACCTTCGGGTTCCCATTAACTTCTCTGTTACAAATGATGCATTGTTAGCTCACTTTACAAAGGAATACTTACTATTTGGGATAAAAGACACATTTAGACGGAACAAGATTATTTGGAGAAATACAAGCATGTTCACCAACTCAGTTACAGTGATAGAATTGCCATGCAGGAAGTTACTTAATAGCTAGTAATAAAGGTTGAGATTCAAACATGTTATTTAAGGCAATCATGCAGAATACATGCACGTACAAAATCTGTCACAGATACTCTGCACACACTGTCAGCAAAACCGCCTCTTCAGATGCACAGAACAGTCACTGGAAGAATAACTCCATTTCAGGAGGAGGATGGTAGCAGACAGACAGAGTTAATCCTAGAGAGCAGAAGAGCAGTGATATGAGTGTTAAAGTCTCACTGTTTTTAATAAAGTAATGTGTGACCACCTCAAGGCAACACAGGCTAGGCTTGTGGGATGGATGTAAGAAGAGAGGCTAAAGACATCTGGGTGTAGATATGACCAAATAATGTATATGTGGTACTAATGTGTAGGGAGACATATGTCTAGCTTGTATGGAGGGTCCCTGTTTCTTCATAGAAGAATGGGAAGAAAGTTTAGGAATAACATGATATAAACAGGCCTCTGGATCAAAAATGTTGCCAAGAACCTTCCTTTCATTTTTCTTCCTTGATGGAAAACCTGATACCCAGAAACTTATTATACAAAAAATGTGAAAGGAGTGTGACAGACAGGGCAATGCAAGAAAAACTATTGGACAAAAAGAGTGCTTAGCCACAGCTGACAGAGATAACAGCAGAGTGGTATGATATGAGACAGTTTCTTTTTACTTGTCTTTTTACTGCAGAAATGAGTGAGAATGTCCCCAGCTGCTTTGGTTGCCTTTGGGACCAGAGTTGCTGAAGAAGCCAGATTGAACAAAGGATCTCACTCCTATGGACTGAAAGGGAATCCCTCATTGATATATAGACAAAAAACCTAATGAGAACCAGTGCAGTTCGTAAAAATCCAGCGGGTCAGAAAGATCGGAATAGGTAACGAGGTCAGTTTAAAGAAACAGAAAGTACAATAATTTGGACATGAATTCTGACTTGTTGCAACAGAATATCACCTTCTGAGGTGATATTGTAAAGCCTGTAGACCTTTTTGCTTTCTTCTTTAGGAAGGTCTCTTCCTTACCTAGCCTTCCAGGTAAGTCATATTTTTCCCTTCCAACATAATAAAACTCCTCAGTCTGTGTTCAGGAGAAGGTCATCAGCAAGAAAATAATTTTGAAGCTCTCTGAGCACAATGGGACCAAGAGAAAATTGATTTTTACTTTCTGAACATGTTGCCCTGTTTGAAGAACACAGGACCTAGCCTTGCTTTCAGTGACAAGGCAAATGGTGATGCTATTTATGACTGAAAATTTAGTTTTTAGGCCCTCAAGTAAACTCTTCTCACTCCTCCTTCCCCCACCTGGCCACTTCTGCTTAAGACTGCCTACAAATTTAGACTTTGTAATAGCAAAAAAAAAATAAATTTAAGAAGAAAGGAGACCAAGGAAACTTTTCTAACCAGTAAACACATTTAAATTCCCTTTATATTTCTATACAATATTCTTTTGTCATAAGACTTTGCTGAGGTCGGACAGGTTGGTATTAATATTAGCCATTCTTAGCAGGTTTCTCTCACAGAGATTACAAGGAAAACTTTAAAGGACAGGACAGGTTTAGTAGAGAATATAGGTCTTAAAAGACCTGAGCTGGGCTGGGCTGGCTCATGCGGAGTCCACTTTCAGGCAAGTTCAGCCAGGTGGTATAGAGGTACCCATAGAATATTTAGTCGACATGCTGCTCCACACAACTGGCCTCAGATTCATCAAGGGAGCAAAAATCAAGAGATTTGGAATTTGTTTCTTAAAGTATTAATTTTCCAGCCAGGTTTCAGCCTATTAGAGTTAATCCTTTCCCACCTTTCACACTGTGTAGAAAAACAGTTGCTAAGCGGGTTGGTGATAATGAGCATCAGCCTACAGTAAGCTTCAGAGAATCACTGAGCTGTAGGTGCTTGTATGTTATCTTTGTGATATACCTTAACCATACTGTTTAACTAACAGAATGGCTAATTATTAGCTACACGAATCACTCATCTTCCATTACATCAGGCTTCTGTTTGCTCTTGCTGTCACACTCCCAAAACTATATCATTACTAAAATTTAGGCTCACATGTACTAACTAAAAGCCAATATATAAAAAAACCAAGCCCAAACTGCCAGCTACAGCAGAGCTTCCAAGCCTGTTTCCTACTTGCCTTTCTGTAAAGTTAACAAAGAACAATCCTCAACAGACTCATCACTTTTCACTGGAAAACAAGCAGTAATTTTCCATCAAACGAAACAAGCTTACAATAACGAGGTTCTCTACACTACTCTCAACCCAAATGTTGTCATACTGCACTAATGTGTGAATTCCAGTAATTAAAAATGACCAGTTCTCTATCTTTCACTAATCTGTGAAGATTATTTGATTTGCAGATAATGTGTCCTTCAGAGAGGGGTAGGTGGCTCTACAGGGGCTAAATGAATCACAGGAAGGATTGTTAGTTCGAGCTGAGCCTATCTAAGTGGCAAGTTAAAATACAGTACCTCTGGGGATGTTGACTTTTGCCTCTGGTAGGCACAACCTGTTTATCCAACAGTTTAAGGAGCTCTTGCACACAACTGGCTTCCTTAATTGTAGCTGCTTTGACAACCTGTGCTTCACCAGGCCCTTTGCCCTTCCTCCTCCGTGCACAGAAGATACTGAGAATTTGGAACTGGGCTACAGCTCTGTTAATCCACACACCACATGAGCCGACTCTCAAGACTGTTCTGCCAACATCTTCCAGAACAAGGAAGGAGAGGTTAACTTCAGGAAGATGTGAAGTGCCAAGCTTACAAGCTTACAAGAAGCACTTCAGCTTCTTGCAAGTCTACACAGGGTGAAATTGCAACTGGATGCTTTCGTAAGGATCAAATGTAAGGAAAGAAGACAGTCCTCTCCTAATCATACTCCTGGAAATTAAGTCTAGGGTTGCCCAGGTGAATTCAATGCTAGAAATCTAATATCCCTCAGTCCCAATTTAGCTACTTTGTCTTACTCCTCCCTCCTTTCTGGTACTGCCAATTCACCTGAAATGTTTAGCTGTGATTTTCTGCCAAAATATAATTTCTCCCAACAGCCTGAAGGATATCAAACATTTAAGAAACGTCTGTTCCTAAAGATAGAGCTGATCTAATTTCTTGGAAGTCTTCCTAATGATTCTTTGAAGTGCTATAAGCCAAACATGGAAATTATGTCTAAGCAGCTTTTAAACAAGCATGCTTTTAAGCAGTTTTAGAGCATATTATCTTGTTATTAATAACACTTTCCATTCAGCTTCCCAAACACAATGGAATGTGCTTTAATTTTGTGTGAAAATGGTGCACTGGTGTGCCTTATTCAAGAGTTTTACTTCTGTAAGGTGATTTAAACTTTCAGCTCCTCCTGTAGGAATATCTGCAATATTGTGGTTCTTCTAAGACCCTCACAGCTTCTGAGACAGGAACCAATTAGAAAAAGACAGACACAGTAAGACTTCAGCAGCACCAGCATTGCGTTCACATCAATTAAGTACTTCTTACTATTCAATAGAACCGTCATTTATCTTCATTTATACTCTGGAGTCTCACTGGTACCATTTTGGTGTATACTTCCATAGAATTCCTTCCTAATTTGTACATCAGTCCAGATTTCCTAAGAAACAGGTTTTGAGATGGTGAGAAAGATACCTGCAGTATTTCCAAGTCTCACAGGAGATTTGTTTCTTCCCCGGAAGGATTGATTTCAACTACATCAATCTTAGAAGAAAAATTCATTAAAATAGTGCACTTTCTGTGAATAAATAGGGACAAAAACTTTTCAAGAGGCATCAAAACTTCAAAGTTTTCCTTGCTCATGTCTTAACCTCCAACAAACTCCCTTCCTTCAGGGAACTCATTTGTCTTTCTCTGTAAGTAACAGGGAAGTAAGGGTGTCAGCATCATCTTATACATAATAGTCAGCATGTGTTATCAGCTGAATCTGTGATTCCACATGAACCACTGCTAGCCCGGCTCCTAAGATCAAAGTATTCTCTGCCCGACTGTGCAACCAGAGAGAATTTAAAGGAAAGCAATAGTACAAGGGTACAGAATAATTCAGGTACAAAACATTCCCCTGGCAACATTAGAAAATAAATCACATAAATAATAATGGCAAAATATACCATTCTTCAAAGGAAACACAGCTGAAGGGAATGAAGCAACCAGGTATTTTTACAAATGGTGCTTCAGCAGTGACTGCACAATAAGCCTAATGCTGGTATTTTTTAAATCTTTGACGCACACATATTAATTATACATTCAGGACCGAAGCATTGGCAGTGTCCTTGCTGTATTTGCAGCCTACGTGCATCCCCAAGAGCCAGTAAGATAGAAGACATATTCATACCATGTTTGTTCAAAGTTCTTATGAGGCAAACTATGCCTTAACGAAATCCATTATTTCTAGGGCACAGATTCCCAAAAAGACAAAGGACACCAGTGCTCATGACACAGACTGTAGAGGCATCTTGCAGCCTAAGGGCCAGGGCAGCTGGAGGTGAAGTATGTCTGTGTCTTCTCTAGAAACAGTATAAGCCAGAGCACACACAGAAAGTAAACAATTAACAAGAATATTCCCTTAAAGCTGACTTGTAAGAAACAGCTAAACCAACACTCTAAATAAGCATATGCTACCAGATCAAGCATGTGCTACCAGATAAACTTTATGCCTAAAGACAGAATATAGCTGTAACTGAGACAGCTCTTTATTAAGGTGGTAGCTACAGCTAACATAAAGGTGTTTAGATGGATCCTTGTCAGATTTTGCAGCAGGTTCTCCTCCTACCTCTTTCATCCTCAGATCTAGACCATTGAACGCTGAGGGTTTGATACCCAGAAAAAAAAAAATCAGCTGTGGAGCTCACATCCAACTCTACCAAACCACGTAAGTGGATCAAACATTCAACACAGAACAGTAAGCAAAGTGAATGGTTTCCAGTCACTGAAATGTAGATACAGGAGTTTAAGTGCCTTGCTGTAGGCTACCCATTGACCCATTGTGAACCAAGACTTCAATTCAGGACTTGTAAAATTGTGTGCTTTGCTCAAAACACTCGGTATTCTCATTCCCCACATCTAACAGAAGATACCTTACGGGGACAAAGGGCTTCTCCCTGAGGGAACAGCTTCCAGGAGCTATGCTGGCCATTTTCATTGCCAGGTAGCTAGTGATGAAATGACTGGTCACCAAGGAGAATGAGAGAAGACCCATACCTATCTGGTATATCTGGGAGAGGTAAGATCGTCTGCTGCCATATTCCCAAACCTTCGCTGTTATCGGAATGCCAGAACGTCCAGCTCTGTTCCTTTCCTGTCTTGTTCTCGACCAGCACCAGGGATATATTTCCCAGCAAGACACCATGGATGAGCCATGACATTCGTAGCTAGAAGAAACAGAACATACGAGATTAATCATCACAAACATTATTTGAAAGTTAACAAAATTCTCAATTCTTCTTTCATTCGATTCTCCCTCACTCATTTTCATGTAATCCTTTTAGAAAACTCCACAGATGTGGAAGCCTGTAATACTCAGTATATGCTATTTAACATTGGAACTACCGGCCTCTTTTTTTGTGAAGTTGAGCTTTCACATATGTGTCTAATTTTAAAGGGATAAGCTCATACCTCTATTGTCTGCAATACGAAGACTACACTCCCCTAAGATGCCACCTAAGAGATTCAAGTTAAAACTAATGAAATTTTCAGCAATAAACCTTTATATTGCAACAGCAACAACAAAAAACGCAGGGAGAAGAGCTGCAATAGGCAGGCATCACTAATAATCACATCCTCATCCCCCAGACACCCTTATAAAAAATCAGTTTTTACTTCCTATCGAAGTTTCTACTGACTTTCCAATTAAAGTTCAGCAATAATTTGGGTTTTTTCTTATTAATTAAAATACTTTGGGGAACTATTTTTCTAACATTTCTGTTATGATAATGTAATTGAATCCATTTTTATGCATTTATCCCTGTATGTAAAATTATTTCACGTAGTTTTCTCATTTTATGACTTTCTCTCCCTCATTATATAAAGAGAAAAACAATTCCTTCCACATCAGACTAGTTCCACAATCCATAGTATATGAATATATACTTATAAATCTTCTAAATTTCTTGTGAAGAAGAGGAGGAAATAGCCCTTTGTTGATAAAGACTGTATGTAAAATATATATATATATTACATACAAGAGCCGAGTCTCATCTCAATAACCAGTAGAGGTGAGAATGCTGAAAGAATGAGTTTATTAAATCTACATTAATGATGGATGTTTTGGACACAAGAAAGTGTTTAGCACAGTATCTAGGATCCATGCATATTAAAAAATAGCCCTCTATTTTTAAGCACTTCAAAGCCAACACCAAAGTCAGGAGGTTAGGAATTAGGCTTTTACACAGGAACACCTGATAAAATTACCAACTTTCTTGCTTTATAGTACAGAACATTCATATCCACTTCTCAGCATAAAATGCACCTACTAAATTTTGCTTGCTATTCCTATCTCATAGTGTAAGTTTGTCCTGGCAGCCAAATAAGATTTAGGGGTCAAAAGGGCAGAAGTGTTGCTATTATTCCTAATTTATGCTCACAATATCGGGATGGGTGGAACAAAATTCTGGATATCCATTATATTAATTGTTAGTACTGAATTTAGGGAAACACTTCAGTTCATCTGCCTGTCTCCAAAGCTACAAAGAAAGCACTGACTTTACACTGCAAAAATATGACAGAGACTGAAAAAATCTAGATGTGGCTCTTCTCTCTCTCTCCAGTCCAAAAATTACTGCACTTGCCTGGAATCACTCCTGGGTCTGTTGTACTGTGTGACCCAAGCACTGATAAATGTACAAACAGATATGCCACTTTGGGTCTGTGAATTCATTTTGTTATGTTATTTTGACCATTCATTCAAAATTGATGAGTAAGGTTTTGACTGGTAAACCATCACAGGCACCTTCCAGACCACAGCACTTCAGGGGACAAGCTGGTCAAGTCTGGACACTGGTCTAGTCTGACTACCAGCTCACTCTCACCTCAAGTCTGGGAAAGGACTCACAGAGTCCTATGTCTATATCCATGATGTTAGACAGTGGAAAATATAGCACTAAATGTGAGGATTTTCACCTTGCAGACACCAGAGAGAAAAAGCAGAGTCCAGCAGGATGGCCAGAAACCCTTTCTGATACAACACAAAGTGATGGCCAAGGAGGCAGTTGAAGAGGGCTGAGTTCATACCCACTAACTGGTTCACTGGAAACAACGCTGGTAGAAGAGGCTGCTGACAAATGTTCATGGTATAGGAGGCTGATGCCTTCAAACTTGGTACCTACATGGCTGCTCCTAACAGGTGACAATCAAGATGAAAGAACTCTTTGAGCATTCTATATTTTTGAGTGCCTATGAAATGAGGCTACTGAAAATAAATTGAAAATTGCTCTCCCTTAGGTATTACTGAAATACCTTTCAGATCCACTAAAGTAATTTCCTTCAAGAAAACTGATCAGGACTAAACTTTTTGTTTGAATAACTTTGGAATGCCAGTGGAAATTTAAAAACCTCAAACTATACCAGGAAAGGCAACTTCTCTTACTGAGTCCACATGTGAAGTACTTTTAGGACTCTAATCCTAACTCCACTGTGTAACACAGTATGTGAAATTTTTAATACAGGTGAGTTGGAGCAACTTCACTGTGCCATTTTGATAGTTCAAAATTTGAGAGGTAAAGCCCTGAAGCTCCTACTAGGCAGCAGCTTTCAGACCTCTGTCACTTCTGGAGACCTGCCAGACAGTAACAGGCAGCATCTACTCAGTCAGAAGTGAGGAAAGAGCGAGCATTTGATAGCTGTAAATGTAACACTAGAGCAAAAGCTGAAGCAATTGATGAATTGGAATGAATGCCTTTGCACACATGTCAGCTGTTTGAAGGAAAGAAGTAGCTGGCAATAGATGTGGGAGTTCAGCTCATTGGCAAAGTGCAATATGCAAACTCTAATGAACTGGCTCTGAGTGAATCGACTGGCACTGTGTCCAAATGGGCATTTTTGGCTGTGATTTCCATGGTTTCTAAGCTCCACAGCAGGACAGTCCAGGTCTTTTCACACCTGCTGAAGTGAACCAGAGCAGATGATGAGCTGGATACCACAGTAAAGACTTCCGAATTGGGCTGGCATTCATTCTACAGAATACAGCATCAATGATGGCAGATGGTACTACACACACAGTGCATCCTGCAAGTAGAGCAGTGGCACATTTGGAAAAATCTAAATCTGGGCCGTTGGTGGAATACCCCTAACATTATGCATCAAACATCTCCCTCTGTGTTAAACTAGCAGCAAAATATTGAGAAACTAGAAACATCACTGAGAAATTAATTAAGCATGGAAGGTAGACAGTGGCTCAATGGCACCTTGCTTTCTGGCTTTAGAACCCACCAGAGCCATTGATCAGCTGTTCATATGCAAACCCACTGACTCAGTAAATGAAATGCTCTAAACTGATCTGGGGAAAATTAAAGGCAGAGAAAGCCCACGGCAAATACACAGCATATTGAGGCAAAACTCGGGTCAGATGGCTACATGCATTGTACTGCAAACACCATCTGGAAAGCTGCCTTCTGAGAATCCCCTTAGCCTCTGAGTTGGTGGAATTTCTGAACTGACAAACAGGAGACTCAACTCATCCCAGAAAGAAAAAACAGAAAACCTAATCCTTATCAATATCAACAGGGTTTGGCAGGTGAAGAAAAACAAGGAATGTAGATTTTCTAGCACAAGCTCCATAATTTCAATGCATTTTACTTCCTCATGCAAAAAAAAGAAATAAAATACTAAGTACCGTCTGGGTGAAGTTCGGGTCTGCTGACACCTGTAAGTCTACTTTAATGGCTAGAAACATTCCAGCATAAACTAACTCTGGGATGCCTGACTGAGGACCAATGACACGCACTCAGAGCAGCATAAATAAAACATTCTGCAGTGACACCCTGGAGAGTTGTTTCTTTTTCCAACCTTTCTGAGTGGCAATGACCCTGACTATTAGTATTACAGTCCTACCTGGCAGGAAAAGTTAGTAAACAAAGAAAGGGGAAAAGAAGAACATACTTCAAACAGGGTTTGGAGGAAGGTATTTTTAAGAAGACAGAGAAGAGTCCACAGGCAGTCTTCTCCCAAGGAACTACAGGAGTTGGATCTCACTGTGGCTATCTGGCTACCCACACCTCAACTCCACAACACAGTCTTTCATCTTGTGAGACTGTACATTACTTAGTTCTCTTGCCCTCAGTCCTTGCTCCCCCTCCATGACACTTTCTCAAAGGAATTGCTCAAAATTTGCCAGACAAGGGACT
This sequence comes from Corapipo altera, assembly GCF_003945725.1. NCBI lineage: Eukaryota > Metazoa > Chordata > Aves > Passeriformes > Pipridae > Corapipo > Corapipo altera. The sequence goes on from NW_020884931.1 coordinate 2,918,032, forward strand.
GTAGGTTCTTGAAATGCAGACATTTATTCTCCTGAAAATTGTTACTCTTGTCTTGCGTCTTCTTCATGGGATGGGAAAGAGCAGAAATTGTTTTCAGATGTGAATGCACTGACCCAGAAAATGTAAGGCATTAAAGAAGCTTGGAAATCATCTCATTGTTGAAGAGAAACTGAAGTTGCAAGTTGGAATATGATTTACACAGAATTAGACAATAGCTGCAAACAACTTTGCCAACTCTCAGTAAGCTTTGTACATGAATATGAGCTGTGTTTGACATGTGAAGTTTATCACACTGACAATATTTCTTTTCTTACTAGAAATGAGAAATGGTTACACACAATAGTACGAGCAAGACATCTATTAGTACTGTTCAGCAATTCAGATTTGGACTCTAATGAATAATAAAGAGGACCAAAAGGTCTTGTTCCAGGGTTTGGCCAGATCTACAACTATGCATAATCAGATTCTTCTGCAGTCTGCTGATACTTCTGCTTTAGTTTAGGACTCAGGTATGCAAGTAAAAACCTCCTGTAAAGGATAAAATTATAATTAACTGATCTGATCTGTAGTTTTAAAATATTTAGGCAGGTAAGAGAAGCTTGTATTTCATACGAACAGATTCTCCAGATACTTATTCTCACATTATTTCTTACTTGATTTCAGAAAACAGACAAACAGAAAAATAAAAACAACAATAGAGAAAGAAAGAGAAAGTGCTCAGAATTTTCCTGTCAGAGTACTGTGGAGTGACCAGGCCTTCAAGAAATTTTAGTTGGTATAGATCCTCTGAACCAATGACACAGAAGACAAGTGGCAAAGGAAGCAAGAGAAGACAGATAACAGTGAATAAGCTGTACAGATTTTAAAAACAACACTGTAAAATAAAAAAGGATGCTAACAACATTCTGCCAAATAAAACACATGAAAGGCTGTGCTAGAGGCATATCTATATTGCATTTTTCATGCTCATAAATGGTCAGAGTCAATCTTATAACCATGTACCCTTCTTAGTTATTTAAAGCTCAAGGAATAGAGGAGAAAAGGAGACACACTCTGCAGGTGTCAGCATGGGGCTCAGAATGCACTCAAGGAATGATTTATATCATTAATTTACATGCTTTAAAAAAAATACAACATTTCTGCATAGAAAAGAGAACTGAATTAATAACCACAGAGGATGAAAACATTCTTATATCTGTAAACCTGAATGAGAGGGCAAACTTTTCTCTTTACATCAACGTGTTATATTTATTTTCTAGAGAGAGTATGTTTACATGCAAAAAGTAATTTCAGGGTTTAAATAAAACTGTCTCAGTTTTGTACTAACTTACATAATATAATGAAAGAAACAGGCTTTCAAGAAACAGCTAGTTGACATGCCAAAATAGCATCAGAAAAATATTTCCATTATTTTAAACATAGCCAAAACACAAAGCACATTTACTATCACAGTAACCTGTTTTTCATTGTTTTCCAGCACAACTATACCCTTTAAAATATTTGACCCAGGACCTAACAGAAAAATGAATCACAATGTAGTCTCTCCTGCAAAGAGTCACCTTATTCTGTGGAGATGGATGTGATAACATTCAAGGCTAATTTCAAATTCATCACCATGCAGGCAAAACCACCTCTGCTGTTACTGTCCTCTACGATAGCCCACATTAAGCTACATGCATGGCTTTTACTTCTCAGGTATGGCACTGGCACTAAGACTCTGCCACAGATTCCCTTGTGCTGCGCAAAGCACAGTCTTTCTAAAAATCAGTCTCCAGACTGCTCATGTTTCTGCACTGACTTTCAAACAGGAGTAGTAACAACCCACCAAAAAATGAAATCTTGCAGCACAGATGCAAGACACCCCGTACCAAGCCTCACAGAATGCAGTAGTCGTGTAGCTGGTCTTGCATCTTTTTATGACAGAAACACAAACACTTTGGGAAGACACAGGTATGACTCTTAGGATCTACAGGTACCACAACATCCTTCAAGGATGAGGATGCAGATGGGGAACATCTCTAAAAAATGGAATGAAAAGCAAGTCAGCATATGTGACTCCACCTGTACAGCAATAATACTGGGAGTGAGGGAGGTGGGATTGCCTTGTTGTCTAGACATGCAGAGCCAAAACTGAGCCTCCAGCTTCCACACAAAGGTGAGTGCTCCCTGGACATCTGCAACAGTTTTGTCAGCTCTCTGAATCTTTGCAAAGTGCTGAGAAGTAGGTGGCCATTACAGTCTGGAAACTGTGCACACCTAGGGGCTATCAACCATGGCAAAGCAATTTAGTTTTGCCATGGTGGTGTCTGAGATGACAGCACTTCCCCTGGATTTAATTGCAAAGTGGTTTCCTAGATTCCCAGAGACCAGTACTGCTACTAATGATATGCATATGGATTTCTTCTTCAAAATGAGGAGATGTGTAACTACTCCATGATCCTCTTTGCCCTGTCAGCCTTGTGCAGGCCAACTAATTCCCACTCAGAGGAGGGCATTCACAGTGTGAACAGAAGGGGCAAATAATGCTGTGCTTTATTGCTTGAGCTCTATAAACTCTGCCTTTAAATCAAGCCACTGTTTTGCTTAATTCTTTGCACTTTATGTGCATTCCTATGCTCAATTACATGTGCTTTGCTTCCAGTGAACTTTTATATGTGGGTTAAAAGATTTTCACTCTTGATTACTGTGACTCAGTTTGGTTCCAGAAGCATTTCCTGAGCTTTTTGTTGCCTCTCCCTTTTCTGGCTACTTCAGGGTAATGGAGCATCTCTTCACGGATTATGCATGCCACTTCCTGCATTCACCCAAGAGTTAGTGGAAGTGCCACAGTTTCCCTCTTCCATATAAATTTGGTTTTAAAACACAGTTAAAGGGGTCAACAGGCAAAGGACTCTACTGAATGTGCAACACGAAAAAGATAACAAAAGCTGTCTGGACTGCAAACAAGAAGAGATTCTTTGAAGCCAAGATACTCCAGCCAAGATTTAATAAAACAACAAAGAGAAAGAGAAAAAACTAACTGAACCAAGAACAAAGGGCAGCATCACAAACTAACCGCTTTGACCTGCCAAAAGCACTGAAGAACAAAGAAAATGAAAACATAAGGCTGCTGAAAACAAACAGGAGCAAAGTGCAAGGCTGTACACAAAGCTGTACACAAAGTGCAAGGCACATTCGGGCCAATCCCAAACATGTGTGGGAAAGTGCAGGCTGTGTTTATTATGGTATCTCCTGCAGGCATTTTTATCCTTTTCCCATCTTTTGATGCATGTGGGGCAGTACAGAGTAGGTCAGGTTGACTTTTCCCTTCCTGAGTTAACAAGGAGCCTCCTGCAGGGCATGGAAAGGACAGGCAGCCCAGCATGCTCCTGGTGACTGACCTCAAGCTGGAGAGAACACAAAGATGGAGGATCACGCTAGTCCTGCACTCAGTGGCAATACACATGCCAAAGATCATCCAGGCTCTGGTGTCTCCAAGTGCTGGCATCCACACCGCTGCAAGCAGCTGCCCAAAACCTCAGCAGGGAAGGTGTTTAGACCATGGCACCCCAGTTATTTTGTCAGTCATTTATTTTGCCAGCCTATATTTGCCAGTGGAAGATTAAACAGCCAGGCTGAGGGAAAAAAAGCCAAGCTTGAAGCATTAGCAAACTCTTTGTGGCTGGAACCCACTGTGGACTGCTTGACTGTTTCCTTATCAGCATTGAGTCCTGGTAGCATAGGCATTCTGGCCAAAACCCAGATTCCTCCAGCCTGGTAAACAGCACTGTGACAAGTAGAGCTCCTCATGCTGAGGCTGAAATAATTTTCCTATGAACATCTCAGGATAAAAAGCAGGGTGTCAGCATCCGCTGTTTTGGACGTAACTGGTCTAACTTGACAGGATAAAAGAAAAGAAAATTAGGGGAAAAGGAGAAAAAATAGTAGCTTCAGTTAACAGCAGGCCTAGTAGTGTGCCATAGCTTCCATGCAGCAGGGACAGAAGAGAGGGGAGTCAGGATTAACAAAGTGGGGATGTCTGCTGGCCTCCTTGTTGCTCTCAGGCTGTGCAGCACATGGCATTTGATAAAGTCCCATGCACAGAGCAGGGGGAAGCTCCTCATACACAGGCAAGAGACCTGAGCAGGCAGGGAAACACACTCAGTCTCACCCTCAGGACTTCAGCTGAGCTGGGTATGTTTATATTGGGGTAGACACTGCATACAAGGAGGAGATGTTAAGTGACAGGCTTAAGGACGGCCTCCATCATTAACATTATGTGTATCTGAGACTAACCTCTCTGGGGTAGTGGATGCATCTGTCAGAACAAGCCACTATGGAAGTGAACACACAAGGGGAGCAAGCAGATATCTGAAGGGTCACGAGGGCTGGATCAAATACAAGAAGGAGAGCAGGTTTGCGGCTTGATCTGATGGTGGAAGAATAAATGGGTCTAATTCACACACTTGCTGAGATTCCTTTGCAGCATGAATTCTGACTGAGTTTTGTCTGTGGGATTTCAATTGCCAGAGAATCTGTCCTGGTTGTGACACTCCAGGTGGAGCTGTCAGCAGTGACAGGTAAAAGAAAACTCATCTTTTAGTGTCTGAACTTGAGCCAGTTCAATTGGAAAGTGATTGAGGGTGAATAAATACACAGCAGCATTACAGTATTTTCACAACCTCCTTTCTGAGTATAATTTCACTATTAGGAAGTTTGTTGGCACCTACTGGAGGAATAAGCACATAGGGGGGCATATCTCCTTTCTCCTCCTGCTTTGTGCAGAAAAGTGGAATTAAATTATTCTGTGCACCGACAGATTGTTCCAGTAAAATAGAATTTGAAGCCACTGGGGACCCACTGGGAAGAGAAGCTTTTACACTATATGAAAAGGCAAGAAACAAAACCCTTGCCAAAACTCCTTCACTCTTTATTACCGACAGCTGCAACGCTGGATGCGTCCGGATGCCTTTTAAGAGCCAAGGGGAGTGACGGAGGTGGGATGGCATGTGAGCAGATGAAATACATGGCAGCTTCTCCCCTGACGGCAAGTTTAATTATTTGCAGTGTTGTATACACAAGAAAAAAATACACAGATATTGGGAAATCATTCACTGTGATTCCTGTGTCAGGTGCATTATGAAAAACACTTGCTCTTGCTGGTCCGTGGCAAAGCAAGGTCTTAAAATATTCAGAACCTGCATATGCTTTTGTCACAGACGGGAGGAATAACAAGGTAGAATATATTTCAAAGAAGGAGAATGTGAATATATCAAGAGAGCAAAAAAAGAGGCGCTTTGCTATATGAACTGAGATATCCAACGGAAGTGAACTAAACCAAACCTTAAGACAAAGAAACAGTTTCTTCTGTGTATTCCAGAGGACTTTCTAATGCATCCCCTCTTGTCCTTTGTGCATTTTAAGACCATTGGAAAGGGGGAAATCTAATTCTCTTGTCTGTTCAGTGCTCAACTAACAAACAACAAACTGTGCTTTGTTAGGATTAATTTTCTCAAATCCCTCTGCTTCAGGATCCAGGAGCTTATGTGACATTTCAGGGTGACTATGCAAGATGTGAAATGCTCCAAGTCACTAGCCATGGGTCATAACTCATAAATAAATCCTATCAGTGATAATATAATCTGTGAAGCTACAGGCAGAGTAAAAAGATGCAGACAGGTCATCTTTCTGTAAACTGCAGTTTAGGGGTTAAGCACAACTGACTCAGAAATTACAACCATGTGCAAGGTTGTCTGGCAAGCCTTGATATACTTGCTTAAGTTGACGTCTTATGACTGTCAATAGCTTTTCTGCTTGAATACGAGTATGGTTACATTCTCCATGAATTTATCTCTGCTGCTGCTAACTTCAGCACTCCTTATGAACAAGGCCTACACGAGGATCAGTAGCTTTGAAGTGCAGAAAGATGAAGACCTGCCAGCTCAAATCCCAGCTGACCTATAGAAAGCATGCACTGCATTTTCTGGATGGCTCAGGGGCAGTCCTGAAGCCTATTCTTTCTTGAATCTTGCAAATATAATGCTTGTTCATGCACTTCTTCCTCTCTGTGTTTATGTAATGCTGTCTGCTGTACTCTTACAGCATATACACCTAATTATGAAGATTACAATACATCATGTGAGGCCATACAACGAGGACAGCAAGTAATAAGAGGACATTTTGTGCCATTCAAGCAGATAACCATATCTTTCTCCTGCACAGAGGACATAAATAAGTATATTGTATAGAAAAGCCATCAGAGAAAGTGGCTGCTGTGCTACTGACCTAGTACCTATGTTTGAAAACCTGAGTCAAACACACAAAAAAGCTCTGTAAATTGCAAAAGAAAAGAAAACATTATGACTTACCTCACAGGGGGAGTTCCTCAAAGGAGCTGGAAATGCAGTGCTGGTCATGACAGTCTTTGCTACTGCTGGTGCTTTGCTGGTGTTAAGGAGGAGTGCACAACCTGATAAAAGAGAAGGAAGAAGGTCAAACTGCAGCACTCACCTTCTGAGGTTTCAGGGTTTGTGAAACCTCCCCAAAACCTATGTTAGTTGGCTCCTACTACAACAGAATGCCAGGGAGCAGACGGCTTTTTCAATTTCTTAGGGATGCAGCTTCACCTACCTGAAAACCATATTCAGGAACCACATTTAAGGAGTACGTCTACCTTTCCCCTACAGCTCTCTTCTGTTGCTCCCCGCCCTCAGATTCATCCTCCTTGCAAGGGTGAATAATAGAGTATATCTTCTATGAACAAAAAGTAACTTAGAACAGAAGTATTTATCTTGACCAAAACCAAACAACAATACAGCTATGGCAAAACACCATCAGACTAAGATTAATGCAGCTGGACACCTCTTTGCTACTTTAATAATTAGCTGTAAACAAGGGGAACAAGGCCAATAGCAACACTAGGGTTTTCCATTGGCAGCTTTGCATGAAAGGGTGTGGTTTTGCCCTATTTCAGCTCTGCCCTCTAGCTCAGGACAGTAGCATTACTTAGAGTCCAGTTATTTGGTCTTTCATTCTGCAGCATAGAAATATCACAGAAGCAACAGCATTTGCCAGCTCCCCATCAGCACCCTCATTCTGGCTCTTGGCCTTGTTTACTTGTGTTTCCGTCACGCTGTGGTCTGTTATTACCAAGGGCTAAACCATTGCATGACATAAATCAGAACAGCTGCACAGTTCACATGAAAGTAGAGAATCTTACTCTTCATGTTTAACTCTGGATCTACCTTTTCAAAACAATGTTGGGATTATATATCATTAATTTCCTGTTATTATTGCATCCCTTTAGATGCTCTGTACCTCAGCAATAAATGTCTGTAATGATTTATGTTATTGCATTAGAAAAAAACTTATCCTGGCAGGGAGTGTGTTTGCCAAAACTCAGCCAGCAGTAGTTCAGTGCCCAAAGTATAAACCTTCAATGGTTTGCATGAGAAGGATTAGAAATGACTGGCATTTAGGTAGGAGAATCAATTATCCATAAAAGTGCAACTCAGCGGATCATGAAGCAAAGAGAAGAAAAATTAGAATGTGAGCAGGGGAAAATAGGAGCAGTAGAGAGAAACGGAGAAAGTAAAAAGGAAAATCAGAAAGGAAAAAACAGATCAGTATGGAGGAGGGTCATGCAGATGAACATTTAGTATGAAGTTGTTTAGAAAGGGGCAAGATCTGTATCTGGCATCAGGGGTGGAAACTGAGGTACTACTCTATACCCTCAAGACAAAAAGGGAGCAGGATAGTCTTTTGCTCAAAGCACTCAGAGTAGAAAGATGGGGTTTGTTTTTGTTTCACTGGAGGCTGAATATGTAAGTACACAGGAAAATCTGCCTTGTGTTTTATTCCCTCTCCTCACCATTTGTGCATCTTTTTTTCTCTCTGCTCTTTATGCTCTACACTTACTATTTACTTATCACATACCTTCTATTGAAGGAAAACGGTTGTGTTCCGAGCTTCCAATCCGCCATGGAGAAGGATGGGATGCAGAGGAGCCTGGCATCCAGCCACAGTCCCCTTCTTCAAATGAACAGTAAAAGCCAGAGGGAAGCTTTCCTGCAAGAGGGAACGAGATGCACAGATACACACAGAAAAACCCAGGTGAGCTGAGGAGGAGTCTCCTGGGCACGAAGAGAAGCTGCAGTGACTCTTCTGGCCTGGTTTGCCCAGGGAATGTGGGCACCCCACAGTTATTCAGTCCTTCTGTGTAGAGTCATGCACATGCCTGGCCGTGGGGAGGGTGGTGCGGTGGGAAACAATCCCCAGGCTGTGACTGACTCCTCCCACACTCTGAATAACCCGAGCAAGAGGACACATCTCAGTATTACACTATGGGGTCTCCTACATATCTGGCCTCTCAGCTCGGCAGGTATAAGCCCACTCAAGGTTACATCTTGGAGATGACTTCCCTGCTTCTGCAGCTCCACAGTGGGAAATCGTGCAGAGGGATACATTCCTAAAAAGATTCCCTCCCTTACAGTCTAGATTTCTACTCATTCCAGCTCAGCAACATGACCTCTCCTCTCTGTGAGCACTGATGTGGCCTCAGGTAAAGCACTGAATCCTTTTGTGTCTCAGTTTTTTCACCTGTGAAACTCTTTTGTCAGATGAATGGCTGAAAAGAGGATAGTTTATTTTAAGCCATACTTTCAGGCTTCGAAGCCCACTCATTCTGTCATTGGCTTCAAGTTCCCAGCTCCAAACAACAGAGCTCCACTAGGTTTTTGCCTTGATATTAATCAGTTTTAAAGCAATGGTAATCTCATTCAAAGCAGAAGGTATGCTTCTCTACCTCCACTTGCACGTTCTTCTTACAAAGGGTGCACATATTGCTCCTTTTGCCCCAAAAAAAGAAAATGATACAAGGAATCTGTTTAAAACTGCAAGAAAAAAAAATGAAATTTCATGTGCAGATACATACCCAGGACATTTGCTTTTCCTTTCCTTTTTTTTCCTGTTTTTTCCTGCTTGATAAAATCAGAGTAAAAATTTATTCACCTACAAGATGGAGTATAGACTACAAACTCCTAATCTAAGAGAATCTGCTAGTCAGGGGATACTGGTAATTTCATTAGCCCCTCTGTGAGAAGTGGAGTCTCCTGAACACGCATTTTGTTATGATTATTAAATTTTTTTCCCCCCTGAAATTTTATATCTATAAAGTGGCTGTCAGACACTGAGGCACCAGTATTCAAGCTCTGGATCGTTCAAAACGTTTAAGTATCAGGAGATCCCTGCAGTTGAGATTTCAGGTCAATTAAATACCTGCTCTCAGGGCCTCACCTTTGACTCACACACCTCAAAAGCCACTGCCAGTGGCACATGTATGTGCTCCTTGGTGTACCCAGAGAAAACAACTGGGGAACACCACAGCTGCAGCATCTAGACCAGAAATATTTGTTTTTCTAGGAGCCTGAGAAACAATTCACTTGGCAGAGGAAACTGAAACAAATCCTCTATCTGTAGCTTTTTAGGAGGGCCGATTTTGAACCTGGAATGCAACACTGAGGCAAGACCCATATTTTAGTGTTTTTATCTGCAAGCATTAAAATCTGTTATGAAAAGTTTTAGAACGTGCACTGAAGTTCAGGCTTTTTCGACTTTTTCCTTTTAAAAATCTCCAGATTCATTCAGTCTTTTCTTTAAATGTAAAGCTCTTAAGCAGAGAGTTACTTCCTAGTGTTTTACCCCTCTATAGAACTTGACTATATTTCGCTGTGCAGCCTGAGGCTGGGATACAGAGAAAATGACAAATTGTAATGTGCCCTGAATTCCTACTGAAACAGCTTGGCTCAGTGTCCAACTGAATTCATGTCATGGCCATTTGCTATCTAGGATGATGTAAACAAGTCAGAGCAGCAGGAGGAGTCATCTGAGTAGCGATCCCTGCCTGGAGGCCACGAAAAGCTCACTGCCGATGAGTAAGGGCATAAATAAGAAGCTATTACTTTCACAGAATATTTCACTCCCCTTCCACAAATTAATTTTTTATGAGTTTTCAGATGTTCTGTGCCCTGGATGAATTTTCTCTGCTGCTCTTTCTTACTCTGAATGTACAGACAGCACCTATGATTCCATGTGTTGCTACTCCACAAAGACCTCTTTCTCTGTTGACCTGTACTTCTCAATTTTAGGAATGTTTGTGATTGAAGCTCACATTAGCACAGATACCGCACTGATGAGGGGAAGCTAATCTGACTTTATTGGAAATTCAAGTAAAGGAGGGAGCAGGAGTTACTCCTATTGAAACTTGCCATATTGGATATCATCATTAGTGACAGAAACCTCAGATTTAGAGCTTAGTAAGATTAAAATGCAGCTTGTAGGTATGGGATGGAGAACAGAGTAGCCCAGTGAAGTTGAAGTACTGGAGAATATAAGAGTCTCTGCTTTTGTTTGAGTGATGAAGCAGAGAAAAGCTGTCAAGTGTTAAACTTGTTCCTAACCAAATATTTTCAAGTCTTCAGAATGAAATACTTTTCAAGCAAAATCTAATCAAGTTCAAGTTCTTTTTGTTTAACTCAGATTTTTCATCCATTAATAGCCAGAAAAATTAGCAACTGAAATAACTTATTAAGCAGATGGAGCAGGCTCCTGATTCAAAACTAGGTGTAAATCAACCAGATACCACAGCTTAAACTTTTGGGTAAAATTCCAGACTGATATGATAAAGATGAAACGCATAACGGAGTACTCTGTACATATGGACCTTTACTAAGGAGGAAATCTCAGAAGCCAAATAGATCAGCTACTCAAACAACTTAAAGAACCGCATGAATCTTAAACATGATTTTGTTTCAGTGATTGCTTCTATGCTAGCAAAGCTGGCCAGCCAAATTTTACCAGAAATGAAGCATAAAAAAAGAAATATTTTTCAACAGTTGACAAAGAGTTATCCTTAAATACCAGATGGCTTTGCTGAATTCAGAACTTCCAGAGGTAATAATTTGTTGCTATAAGTAAAGCTTTTGATCAAGAAAGAAGCAGAAGGATTAGTGTATGCAAGACAGGAACCTTAAGAGAGCGTAGCATGGCAACAGGTTGCTACTTCATCATTTTGCTTGCAGAGAGACTTTGCTGGGCTGTATCTGGATATAAATGAATCCAGTGGTTTCTTCATGCATTTTTACCTGGAAAGTAAACTGGTCCCTGCAGAATTGATTATCCACGCTTTTTTTGGTCACTTGTCCGTGTTACCACAAATTCAAGCTTTATAGGTTCCTATTGTAGCTGCCATCTGGTTTTTTGGCACATATGTGCATGTACTCCTCCAACCACATAGCACAGCCTGAGCCACCTCTTTCGGGAATCAGACACTAGTCTTCCTTATCTCACCTGATATGGTGTTTAACATCCTTAAATATTTAATGAGGCAAAGAGTGAAAATTATCCTATAACCCAGTGATTATGGGATTTATTTGAAAGATGGAGGACATTACTTTCACTCTCTATTCTACGTAAAATTTGTAAAAGAGCAATCCCAGGAGAGACTTGAATAACCATTTTCTTCTGAGCTAGACCAGAACTCCAGATCACAATCTTGGAAACTCTCACAGAAATAGGAACTATGGATTCAAATTCACTTAAGCAGAAGAAAGAATCAGTCCTGGGTTAGTTGTATTCTGAGTCAATCCTCTAAGTTCTGGGTCTCTAGATAATAAATATACTATGGGCACCTCCATTCTTTTTAATTTTATTGTATTTTTTTAAATATATCCAATACTTTCCTAACATGCTCAGACTGATTAACCAATATTTTCCCAAGATGAAATTTTTTCATGAATTTGTGACAGAAAGTAAAACAATTTTGGACTAGTCAAAATTATATGCACCTTTTTTTCCAGTAAAATTTTAATTTTTGCCCAGACTTGCTGCACTGCAACAAAAGATTATTGAACCAAAAAGAGAAGTATAAAACTACTAAAACAAATTCACACTTTCTGTAACGCTCTGCCAATCTGTATTAGTAAATAATTTGGGTTTTCATCTCTGTCTTGTACCATACCAGGTATATAACGTCATTACTACAATAAGAGGAAGTAGGGGGTTTTTGAGGTTTTTTTTGCAGTAAGCCATATCCATATGTTGAGTGATTTGGTATACTACTTATATAGAACTTCTTGTTTAGCATTAATAGCACACTACATTTGCTGAAGTGTTAGGCACAAGCTGTGAACTTTCACTGGGTATGCTGACCTTTCCACCTAGTCAAGTAAGAGAAGACCCCAGAGCCAGTTCAAGACAGAAGATAAGGAAGTTATGTTCATTAGAGAAGATGCAACATTAGAAATAAGAAACATCCTACCTTGAGGCAATGAAGAGACACAGTGAAGAATGGGAAGACCTCCCCAACCCTCATATGGGGAACTACTGGTCCAAACAGTCACATGAGATGTGAGAAATTCAGATTGTAAGGGTATAATTTCTTTGTTCAATGTTCTCCTTTGGAGACACCTAACTCAAGTTATTGCACTGTTAAAAAAAAGTACTTTTATGGAAGAATCTATCAGCTTATCAATTCAGAGGAAACCTAGAGTTGAAGTCTGTTATGGTGCATGTGTAATTGCTGTAACACATAAAAGCATGAATTTACCAGCAAAGACATAAGACTACTGCTATCTGAAGACTTGATGTGTGTCTGCAAAGTATGCTCTACAAAGTAATTTCTAGTGTGGCACTTCCATCAGTCTGTTAACTGTGTACATCTGATCCCAAGTCAACACACACACAGAGTTTGGCATCTAATTCCACAACTCCCTCTTTGAAGCTGTCTTTTACTCCTGCAAGAATGTCTGATTATGACTCAAACAGCAACATGCTTTTCTCTAGGGGTCATCCCTCTCTGATTTTACACTCTCTACACAGAGTAATTGGTTGCAATGCAGAACAAGCACCATGACATTTCATTGGCCATTAATAAGTAAAGAGATGTTAACAAACAGCAGGCTTTAGGGAGATTTTTTTATTCAGCTAAGAAAGGAACAAAAATCAAATGAATAGGAAAAAAAATTTAAAATAATAATAAAATCAATCAGTACCTGCACAGGTAAAAGACTGTGAAAGGCAAAAAACCCAAACATCTCCCTGAAGCTCAAAGAAAGAAGCCTTTGGTTAATGGTAATTTTAAAAGCTCTCCCCTCAGTTCTGAGCATAACTACATCTATTTCTGACAGCTCTTTTGTGTAAGCAGAACCACTTGGGAAACCCCCTTCTCTGCTTGAAAAATCTGAATCACTTTTTACCACACTTGTAAAAAGCTGATGAAAACATCTGTGTTGCTCAGCAAAATGACAACTAAAATATTGAAAGATGGCATATGTTTTGTGTTAGGCTGCCATGCAGATATAACTGACAACTAAAATATTAAATCACTTCTCTGTTTTGTGTAAGAAGCCTTATGCCAACAATATTCAATATATCAAAGCAGAGAAAGCAGCCATAGAACTGAGCACGCTTGTAAGTGAAAGAACAGACATATCCCCAACTCAGGCATTTGCTCAGGCAAGCCACTCTTTTTTGTTGCCTGAATGGAAGATGGTGGTTTTAGGACCTTTTGGCTGGGAGTAGAAACTCTCATTCCCAATAACTGTGGCTGAATACAAGACATGAGGACTTCTCCTCAAGAGGGAGTGATGCTGTGCTAAACAGCCGGCTAAATATCTTCTGCTTTTTATATTTTCTCATTGACATTCTCTGTACATTCTTTTGCCGACACAACTGTAAGTGCTGTAGTTCTTCATGGGAGTGAAGCACTAGATGAATGAAGCCATAGATGAATACTGCATGGAGGGAAGAAAGGCAACGAAACCAAACCCTGTGGATAACACATGCCAGGCAAGGGTTGGCCGCTTTACCAATTGGACACACCATGGGGTACAGGGCTAAGGGGCAAAAGCAGAGCCAGCCTCCTGATACCTGACTGTGGCCTGAATATGGGCAACACACCAGCCACAGGCACAGCCAGTGTTTGAAAGTAACAGGGAAGCGTGTTCATCCAGGCCTGCCCCATCCCGTGGTGGTATTCAGTTTACACCCCTGATTGGCACAACTCCACCTTGTGAGCTCTGCTCTTCCCACTGGTATAGACAGGATTACCTTCACAAGGCAGAACCATTTACCACACACAGACACAACAGTGTATCTGAACATACAGTTGATGATAATGTTTCCCTATTTCCAATTAAATGAAAATGCATTCAACCTACTGGTTATAATAACCTACTAACTTTTTTTTAAATTATTGAGTGGGACACAATAGAAATACTATTATGAGGTTTTAGAGCTCTGTTTTAAAGCTCTTAGGTGAAAATAAGGTTTCAATATCACTATTATGAAGCATTATTGGTTCTAAGGAGCTGCAAGTCCACAGTGCTGACACTGTTCCTGTGACTTTAATGTTCACTGAGTGTGTCATTAATGAACATATTTTCAAATTGTAACAATGCCTAATATGATGGAGAAGCATATAATGTCCAGTTTACTAGATGATCCTAGGTCAGACCAATGTTCTCCACACCAATAAAGTCTGTTACTTTATTTCTTTATTAGCAGCAGAGAAGTGAAAGCTGCTAGAAGTTGTGTGTCACTCTTACCTTAAGTTTTTGCTAGAAATAACAAAGGTATGTTAGTCTAGACAATTACCTACATCAACTCAGATTGTTTGAATTACCTTACACAGATTCTCCCCTGTTCTAGTTGCCATGTATGAAAGCAGCTGTCTCTCACATATGAGAACAGCTGTCTCTTCTATTCCAAAGGCTTTTACTGGTACTGGTATTTTCATCAGGGAACACATTTTTTTGCATACCAAATCAATGGAGTTCTATTGTCAACAGCCCATAGGCTAGATCAGCTGTGACACATACACTTTAAATGATGAGCTCCCAACATTTATTTTTCTTGATATGAGTGCCCTGTAGACAACCATACAACTGACAATCCACCACTCCTATTTGTAGGCTGGCAAAGGGGAACATGCTGGAGAGGTAGAATTTATAGAAAAAGAGATAAGGCATCTTCAGGATAGTAAAAGGAAGGTCCTAAAGTTCCACAGCAGATTTTAGAAAGTACTCAGGCACAGCAAGTTTTCAGAAAACTCAGGCTGCTATCTATCTTCTGCTGTATTTTATTAGACTACTGACTGTTGAAGAGAGGGCAGAAAACCAGAGGAATACAAAGACACAGGAGTTGGTCAAAGACAAGCTACTGGTTCTACTCATTTTTCATCTTAGAAGTTTTCTCCTTCCTCTCCCTTCTGCCACATGCTGTGCTATATTTTGATTAAAGGCTTTAACCAACAACACATTTCATAATTCTGTAAGGCATCTAGCTATTCAGGCTATACTTCCTTTGCATTTTTGATCAGGACCATGGAAGAGACGAAGCACCGAACCTGCTGCAGAACTAATGTAGGCAAGTACAGAAACATATCAAATGGTCCACTCCAGGCAGATATCCAGAGAAACTGCATGTGTTATGGAGGAAATGGATCTTTTGATAGTACCAAATGAATCTGTTAGTGCTAAAGTCTGAGGTATTAAAATTCAAAGCAATCAATGCTTTTGGAAAAGGATGATAGAACCTGGGTGTTTGGATTTACTCACTGCATGTATCTCCCTCATCTTCTCCCTCGGCGCAGTCCCTGTTGAAGTCACACGCCTGCCCCAGCCTGATCTCTGTTCCATTCCAGCAGCTGAAGGAGCCCTCCAGAGCCATTTTTGAGAGAGAAGATGATCCTAGAGAAAAACAAACAAAGAAAAAAAAATAAACCCACAACTACTTCAGATTATCAAATTGCCTTCCTCTCAACCAACAGGTCGCAGGATCCTGCATAGCACTGAAGGGAAGAACACCTTGTAAAATCCCCTCAATACAATAATTACTTGACAATTATTTTGTTTGACCTGTTTAATCTTGTCAATTGTCTAATGGTCCACCTAACAGAGCATTTCAGTTCCTCAGGCTTTTCTGGCGCTATAACATGGAAGACATCTCTGACCTCTAAAGGGTTGAAATCCTGCAGCCTGCTCTGTGGTACTTCTCAAGAACAACAAAACACATGATAGGTTTTTAATTATGTGCGTGTTGTCTACTGCTACACTGGCAGTACTGAAGACTGATATCCTCTCTGCCTATCTCAGGAATAATATGGCTACAGGGTTTGAAAAGAACACAAGCTTTCATTGTGCTCTCCTGGCAACGTGCATTACCTTTCCTTCGGATGTATCATGTTGTCATATTCTCTCTGCAGGAAAGAAAACAGTCTGATCTCTACTTGTAGTTTTATTTCTCTTCTATACCTACTCCTGCATCCTGCGTTCCCTGTGTGTCAGGGAGCCACAAAAGACTACATCTACCAAGATACAAAAATCACCAGTTCATCTTACCTGTGCTAAGCAGCAAAAGGCAGCCAGCAATGTGCAAAGGAGCCATCTCTCATGAAATGAGGTCACTGACCATTACAATCAGAGGTCAGTATCATCCATTCAGAAATGATCCTGAGTAATTGTCCTGTAACACCATTCTTTTCTGGAGGCACTTGATTCCCTTGACAGCTGAGAAGTCAGAGATCATGTAGCCCACTAGGTGTCATCTTCCTTACCATAGGAATTCTCTCATCCCAAGTTCTTTTTTTGTGGTCAAATGAGATACTTAGGACAAGACCTTTTTTTTTTCAATTTAAATTTTTTTTAAGAGGCACATGGTCTAGATTAAACACCTGAAGGAGACAGGAACTAGTTCAGCAACATCCTGCAGCCAGTATGCATGGAGGAGGCTAAGCTTGAGAAATGCCAGAGTTCCTTCCACAATAATCTGGTCTAGATGCAATTTCCTGACACCTTCCTCACTCTGCAAAGATGTGTTTCCAGTCACTACTAGAGGGTAACCCCAGAAATATGAAGAGATCTGTGCTGTCAATTCCCCACTGCAGCAACAACTGCACTGTCTCATCTTAAATGGGTAAATGCACAAGATTAAACCAAAGCCTCTGGGTAAAGTGAGCCATTGTTTGCCTAACTCATCCATGCTCACTAAACAGTGAAACTACATCATGTTGTCTGGTACTACAGGGAGCTGGGAATCACTGGCGATTCAATTAGATGTGCACTTGATACTTTTATTTATTATTGCCTGCCAAAACTAGAAATTAATGAAGCATGAACGAAAACACCTACTATTTCTCTTCAAGCTTATTTTATGGCGCAAATCAATTCAGGAGTGGGGGGAATACATGCCAAACCTTTTTAATAAAGGACCACAGCTCCTGAAAAGGGTGCTCTGTGTTATTGTCAGCTCAATTTTTTTGCCTGCCTTTGAGCAATTCTGGCTTGCCACATACTGGCTGCACAATGCCCTTGTATTTCAGTCAGGGTCAAGGCATGACTACAGAGGAGAGCTTTGCGGAACAAATAGACCAAGTAACTTGGAGCTGGTTGCTGGCAATTTCTGTGGGCTCCTTGCTGAGGGTTTAAGGCAATGAGATGGTATCTTCTTTGGTTTTGCTGTGCTTCTTACAAAAACGCACTCTCAGAGACAGGTCTGAGAGCCTCCCCTATGTGAGGTACAAAGTTCTTCACATGCCACAAGTCCCACAGAGTGGGCTCAGGTCAGTGTGCAAATGGACTCTAGAAACCTGTAAGAAGTGACTCTGGTAACTCAGTAGGTGACCCCTTCTCCTAGGGGTGTGCAATGAACCTGTACAGCACTGTGTTGTTGTAAGCACCACCTAAAGAAAAGTTAAGAGATGTCCCAGAGCAGTTGCATGAGGTTAGCAACATCATGACACTCCTAAAAATCTGTTCAGTTCTACTCAAATTCAGAAGTACTCTCGTCTCTCTGAATTATCCCACAGATGGTTTTGAACCTGATGTTTATTACCAGCTCTCATGTCCCACTCAGTTTATCTGCAATCTTTTCAGCAATGTCCATGTTTTATCCCAGCAGCTGCAGAGTTACACAGAGATTCGGAGGAGTGGCTGTTGTAAGCAATGGAGTTGTTCTGTTCAATCAATTAATTATAACTTTTTAAAGGCACTTGGTTTTCCAAGCACATGACTGCATTAGCACTAATTATAATGAAACCAAGGCATTCAAGAGAACTTACTGTCTTCCCAGGTGTCTTTGTTGCAGCCCAGGAGCACAAATCTCCTGAAGTCAACTGACAGTAGTATTTAAAAGATGACAGTTGCAACTAGAAATCAAACAATTCCAGGAGCTATTCCTCCAGAACAAAGCAGCAGATTTGCATGCTCACTCATCTCTGTGGAGATGGGGCTTGAATTAGCTCAGATTTGCATTAGATGCATATATACATGCTCCTTGTATAGGTTAGAGAACACAAATAGCAAAGCTGTAGCCCAGGGAATGGCTGGGCTCTGTGACAGTGCATGATTTATTCCTGTCTCTTGTTTGCTTGCTTACTGTGTGCACAAAGGCAAAATGAATTGGATAAAGGAGATGATTAACTAGTAAAACAAATAGATAACCAAAAAAAGCCCAAATACAAATAACCCTTTTAATGGGCCACTTGATGCAGATGTTTGCATCCAAGCTCAAGGAAACTCAATTTTTAATTAAAATACTTTGTAAGAAAAATAGACATTTGATCTTTTCATTTCTCAGCCCAAAGCACTCCTGGCAAAGTAAACCAGAATGACCTGGATTGCTGAGTGAAGTGGCGTCAACTCACACACAGGAGATATGTAAGGAAAAGAAAATGAATGGTATCAAATAAGTATCAGAGTAAAATTTGTGTGAGACATCCTTTATATTTACAGCAGTGTTTATGTAGCCAGTGGCATCCATAAATTACAGCAGTAATTAAACTGTACCATGGCTGGCTTGGAGGCTTATAAATCATTATTTAAACAGCAGCATTAAACAAATGGCATTTCAGGCTCTAAACTGAAAGGAGAAACAAACAACTCCTTGGGGAACAAGTGCTGACTTTGTACCTCACAGGTCCTGCTTCTGAACATAGTCTAGACCTGGCAGTGTTCAAATCTAGTACCAGACCTTGGACACAAATGACAGTCTGGGATCTTTACTGCCCATGCTTTTGGACTTAAGTTTCAATATATCAGGATGGAAAGAGGAAAATCATGTGGCTTAGCCTAATACAGGATCAGCAACTTACTGCTCAGACTGTGGGATGTATTTCAGTCCTCAGCAGATTTTCTCTGAGTTGGGCTGCCTCTTCTCTCTTTCTCTGTCTCTTGATTAGCAGAGTAAATGCAGTGTGCTGGTGAGTCTGTCTCTGAGGAACACAGCCAGAAAGATTGTGATGTTTGATCACAGCAAAATGGAAAACTTTAACTTACTGCCACCACACTAGACCAGGCGGGATGGAAGACTGAAATTCTTGCAGGCATCCACAAAAATATCTCTTATCTTGCAAACTGGTTACGCTGCTAATTATCATGTAGGATTAATCAAGTTGAACATAATTATACATTCACATGCTACATTCAACTTCTTAGGCCATAATTTTTAATGCTACCAAAAGATTTTTGGATGAACACAGTCAGGTGAAGCACTCTCGCTCAGCACACATTAAAACAAGAGAGCTTAGTAAGACAGTACTTGGTTGTTGTACAAAAACTGTGTCTATTGTACTCTGCAAAAATTCCAAAGACCTGGGATGAATGTACAGTCTTGTGCACGTTTTACCAACAAGCAGCTTCTCTCTGGTCTATCCTTGAGAAGCCCAGTTGGACACAGTTGAGTTGACTCCAGCGGTTCTCAAGGCAAAACCCTGTATGTCCACAAGGTGCAAAACTTCCATTTTTAATTGCATGTATGTAGTAAGAAATACCTACCATAGAAGTCCACCATATTTATCTAACCATATGTGCTACCTCTCAAAAAAGGAGAAACTTTCCTACTATTTAATTACACCTCTTGAAAAATGTTTTTTTAATAGGCTAATGCTGCAGTCTAATGTACTTCCACTAAATGCCCCTAAAAATCTGGGATTATGCAACCTCCCTGACAATGTCTATCTGTCACTAACTTCTCAATTTCACCTGCTCCTCCTTTGGTTTGACTTCAAGGGCTTTGACTTGACAGAGATATTTAAAAAAAGAGCACCTGGGGGACTTAAAGGTTTTGTGAAAAAAAGAAAAAAAAGCTACTGTCTAGTAGAAAAGGTTAGTGAAAATTCTGGGGAGTTTCTGATCGTTCATTTTTCTATGATTTGCCATTTCTGATGGGTACATCATTTCCTCACTCTTCATCTTCAGTCCTCCAGCCTTATAGCAGCACAGACATTTGAAGGCTGGTGGCTCACTTGGTGCTGGGGATAGCCACATTCCAGGACAAAGTAAATTTTGTATTGATCCAAGTCATTAATACCCCTGCTTTCACCACTTGAGAAATTGGAAGGTATGAAATAAAGGAGGTAAGAAAGCGAGAGAAGCAAAAGACAAGTTCATGTTTGAGAGAACTGAAGCCATTTATGGCAAATGGCCATTGAACTCCAACGTGATATAGGGCAGATCACATAAATCAGAACTTCCCCAGCCAGCTACATTGCTCTCATTTTCCAGACACATACCCCAGGACACCTGTATTCATATCAGCAAGGAAGCCAAGTAGTTGCAGCTGCAAATGAGACCAGTGAGAGAGATACTTGGAAAACACCTTGTCCTTAAAAAATGCTTTGATAAAAAAAAAGGATTCCAGGTTTCTCACACGAGGCAGCAAAAGTTGGTCAATACTTCATAATTTCTGACTTTAATATTTGTAACAGCATTACTACTGTTACTGTCATTGCATAAAGATGTAAGTGAAGCTACATTTGTAGGAGGAAGTGTTCTCTTTTTCCTTAGGCTGCCTGATACAGGCAGATAAAACAGCCCGTGTTAGTTTATGCCTGAAAGCTTGCCCATTTTTCCAGCTACATAAATTGCCTTTAATCTTCTTATTTCACTTCCTATACATAAAATGCGAATAAACTCATCACAAGAGCTCTGTGATGTTCATTTCATTAACATTTGTAAGGAACTAAGATGCTATGATAAGTGATGAAAAAACTGTAAGGAAATAATTTACTCTGTCTTCACAGTGCAGTTTGAATAATTTTCAGTATAAAATGAACAGGGCCATACATGTGATGAAGGCAGGACAGAGGGTAGCCAATAACTTCCCATTGAGGGAGCATCCCCTGCCCTGCATGCTAAGGGCACAGCATTCCCACAGAGCTACTACAAGATGGGAAAACTTGCTCATTAGAGCTACATAGAAACAGAATTTTCATCTCACAGAAAATGTCAACATTTCAAAATGTTTCTAACCATAAAATAAAAATTCTCAAAGTTCTCACAGAACAAAAGATTCAAATCAATTCTGGGTTAGAAATACTGACTTTAGAGGTTTCAATATGTGAGTAATACTGTCATAAACCCAAGCAATTTGAAAAACTTGAATTTAAACAAAAATAAAATGTTGGGTAGGAAACTCAAGTGAGAACTTACCGGTTTGGAACACACTCATGCCAGTAATTCAGCCAGCTCAGTTCTAATATGCCTTCCCTCTCCACTGCTTCAAAGTAGGGATGTTCTGTTTAGTGTACAAATTTTAAAACATCTGCTCCTTCTGCACTGCCTAATCCCAGCATGATTGCTTACACAGAAGAAAGCCCCTCAGCACACCTGAGGAGCCAGCACTTGCTCACTGCCACATTTCAGTAGCATGAACTCTCTCCAGAGTCGTGCAGCATTCAGACTAGCCAGGCCCTCTGTGTTATCTCAGAAGTGTCTTTGACCAGATATAGTTACTTTTCCTACCTTTTGATTGAATGACTTGCCAACATTAATGTTGGTGTGATGTAGCTTCCCCAAACTTACAGCAAAAACTAGCTTTCTTAGAACTATAATGAAATAAGAATGAGGAAACAGAAAGTCAGATGGATTTCACACTTTCTCAGTTTTCAATTAGGGAAGTTGGCTGAGGGTCTTCATAGCTCCTGAGACAGCAAAAAACTGTTGAGTGGAATAAATGACATGATATTGTTTTCCCTATTAATCTTGCACAAAATCTAGCTGCTTTTTTGGTTTTGTTAGGTAACAGGAATTTTTCCTGTGATTTGCTTACCAATGAATAAACAGCTCCGACAGCACATGCAAAAATTAACAGTAAATAAGTCAACAGCAGCAGTGAACTTAGAAAGAAAGTGTGATTTTCCATCATGCAGTGATACCTACATATTCTGTGGTATTTACTAAATTGAAAAGGGCCAAAAGAGATGGAAAATACTTATTCTCAAATATCTTTGAAATACTGTGTATTTCATAGTCATTGGAACTTTTTTTAACGTAATCTAACACAGTAGGTCTTTAAGGTTTTCATCCCTAAATGTGAACATTCTGACTTAGAACAATATAATGGCATAGAGGAATTTTATTAAAATGTCAAATCTCATTTCTTTTGCTTGCTTTTTCTTGCCCTTATTTCAATATCAAACTGCACTTGATGTTTGATACCCTTTTCTCCAGAGCTGCATCTTTGTAGCTACCATTGCATCTTTGTGAGATTAAAAAAAAAAAAACCACAACAAAAAAACCTCCCACCCTGCTTTCATACTTCTAAAAGCAGTGAATACTATATTTGTAACAGTAAGGAACAGGTTAGAAACAAAAAGGCCAAGCCCCCATTTTTTGTGAATTTTTCAAAATACATACCTTGTAGAGGGAAAATAGAAAGGTCCAACTTCTATTACTAACTCTGCTATTCTCATCAGACCTCTCAGGTTTGAATAGGCTTGGAGACCAGCTCTTATCAGCCAGCAACCTCTCCCATGGGAAACACGGGCCAGACTGATTGCCAGCTCACTGGAAGATGAATGCTGCTTGCCACATGCAGTGGGCACTGACAAAATCATGAAGTGGTTAAGATCTCTAAGCTTACTTACAGTCAACAGGAGAAGGTCCAATCTCAGCATCAGACACAGAACTGAATATGAAATAAAATAAGGCTACTGGAGAAAGGACATGAAAATAGTGCTTCCAAACCTCATGTGTGCCTCTTGGGTAAACTGTAAGAGCTGATTAGATAGGAAGTACATGTAATTTTCCACATTTTGCTTCTTAGGAGGCTTAGTCTAAATCCTTTTTCTATTATTAAAGTAACTGTTACTTTTGCCTGTTCAAGTTTCTCAGTTCGAAGCACAACCAACACTGTCACTATACACAGCAGACTTTTTTCAATTCTTGGTTCTTAAAAATACCACAACAGAAAATCACAAACATCAATAACATTTTAAAGACGAGGCAACTGAGGTACACATCAACCAATTTCAATTGTGTAAATAAGACTGTAAATTGCCCAAACCAGACTAACTGACTCCTGCCGCAACTTCTCCCAGTTGGACTGAAGTTGCCTAGATCCAAGAAATAAGCTGCAGAAAGGAGAGACTGGACAAGACTGCTTGGTTCTTCAAGAGGTGATTCCACACAGGTCAGATATAACCACTCTGTGAACCCTGCAATAGCAGCATCTCAGCAATCCCTCTGTCATGCACTTTTAGCTTTGCCAATCCAGTCAGCAAGAGAGATATATCTGTATGACTTGTTGTGAGAAACAAAAATGGTATGAAGCACGACACTTAACTGTATTCAAACATCATTTTAGATAGGAATCGGATTTCTCATTTCTAAAACGCAATTAGGTTTCTATATCTGTTTAAAGCAGTCTCTCTCCTTTGGCTGTCAGCAATACTGAGGTTTATGGCCTTACTACAGATCAGTTGCTGGGGGCGGTGGGTGGAATATCACAAATCAGCACAATCCTGAGCATTCATATATGGTCCCTTTCAGTAGGATGCAGTGATGCATCCTCACATCACAGCCAATACTTTACTACGGCCCCACAGTGGAAGAGCAACAGCTGTTCCAGGTAGCAGCAGAAACTTGCCTGGGGAAGAAAAGTTTTCTGTTGCGCCCCTTTCCACTGGGCCAACCTCTGCAATTGTGAAAGTGCAACAAGTTGTCATCAAGGAACTAATCTCCACTTTGTTTGAAAACTCAGGAACAATATCTCAAAATCTCAAAGAGTAAGCAAAATGAAATTGCACGTGAACACTTGGTGTGAGGGAGAGCAATAGTTACACATAACAGGTTTGCCACTGAGAAGGACTTAGTGTGGATGGAGACTATCCAGCTTTTAGTTCTGGGGAAACAAAAGGGAACTGCTATTTCACCCTACCTCCACACATCGCTGAACATCAGCATGTTGGTGAATCCTGTGACTCACGGGTGACTCTTCCAGCTGAATGCACTGAGAACTGCCTACATCTCAGTGCTCTGAAGCCAGTCCAGTGGGATGGAGAAGTAGCAGTTCTTTGCTCTTGGGTATCAGGCTGTGCTTCAAGGCCTTGCTACACTTGAATGATGTTATCCCAGGAGCAAAGCTGCTGAAGGTCAATGGTCCTCGACATCAAAAAAAAGCCTGGAGAAGGACTACTTCCTGGAGTCCATGTCTCTGCTGAGGGACCTCTGCTAACCCTTGAACATGCTGAAAATTTACAAATTGCAAATGCTTACTGAAAAAAACCCCCTATGTCAGTGAATAACACAGTGATTAACTCTGTGTAAGCCAAGGTATTTACTGAAGATATAAGGGAAAAAAATGCCAGGAGGGATAACATTACAATTCCAAGATGACCATCCAGGTTTTAGGCAGCCTCTCTACTGTCTTGTGGCATGCTGAGAGACATTTTGGTTAATGCTTTCCAAGAAAGATCTCTTTCTAAAATGTATACTGAGGTGCAGAGAAAATTGGAAGAGTTGACCAATATCAACACAGAGAATTAGCATGCCCTGAGACTGAAATGCCTGTGGGTTGCCACCCACAGGAGAACAGTTAAATAATATTAAAATGGTTTTAAAAATAATTTTTAATATAGTAATAGGAATCTTAACAAACAATTGCTATAAGTAAAGATAAATCAAGGAGACAGAATGTGTCCTATCCGCCTCTCTCTGATTCTAGGTTTTCTTTATGATCTTTACCCTTCAATGAGTAGACTGTGCAATCGACTCTCAGAATATTTTATAAAATTACTCGGAATGGACAGTCTCGTGTTCAAATTTGGCACCATAAAATGTATGCCAACCCAAAATATCCCTTTATATCCTCTTTGTCAATAAGCTTTTTGTTGAGTGCAAGCTCCCCTTCAAGATTTTTCCAACCCTTTTTACCCTCTTTTAGTTAACAGATTCAGTTGGCCATTAATTAATCATTAAACTACCATCAGCAACAGTATTAAATTCTTACAGATTTGCTACTGCTGTTATTATGTAAAATGCTCCTCCCCAGCTGGGTAGGTTTCAGCAAAGCTTAACACCTTGTTGAGTCTTGATAAATCTATTTATAAAATGCAAATGTACCTCTTCGCGGCAGGCAAATCCTTTACGACTGCACAACAATTCATTATACAAAATAGAGAATTAGGAGGACACACAGCTTACAGATCATTCTTCATGAAGTCCTAGCAAACACAAACATTTTGGGACAAAACAAGAAATAAAAAGAAAATATGAAATGGCAAGCCCCACTGCCCCACAAATCCCCACTAAATGGGATTTGTCTAGTCTTGTGGCAAACCAAGGTAGTACAGTACCCACAAATAATTATGGGATGGTTCAGAAGGAGGAGCAGAGCATGTAGAAATGACATCCAGAACCAAACCCAGCCATACTTGCATACTATTCTGATTGTCTTGCAATCAAAAAATTATTAGGTTTATGAAGAACTAAGAAAATAGAAATATAAACCAATTTACCTGTTACAGGAAGTAATGAAATTCTGTATACTCTTCACCAAACATCTCCTGGATTATGGTGCCATTTCAAAGAAGGTATTGGCAAAACCCCCATCAGTTTAGGATAGGGTTACAGTTAACAAGGTGTAGTGGACAGGACTCACTTGAGAGCACAAAGTGCACAAACACACTGAATAATGCAAAAAAGACCACTAAACTTTCTCTTGGCCATTAAATGGACTAGGGGAGATGTAAAAGCTACTTTACAGGTGTCTACACTTGATCTTGAAGTATCAATTTAAAAGACCAAATAATGATTAACATTAATTTTCACTAATTTTTCAAGTACTCTCTCTGACAGTGGTCATCTTGATGAGGACAGCCATCTTAGGGAACAGAAACCCTTCCTCTTTCTTACTGTGATCCACTGGCCATTCTGTATTTGTACTTCCATTCACCTTAAGCTGCCCATTGTCCTCTCTGTGGTATAGTAAAGTTATACCGAGTGCAAAGGTGTTATATATCCACTATATATTTTTTACAAAGAGAACAGTTAAAATACCTGACTTTCAGCCCTCTCAGGGCTTTAACTTAATGAGATGTGGGTGCAGTTCACCAGCCATAAAGAATGTCACTGGCCAACTACTTATATCGCTGCAGTATCTCAAAGCCTGGAATGCAACACAAAGTGCATGGGGAATCTACATGCAGAAAGTTTAGTGAAATACCAGCAACAAAATCAGCTGCCCTGGATTTGTACTTAAACCAGGAAAAATGCCTTGCCTCCTTTTCCAGGATTTCTTGAGAAACAGCAGTAGGATTCCTATGCAGCAGTAGTTACAGTAAAGGCTCCCAACTTTACTTGGATCATGCCCTTCCTTCCCATCCCATAGGTCATTACTGCTGCTTTTTAGTGAGCAATATAATTTTAAACAGTCTGTCAATGAGGTATCACAAAGATGATAAAAGTGCCTTGCCCTAGCATCTAATGGGGATAAAATCAGTGATCCAAAGTCCCACAGGTAATAACACACAGGAAGCTCAGAGGACTCTGGGCCCACATCAGCCAGGTCTTTGTGGGCAACAGCCACTGCATTTTCTGAGGGGTGTTCAGCAGAACAGCAGGGCAGCCAAGCAATCTGTGACCTGGCAAAGGCAGGGTGGCAAATTCAAGTTATCAGTCATCCAGGTTATTCTTGTCAATAAAAAGCCTGGCATCCTTTCCTCAATAGTAAACAAAATGAAAAAAAAAAAATAATCAAGGACTGACCCCAGACACAGTAGCCCAGTGTAATTTCTTGAGGTACTTCAAATCAGACTCCATTTGTGTGTGCAGGGGCCCTGCACTGCTTTCAAATCTCCTCCAGGAATGCTGCCTATCAAATAAGGAATCTGATGGTCAGGATTTCCAAAATGGTACTCATGTTGTGACCTTGGATAAGTCTCTTTGCTTGACAAAGATCTTGGATAAGTCTCTTTTTACCATGACAGAAAAAAAGTGCCACTTTGTGGGGAATATATGGCCTTGCTATTTTTTAGAATAGCATAATTTTTTTTCACAGAAAAAAACCCCTCGTTTTTAAGAGCTTCTAAAATGAAAATGTCCCCTGTAGAAGAAAATGTTTGCTCAGCAGTACTTCAAAAGATTTTATTTGACCTGAAATAAAACATTGGTTAGCTCCAGGAAACTTGCTATTGTTCAAAGTTTTTTTCAGTTCATATATTTCATCCTTGCTTTATGCCTTTAAACAAAATTTCCAATAAGGAAAGCCTAAAGTCAAGGGAAAAGGTGTGAAAACTTAGTTTCTTCCATTATTTTTTTCTTGTTTTGTTTTGTCAAAACACTTACTAAGTTTGCACTTTGAATAGCATGGAAGGTGACAAAAATCACTCGAGTCATTGCCACATGCTAATGCAGCATCTGTCTAAGGAAGCTCTGGGTCATTTCAGCTTGGTCCTGCCCCCAGAAATCTTCTCAATGTACCAAAGAGACAACTTTTTACAGTGCTAATATTGACAGAGCTGACAACCTCCTCTCCATTTGGCATGCAAATATTAGCAAAATGCAGGTTTAGCTGAGGGAACCTCAGATTTGGAGAGCAGTGAAAACCAGCCAGCCACGAAGCCTGCACAGTCTCACATGAGCACGACGGAGGTATCATGGTGCTATTGCCTTCTCAGTGAGAAGCAGCACGGAAAACAGTTAACATAAACTCAACATTAAAAATTTCACTGACAATTAAGATGACAGATTAAACTGATCTACATGCAATCTGCAAACTTATTTGGCATTCACTGATTGATGTAGTAAATTAGATACTAACATCTCACATGCAACATTATAAATCACTACCTTCACTCAGCAATGCATATGTGGTGTCAATTTTTGGTGCTGTGTAAGTTATTAAATTTTCTGTAGATGAAGCACTGAGTATCTGTTACAGTTTTAGGATGAGACTATGAACTGAGACTTTCAATTTCTGACCAAAGTTACTTGATACTATTATAATTGCTCAGATTTCCTAAATTCAAGTGGAAATTGCTTTTCATTGTAGTGGAAAATAAGAAAAGAAACTTAACAGTACCCAGTCTGGACCCAAACTTCTTTTTACTGGACACATATTTGAAGCTGGAGAGATGCTTTAGAATCATGATTTGTTTCTCCAAAATGGTGCTTTTATGAAACACCCATCTCTGAGTTTTGTTGATGCTCAATAAAATTCAGATCTCTTGCTTGAAGAAACTGCAGCAAGAAATGCCACAGAAGGGCTCTGAGATTTAAGCATTTGGCCTAACTACTGCAAACAAGGCAGAGTCCTTCTTCTGTGCTTTTCTATGGATATTACTTTCCATGAGTCAACAGACCCCAAGTACTTTCAACTAGAGAGTCACAAATTCACAAGGTGAAGATATTCCCCTCCACATATCCCAGGCAGCGCATGGCTCCAGCCTTAGCAACAACACTTCAGCTCACAGTTGTCAACACTAATGAGTTAAACTCGACCATGATGAGATCCTGGAGTTATTTGTAGCTGTGGTACAGGTAAGTCCCTTTGGTTGCAGGTAGACATCCTTCCCCAGCTGCATTGGCAGGAGAGGTTATTGCCTCCATCTGTTCACGACGGCTTTCCCTCCTGATCCGCTGATGAAGCAGCATGTGCAAGTACTCTCTAATTTATTTCAGGCAAAGTCAGACAGGTGACACCAGAACAACAGTTTTTACCTACTCAAGGATTTTATGTGAAACTCTCTCATTTCCAAATGACAGCTGCTCTTTGGGCTGCATGAAAACATCTTACAGACTCTTGTGACCTGTTAAAAGCAGCAGAGCCACAATACAGCAGCGCTACAAGGTAGAGGAGCAACTCAGCGGCTGTGCTTTAGTCACTTTTAAAAAACATCATTCTAAAACATGAGATAATTCTGATACGTGATAATGTTCTTACTAGTCCATGCAAAGCAACTTGCGGAAGAGGGAGTATTTCCCTTCCCTTTTTTAAAGAGGGCATACTGTGGAACATCAGACTGCTAACTCCCATGGTGTTTGCAGCTTTGGGAAAAGTCATAAACACAGCTTGGTCTTTTTCTGAGATATTCAGCTCAAGTCTCCTCCTTAAACCAAGGGGAATGGAAAAAATAACTGCAAGTGTGCTCAAGCTCAGAGGAAATTCTGTCTTAATTTATAACTACACAAGAGGGATCTCTCTTTAAATCAAAGATGGAAATAAAAGGATGGGTTTATGTACAGGAAATTATTACACTTTTTTTTCTTTTTCAGAATAGTATTTAAAATTATTAAAACACAATGAACATATAACAAAAAAAAACCCCAAACAACACCACTCTTGGTACAATTTTCTCTTTGGAAAAGAAACTTTGGTTTAAATTTTCCTGATAAAGAAGAAACATTTATTATACTAACATAATAGAACAGAAATTCCCTGACATGACTCTTAATAGTGTATCATGCTTAAGAAGTCCTGTCAGCTGAAATTTAGTCTAGAACTCAATGATCTCCAGGAACTGGATTTGAAATTACTTACTCCTGAATGTAATGAGATATCCTTCAGAAGTAGGATGAATTAAGGTTCAAGACAAATGCTGAATATAATACAGATCTTAACCTCATTTGGAAGCAATGTTGTTTAAGGCTGTATTAAGGGATTGAGTTACCGCTTCTGCTTAAACAGAAGTGACAGAGTCATTCACAAGGGTAATAAAAATAAACAAGATAATGCAATAGAAAGAATTGCACCTACTGGTAAGGAAGTAAATGAAAAATTAATGTGGATCTTCTATTACCAATCTTTGGAAAGCGGTATGGGATCCAATCTCCAAATGCAACTCAATTTAAAAATTGAGGGCTAAAAACCCTTCATTGAGGGCTATAAAGAAAGTTGATCAACAAAAAAA
Source organism: Corapipo altera (assembly GCF_003945725.1). Classification (NCBI taxonomy): domain Eukaryota; kingdom Metazoa; phylum Chordata; class Aves; order Passeriformes; family Pipridae; genus Corapipo; species Corapipo altera. The sequence continues at coordinate 2,948,195 of NW_020884931.1, forward strand.
ATCAAAGCTTTTACATAAGAGTGATTTTTGCAAGGATGCAGAGAAGCAAATATTATCTACAGGATTCCATTAGAAGGCTCTGGGTTGTAGCTCTGCTTCTAACAACAACCACTTTACCTTTCACAAACATTCTGCATCTGAATGTTCTTCTGTGTGAAAGAACTGGGTTTGTTGGTTTGTAGAAAAATACTTTCTTTTCTAGACCCATTAATAAAATATATAGACAGGGGACAACCACAGGGCTGATTTCTGGTTTATAATTTATACAGGTTTCCAACTACAGAGAGGCTTTGAGATCTGACTGGAAGCACCCTGTCAAAGCTGCAGGAATGAAGCTTGTAATACTGGTATTGTAAAGTATGCCTGGATAGCACAATTAATCTTGCACTCAACAATCAAACTTTTTTCAGGGTTTATCCTAACAGACTCTAAATAAACCCCTGCAAAATAATTACTATAAAATGATTTATCTGGCATGGTAACCAGTGAGTGTCGAGAATGTTCAATAGAGAATCTGTTCATTAAAGATTCCTTGCCTGACACTATTCATTCACAAGTGAGGAATTCGTGGGCAGACTTTATAGATTACAGGTATTAAAGCACCCACTGGCTTTAAAAGGATAGTGGCGTTAGAAATCCCAGACAGCAATTCTTCAACCAAAGCATTGTCCCCTTTCTGACACCCTGATGATGCTATGATGTTAAAGGTGGAATGAATTGCCCTCTGAAGTGCCTCTTTTTCTCTCTGTTGACTATAGAGGGACCCTAGAGACTAGCTTCGACATGATGCCTAACTTTCAGATAGCTGAAGTCACAAAAGATGAATACCATCTTGTCTAACTTCATACAACAAAGCACCTGAATGTCTGAACTAAATCTTGCCTAGGGAGATTGAATCTCATGATGTTGTGAATTAGATGACTGGTTTATTATACAGATTTTATTCTCTGACAGTTCAGTTGAGGTCTAGACTGAGAATTTTGCTGAACTGCAAACTGAATTAGCTTTGCAACTGGAGTTTAGGGGAAGATATTTTTTTTTTGGTCTCTTATCCACTGAAAATATTTTCTGGCCTTTGTTCAAATATTAAAAAAAAGCAGGCAGCATCAGTGGAATGTACATGTGCTAAAAAAGAGCTCTCTTATACACTACTAAGACAAAGAAATATGGAGAAGGGGACAAGTCCATTGTTTGGCTCTGTAAACTGGAAAAGAAACTGCCATTTCATTAGTGCCTTACCTATGCACTCTATATGAAGACTTGACACTTAATAAAACCCACACAAGTACAGCAAGATTCCTTAGTGAAGCTCTGCCATGTCCAAGCTCCGCCTCGGTAATGTTTGGAATTTGTGCAATTTGCTAAAGAGGAGTCCCCAGAGAGAGAGCTCAATTATACCAATGTGGCTGCATCTTAGGCAATGCCTAGCATTAACTAAAAACTCAAGCTGACAGCCAGTCTACTCCTTCCTATTATTAGAGATACACCTGTAAACTGCTGGTTATTGCTGATACCACAACTGGCCTGATTCTGTTCACATCTCTTTCACTTCTAAGATGGATGAAAGGACTATATAAAACTGTTTCCATTTCCTTCCAACTAATTCCATCCCAGGTGTCAACTAATCTAATGCTCACTCACTGTGGCCCGGCCAAAGGGCTTTGGTCATCTTTATTCATCTGTATTTATGCTAAGGAATTCACAAAGTAATTTCTTTGTCCTTTGCTTGTACTCAGTGCACAGCACAGACTCATCTGAGAGTACTGCTCTGAGATGGTACAGCAGTATGAATAAATGGAAATGGTAATAAACTTCTCTGTAGTCTTTACAGAACAGTATCATGGCGGGCTTGCAACGTAATTTTGCATGATTTCCATTTGGTGGCATCCTGCCTGGTCATGACACTTGGGTTTCATTTCAGCTATTATCCTAATTGTCCAGGAAAGGAATACACTGTTTACTTGAAAAGTCAAAAAATAATATGAACCAGAGAATGCTCTGACTGCTGTTACACTTGAGAAAGGCAATTCTAATGCAGTACAGACACTGCTGATGACTGGTACTGCTAGTAACAGAAGCAGCAAGTAGAAGCACATTTATTATAATTTGAGAAGGGCTACATGAAGTCCACATTCTACAAATCAACAATTAAGATGAAGACTACTTGCTACAATATAAACTTATAATGGAGTAATAATTGCCCTAAAGGTTTTGTGATGAGATTAGACAGGCAGGAATGTTTTGTGACTAAAGGGAAAGAGGACAAACAGGCTTGTCCAAATGAGAGAAATTGCCTGATTTCACTTGGGAGCAGAGGAAGTTGGAGGTGCTCCAAAGGTGAAATTAGAAGAAAACAAAACATAAACACTGTAAGCATGGAAGACCACTGCAAAACACTCTGTGCAAACATGAGCAGGTCAAACATCTCTTTTCAAACATAGGACAGAAAAGGTTATTTGCATTTCTCAGTTGTAAGTTATATTTTTAGCAAATAGACTTTGTATTGCAATCCAATAAAAAAAAACACATACAACTTTATACGTCTAATGGCAAACAGTGTCAGCTTCAGCTTCCTTTACCTGCAATGAAAGAACAGCTATAACTTAAATCTCACTCTTCTGTTGGCTGTGAAGAGCCGAGCAATGATGAAGAAACTAAAATCCAAATCAGCAATGTTCCTATCAAACCTCGTTAGGCTCCTCCTTTTACAAAAGCTTTGATTAATATATCTAAGGACAGATCTTCAGCTGATGCAAACAGTTGAAGCTCCAGCAATTATTGGGATGATGCTCAAAGTCCTTTACAAATTTCACTGGCAGAAACTCCTTACACGTAATTGCATAGTTACTCACTTCCTTTACTTTGGGAAATAGCTTGTATGCAATAAATACTTCCTTTACTTTGCTGTCTAAACAACTTGGCAATTTTTGTAGACAGGTGAGTCATTTTGCTACTGTTTTGTTACTGATGTGCACAACAAGAGCCTGATGAGTGAACACTGTTGCCAAAACTTTATGCTTAATATTTCTGATCTTAGAGCCATTGCTTTCCTTTTGTAACAGTTGCATTAATATATGTTCATGAACACACTGGTGACTTTCTATAACTCAATAACAGTGCTGTAATTTCATCTTTTTCATATATATCTTCTTTTTTTTTTTTTTTTTGGTACTGTATAACCTGATGCTGGATTTACGCAGTTGTTGCCTACAGCTCTAAATGATGTTTCAAAAATCTAGTACATAATTTAGGCTTAAGTGCATGGAATATTCACTGCTGTAGTCTACAAAAAAATAATTTACTCTAGGTTGTGACTGACGATTCAACCAAAAGAGCTTAGATCCCAGTATGCCACAACCCATCATCTCACAGAACCAGACAGATTGCCTCTCAATCCTCAAAGGTGTCAGGTATCAAAATAGCTGCTCTGTTCCTCTCTATTCAAATCTAATGAAAGATCCACCACGGATGATATTTTTGGAACATGATAAATGTCTCTTACAGAGCTGACTAAATTATGTTTCCTTGTAGATCTGAAAAAACATTTCCAAACCTCTTATTTTGCTTACAAATTTGCTGATACTCCATCAATCATGTCCCATGAACAATACACTTCAGTCTGGAATTGGACTCAGGATCCAGGTGACTCACTTAATGCTTGCAACCTCCCAGTTATAAAAAACTTCACCAGTTCAGCAGGCAGTCAGTTAAAGAAAGGAGGGGAAAAGGCATTCTTAAAACTTCTTTCGTGTTATAAAACCTGACTGTAATCTAAGATCTTGCCATCCACGTGTGACTTCTGGATCAATAATCCATACTAGCAGGGCCTTCAAAGGCTCGATTCATAAAAGCCCTGTATGCCTCTTTTATGGAGGTACTCTGTAAAGCTGCCTCCATGGAGGCATCATGCACAGTCTGTCCTTTCTCATCCTCACAGGTGGAAGGCATGCCTCAGTGCAGTCCATTAATGATGGCATTTTTGAAAACTCCTAGGGGACTAAGGAGTGTGGTTCCCATTAATTTGTGCTCCTAAGTCACTTGGCAGCTTTTGAAAGTTCCTCTTTTCCCCATATTTTTCACATCTTCAAAGTAAAAGAGTTGCAACGCACGGTTTTAACGATCTTGACTGACATTCTGATGTGCAGCCACTGGTTGTGAGTTTCCAAATACAACATAAAGGACTTCAATTTGTTGAAACTTCTTTTCAAAAAACTTTGTTCCCCCTTTACAGATTCTTAAATTTTTTAGGGGAAAATCTGGATGTTAGGTTTAGTCAGTTGTCATTTCTGTTTCTGGATTATGGATTTGATTTGGAATTACAAGGTCGAGGCATTTTGGTTTCAATTGTTCTGTTTAAGTGTATCTACTTCACAGTATACATCACCAATGTGCCACACCTCTCCCATACTGGATACAGCGCAGAATTGTTAAACAATGTCCATGGTTTCATGTAGCAATTGTTTTGCTAAGCAAGCTGGCTGCAGTAGACCTGCAGAAACAGTACAGCAGGACAAAGCAAGCTGGGTTCCCTGAGGCAGGAAGCGTGAGGTTTTGGACAAGAAGTGAGAAGAGCTGAACAGGGTCTTAGGGCACAACTGGGGCAGATTTGCAATGAAACCTTGGACACAGAAACCAAGCTGAACTTGAGCACTTAAGATAAGCCCTGAGCTATAGAAATGCCCTGAGCCAAATTGTAAAGAACTCTTCCCTGTGGTGAAGAAGGAGAAGGAATTATACCTTTTTATCAATCTTACATACAGTGCACTGCTACAGAGCAGTGGTACCTCAGAATCCAGTGTTGATACGCATGACACTTAGGCAGGCTTTAAAAAAACTAAGGTTCTTGCTGTTGACATTATTTCATTTTCAAGCAAACACAGAATATCTTCTTTCCTTATTGTACCATCTTCTCCTCATTCTTGTTCCTTATCTTTCAAAACCTATTTTGCTCATCAATAGTTCTGGTGAGATGTGCCACAAAAAGGGACTAGTTTCCACCTGAACATCCCACATATTTATCTTTGCTTTTGAAAATTTTAAATGTTAATTGATTAATCCTGGTGCATTTAATTCAATTTTGACAATTCACTGAATTTCCTTTACTTGGTTTCTTTGCCAGTTCAACAGATTATCCATCTAGTTAGTTCAGTCCAGTTGATTGAGTGGCTATCTGATTAAGTTCGATTGCTCTAGTTAATGAATTGGATTGTAAATGTTTATTCCCATCACTTTCTAACTGGTCAAACTTTTAAATCATTTCCACTATCTAAACCAATTAGTCCTGCTTGACATCCTGTCATTTATTTTCAGCATTACTGGTTTATCACCATCTCTTCTTTCCTCATCTCTCCCTCTCTCTGTTACCTGAAGGGAGCCTACAAGAAAGATGGACAGAGACTATTCACAAGAGCATGTAGTGACAGGACAAGGGGGAATGGCTTCAGATTGAAAGAGAATAGGTTCAGATTAGATATTAGGAAGAGATTCTTTACTGTGAGGATGCTGAGACACTGGAACAGGTTGCCCAGAGAAGTTGTGAATGTCCCATCCCTGGAATTTTTCAAGGTCAGGTTGGATGGAGCTTTGAGTAACCTGACCTAGTGGAAGATGTCCCTGCCCATGGCAGGGGGGTTGGAACTAGATGATCTTTAAGGTCCCTTCCAACTCAAGTCAGTGATTTTATGATTCTATTCTTCTGCTCACACAGTCTGACTCTATCCTTTTTGCTTGATCATCTCCCTTTTCTGTTCTGACTTTCTAAGCTTCCCCACCGTCTCTCTCTTTTTCATAAAGGATTACCATGGTATTCCTTCACAAATATGAATGGAGTTCAACAGCCAGGTCTTAACAACTTCAAAACTCACTACTATTTAAATCAGAAAACCTTTTCCTACAGCTAATAAGGAACTTCCTGGATATAAAACAAAATTCAGAGCAAAACTACCCCACCTTTGTTTTTGCAAAAATTAAGGACCTGCATTCCCTCTGCTACCGGTCAGCAGTCTTTTGAAAAAGTATGGGTTTATTATGGAGAGTAAAGGGAGAGTGGGACTGTCATCCGCTTACACAGTGGAGTCAGATTGCATAAATCTTTGAATCTGGAGTAATACTGGTTTAAATCATTGGGTCATCTGTAAATCATCATTGTCCTTCCCATTTCTGAAGTGATAATAGCGAATCTTATGATTGTTTTAATAAATCCAAGCAGTTAAAACATCACAAGAACTAAGTGGCAGCAATTAATAGCAATAAAAATAAGTTCAATTTGGAGAAAGCAGATTACAGAGTTCATTTTCTTTCACTGAATCAATGGCTCCCCTGTTGAAATAAGCCTTAATTAAGGGAGAAGGTCAGGATAAAAATCATATACAGCATTAAAAGATAATGTATTGGCCAATTCTTCAAGGTGTTAAAAAGTACTTAAGACTCACAAGTGCCAACATTTGCACTGTCTCTCAAGCAGTTCCTAGTACCTCTTATGAGCAGGTCCTTCCCTTTGGATTATTAAATCTTTGGATTTTAAAGGCTAAGATTTCTCAATTCTGTTTCTTAACCCAAGTCACCTAACCTTTTATGAATTAGAGTAGATGAACCTGCTTACTCAGGTAATACAGTAACTTTGCCTAAGAAACACACTCATTTGGAGCTGCTCTGGCAGATTCCACCCATTCCACCTTCTCTATGGAAGCATCTATTTTAAAGACTAGTTTTAAGCGCGTTATTACACCATCTAAAACATTTCTTTATAGCTCCCTCCTCCATATCGTAAAAACCCAAATATATGGTCAGTTGATTACTAAATAAAACAAAAGAACACTAGGTCCCATTCACAAACAAACTGGCATGGCAGACCTGTGAAAACCAAATGCTTTAGATATTCAGGTTTGTTTCCCCCCCTGCTGTCTATTTGTTGAGCACACTAATGTTCTAAATAGATTAAATTATTTAACATAACCCTCACTGTCTAAATCTGGCTCTGCAAGAAGTAGGTGTTCACAGTCAGCAACAGAAATGCATAATCATTAATTCATTACTGCAAGAAGCTACTCTACCACTAATTGAGTTACTGTGCCTTTTCTAGAAGCAATATTAAAACTAAATTTGCTTAATTTTTTTTTATTCCTAGCATTACTATAACTTAATTTAAAAAAGATGAAAGTGAAAACAAAGATAAGCCCCATAACAAGTTCATTAAATTTATTTTACTTAAATTGGCACAAACCACAAGTGAAATAACTTTCACTTTGGAATGACTTTAAAATGATTTAACTTTACTGCAGCCACCACACTCATCTGTAAAGCAGTTTTTTCTCCCAGACAAGATCCCTACAGGATTAAAACACTAGCAGGTTAGAGATAGTTTTTGGCACACAGGCTGAAGTCAGAATAATCAGTCATACCTCATGGGGGAACAGAGGTGAATGGGTAGGAAGGCGGTTGCCAAAGCACTTGGAAGCAAATATTCTTAAAATAGTAAGGCTTTTCCAAATGCCTACTTAGTGAAATTAGACCCTCAGGAAAACCAGCCCAGTTGAACTGTATAAATAGCACAGGCCACTCCATAGAAAATGCATCCAATCTGCCTGATTTTTTTTTTTTTTTAAATGAAGAAACTTAATCCAAACATACTTAATAATTCCCATTGATTTCAATTAACTGAACCTTTCTTCTGGCTTGGTAAACTCTTTAACCGTGGCATTAATGCCAAAGGAAATTCTCCAGCTTCCTTTACACAAAAGTTACCTGGATAGGCCAAGTAAGTATTATGGTAAATGTTGGTCCTAAACCTCAAGTAGAGACAACTACTTTTGAAATTATGACTACTTTTCTTTTTTTAATCCTGTCTATTTTTCAGTTTTATAACAACAACACATTACTGACTGTGCTCATTGTTCTGTTCATCTGAATTTCTGTACGGGGTGGATCTCAAGACCATATAAGATGACATGGTTGATTCCACTGAAGGTGCATATCTTCTTTCCTCCATCCCATAATTGCAACAAACAAATAATAAATAATAAAATATTGTCACAATTCAGCTAGTTGTTTCATAAATTTCTGTAAATATCTTGCAGTTTTACTCAAGTGAAAATTACTTAAATGTTATACAAAAAAATTTTAAGTTAATTAACTATTAACATCTAAATTAGCTGTGTGTCACGTGGCACTTCAATTTGAAACACATTAAATTTTTTTTACCATGAGAAGAAGCAGCTGCCAGAACAACCTCCCCAGGGATGTGGTAGAGTCCCCATCACCAGAGGTTTTTAAGATGCAGCTGGTCAGGGTTCTAAATAACCTCACCTAGACTTCCTTTCACACAAAAATTTGGACCAGATTCTCTTTGGAGGTTCCTTCAACCTGGGCTATTCTGTGATTCTATCACACACACTGATGTAATCTCAGTCTTCTGTTTGGAAGAGGTTAACTCTTCCAGGCAATTTTCCAGTAGGAAGCATCAAGAATTCATTTTGAAAAGGGGCTCACTGGTATTTCATTAAGTTCAGTTAACCACAACATCCTGTCATGAAATTAATTTATAAGACAAACTGCAAAAAGGGAGCATACGTGGGAAAACTGAAATGATACATATTCAGGTTTTGTCTGAATACACAAAACCATCATTTTAGTAATGATTCAGATACAGAAGCAATCGTGTTTGGAGAAAGCCCTTATTGATCTCCTGCAGTTGATTCATAAATCTGTTGCTAGACTATTTATAAAAGGGAATCATGAAAAATTCTGTCTGGCAGGCAGTCGTATTTCTTCACACACGTTGCAAGTCCATATCCTTACTCTTTCCTTGCTATCCCTTCTTTCAGTAAAATCATCTTCTGGCCTTCAAAATTTTTCCTTTCTTGAGAGGTCCTCTGCTTTACATCAAGGATTTTGCCTTTAGTACAACCTTAACTTCAGTTTTCAGAAATTTGCATTATTACAACCATGAGATCATTACAAAACTAACTGCCTACAGCTCTGAAGGTAATGAGCGTATTTCTACGTACTTTCAGTATCCATTGAAAAAAGCTATTGCTGAGTGGACAGAAGCATTAACTTAATCAACAACACACAGTCTCTCCCCTCTCCAAAATAAATGGTTTTTATGTTGCTTGCTGAGCTTGAAAACTTGAAAGCTAAGTGCTTCCTCTTGGACAGGCTGAGTGTCTGAAATAACTGCTTTTAACAGCCTTGGAGCATCATTAAACCTTTAACACATTTCAGAAGCATTTGGTCTCCACGCCCCTTATGTAAAAATTTACTTAGAATTGGTAAATCAAACATTGCTAAGTAAAACAATGTCTTGTCATTTACTTGTGCTTACTATTAAGTACTTTAATTAAGACTTTTGGAAATAAGTTAGCAAATTAATTAATTTACAACTGCAATAAAATATCAGTAAGAAACCCATTAAATATCATAAATAAGTCAATACATTACTTAGGAAATGAACTCTATTTTTATTACTAGAAATTACCATCAACTATAAAATGCCACTGTACCAATTACTTTACATGTAGAAGGAACAAATTCTTAACTGATGTTATTAAATTAATATATTACTTCTCTGCAATTTGTAAATTTATTTTTTTTTGTGCTTTGGCTGCTGCACTTATTTAAATAGTAAGTTGTAAGAAACAAAAATTAGGTAATCAATAGCTTAGGTTTTACACACTGACAAACACAATTTGCTTCACATTTAAGTCAGTAATTGAAACTCAATTGGCTGTAGGATGATGGGCAATGCTACCTGTTAGTTGTCCTGAGCCAAAACCTATAGAAGTACAGGCAGTCTTTCTATTGACTGTTGGGGCTTTCTGATTGGATTCTAACCTTATGGTTGAGAAAAACTGTAAGAGCTCTCCCTTTCTAATGGAAATTGGGAAATGTGAAGATATTCAAGCGACAAGTCACTGATTTTCTAATCTGCTGCAATGTTGACTGAAGAAAGGTAAATGTGGGGCACAATTAAGACACTGCAATGACATGTCCACTCAACTATTTTTAATTAGATGGGATATGAATCTAGAATTTTTAAATCTAGAATTTTTAAAAATTCAGAATTTGATCAGCATCTGAATCTATTTAAGTTTTTAATTTTAATTCCCCATTCAATCCCATATAGGCTGTTATTTTTTTGGTTCAAATGTAATAATTTTTTTCTATGCAAAATCTTTTCTACGATCAAAGAACTCAAAAAAAAAATGGAATTACCAATGGGCAAAAGCAGAGTTCAACCTCAAGCTTCTACCTTTTTCAAGCCCTTGTTGTTCTTCACCCTGAGGGTAGTTGGGCACTGGAATAGGCTCCCCAGAGAAGTGGTCCCAGCACCAAGCCTGACAGAGATCAAGAAGCATTTGGACAACACTCTCAGGTACATGGTGTGACTCTTCAGGTGTTGGACTCAATGATCCTGAGGAGTCCCTTCCAACCCAGCATTTTCTGTGATTCCATGATTCTATATCTAACCCACATACGCCTACGGAAATGGGAGCTTAATTTCCTATGATTGTCTGTACACCTTAATTTATTTTTAAATTGCATGTGTGGTCTTCAAAAGGCTTAGAAAAATCAGGCTGAAGGCATGTTACTGTTTCTCAGATGTTTCTTTCCCAAATTCACCCATGTTTTATGTGCTTCAGTGACGTTAAGGTATCCAAGTAGCTAAGCTGCCCAAAGGCTTCTAACAGCTGCAGAAAAATTAGATTTAGATTAATCTTTTCTTATTACTTTCTCTATTTTCTCCAAGCCTAGGGTGCCACCCTTGGCTGCTCATCACCACCTTTTTTTCTCGTAAAAGGACACAGTACCACATCTTCAGCCGCGTGCAAAAGGCTTAGTGGTCTAAACCAACTGAAAAAAAAAGAACAAGTGGTTTTATTTTCCGGTGGTATTACTCATACACCATGTCCTCTAAACAGAGCAGAGGAGTAGCCATTTGCTACAAATCTGTAGACAAAATGGGAGATTTGTTCCTGCTTTTCCTCACAATGTGTCTTAATGGCCTCAGCACCTGACATCCATCATCGGCAGAGCAGTGCTTGGTGTGGATATGAGCTCGCAGTCTGCCACCTACGGTTCCCCTTCAAGTGCTCCCAAGAGAAGGGTTCATGTGCCCATAGTCTGTTGCAATGAATTCCCAAAGCACTGCAGATGTGGACGAGTTCTGCCCCTACACCAGCAGCAGAACAGGTGTTTTCGGTCTGAACATGCCCTGTGCTTTCAGCACAATGTCAGGCTGTTCCTTTCCGGAGCCTCGAGAGCGCCTTTACGTACAAACAGTGCAATAAATCCCTTAATACAACTGGCCTTTGTGGAGAGCAACATAAATGACCAAAATAATGTATGTTCTCCAGCACATTTCCTTGTCCTAGACAGGTTGAGAAGAAGGACAGGCAGTCCAAGTCAGCAGTACTCCAAATAAATAAAATGGACAAAAAGTAATGTGTTAAGAGCTATAAGTAGTAATATTCTTCACTGACATGCCACCTAAAGATTTCAGTATGATTCACAGGGTCCATAAAACTGGTAGAACTAATATGCAGCTGCTTCTGGCATGGAGCACTAAATTTACATACTTGGATTGGTAACAGAGCTTGTGTTTAAAAAAGTAACCCCTATTAAGGTTGTCCATTATTAAAACTCCACACATTACATTCAGCTATTAGGGGTTACTCAGCAATAACTGCTTTGGAATATTGCCAAAGAAAGCCATACTTTTTAGAATCAAGTTTTCCACAGTTGTTTAAAAAACAATCCTGAAATTTGTAACCATGAAAATAAAAATGATGGCTCGCAAGATGTCTGTCTAGGAAAACCCCTGATCTGTTCCACTTTCTGCTGCAGAAAAGCAAAGTTGCCAGGATAGGCAAGCCAGGATGAATACTCCGTTTCTCCTGAAATTAAATTTTCATAGAAATTCTGTCCAAATGGAAACATATCCCCCACCCCCAGCCCTGCCAGACTTGTTCTTAACTTCTCAAAGGAAACTTCTAAGGTTTTCTACAAAAAAACCCCAAAACCAAAACCCAAAAAAACCCCAAAACTACCTTGGAAGGGACCCTACTTTATTTTTTATGCTCCTCTCCAAAAAGGCATCAAAAGACTATGAGCCAGAAGCAATCAAATACACTGTTACCTGAACTGCAGTTCTTCATCGCAAAGGAATCCACAGCTGCTACGCTCTTGTTCCCAGCAGCAATATACTCCAGTGAGATCCGAAACGGCTTCTCTAGGTGTCCAACTCTCCTTTGAAGTAACACCCATCTGGTCTCATCATAAAGAAAGAGGAAAGAACAGAGGATAAGAGCTGTAAGAAAGGCTACTTTACAAGGACCAACCCCCCAAAGGAGCAGCTCCACATATGGCTACTCACACTGTGCTTCCTACCCCAGTCCTCGCTTCCCTCACAGCGCCCCATGGTCAGGGCCTTTCCCTCCCATGGATTTTGCAAAAGCAAGCTTCTAAGCACCAAGATTTCCAGCCAGTTAAGATGCGGAAACCCAGCTAAACAGTAGCTTATTGTTCTGTTCTGTCACACTTCTGTGCACCCAGTTTTCTCACAGATGCCTACCTGTTGTTTAAAAGAAACCCAACTTTCTGTGCAAAGCAAGCTGTGAAATCTGTAGCACACATGCACATCCCCTCTAAATATCACTCCTGATTCTCACTGGCAAAGCCTCTTAGTCACTCAGGCAGTAAGACAGTCGCCAGGGGTGTACAATAGCTGTAATTCCCAGCTGTGCAGCAGTGGCTGAGGTAACATGCTTTGCTTCTAATTCAGGTGGCTGGAAAGTCTACATATGCATGAAGCACTACAACTAAAACATGTCATTTCTCCTCCTCTTACTTCCTGCTTCCGTTTTCCTTCTTCCCTCTCTCCCAAACAACAGAAAGTCCCAGCAAGTAAATCAAGAAACTGGATTAGCAGCTCTGGAGACTAACATCCACACTCAGAGAGTGTTTCCACTTAGTCTGCTTGTTGACAAGAGTAAATGAGAACAAAAAGCCTACTTGAACTCAATTTATTCTCTGAGATGTTAGAAGCCACCAAGGCCTGGCTGTCTTTCATGTTCACCTTCTCCCCTCTGATCAGCTGGGTCTGCTGCTTTGCCTGAAATAACTTGCACCAGACAGCATAGGAACTATTCCTAGACCCTCACACCACCCTTCTGATTCCACTTCTGTATCCAGCAAGACATGTCCAAAGTAGATAGTAAAAATAAAAGTATTTATCTTTTCCCAAGTATACTGGAATTCTGATCTGCAAGGAAAACTTTTAGAAATTAAATACTTATAAGATAACATAGTCTAGTCCATTTCCCCTTTCATCCTCAGGCACAAGGCTGCCAGTAAAACCACTTGATGCCATTTGTGAAGGGCTGCTTCCCAAGAGACACATATTTCTTCAGCAGCAACATGGATCCCATCACCTGTTTCACTCCAGTTTATTCAGCGCCTGCTCACTGACCATAAACATGAACACAGACAAGAGATTCTGTAAACTCACTCAGTCACTGCTAATCCACTTTTTCACATTTCTATTCTGTTGCAGGAAAAACACAGCAGCAAGGAAAAAAGATCTCCCTGTAGCATACTCTAAATGGTCAGCCGGAGTCAAACAAGCCAACAGGAGTCTAACAAAGCCCATTAGGAAACACTCTTTACAGCTCCAGCCGCAACTTTCAAAAGATGAAAACGAAAACTTATTATGTTTCCTTAAGTTGTTTATAAACAGCATTATTAAGCATTTTTGAGGAAGACTGTAACAATTTCTGGTTGGTTGTCAGAAATTTTTCATTGCTTTTACACGAACCCCCACATTTTTTGTTACTCTTACAAAAATATTTCTCATCAAGAAGTCCCATCACCCCTCAGTGTATGTGTTTATGCTTGTCCGTGGTCTGTGAACATGAACAAGTTTTTCTTGGGGAAGGGAACCCACTGGAACTGATGTTCTGAGCAAAAGAAACTACACAGTTTATCTGGCATCCACAACAAGAATCTCCCTCTCCAGAAGTACGCCAAAATTTGGATGTTACAAACTTAAGAGGCACTTCTGAAAGGAAATCAAACAATGTGTGTATGATGTTTGCACCAACCAACCATCCTTGTGCCTGCTACAAGCATGGATCAGTCCGAATACAGGCCCTACGCTGTGACCAGTTAGGAGTCTTTTCTTTGTTCCAGAGGCAGACACACTGTTTATCTTGTCAGGGACACAGTGGTGTCATTCATTATGCTCCAATGAACTGGACAAAATTCCCAGCAGGCAAGGAAGCTGCCAACAGGTATGTTAAGGACCCAGAGAAAACTCCTGAGCAAGGGTTGCATAAGGACCCTGCTGACAGCTACAGCAGTTCAACTTGCAACTCAGAAAAGCAAATGCTGCTTTTTAATGATTTACTAATGTCATTGTCCCTCCTTTTCCACCAAGAAGAGTGGAAATAGAGTGCTAAATTTCCTTTTTTGTTTACAGTTATTTTCATTTTCACATCTCATCTTCCAACTTCTGTGCTCGAGGCTCCCACTTGAGAAGAGGATGTTGGTATCCTCACTCTTTTTCTATCCTACTCCCCCAAGAGATAAATCTGCTTTTGCTGAAATTAAATAGAATAAAGCATTGAGAGTATTTTAAATGCCTAGCTTCTCTGCGTGTTACTTCTTTTGATGTCATCTCAAGTTAGGTATATTATAAGGATTAGAGGATACAAATTTCCCTACAAATAGAATCAAAACCCACCCTAGATTAATTTTCATTATGAAACACAAAAGCATCTGTATGTCATGAAAATTGTTTTTCTCAGCTTCAGAAGACTGATGGATTTTAATTCCAAGAACGCAGTGGCTCTCAACAATGATTTCCATTTCTGTGCTACCACTAACCCTCTGGATAAATGTGCCAGGAGTTTTAGGAATTGCTTTTCTGAGTTACTGGTGCAATAACTTTAGTTTGAGATTCTCAGGCCTCTCATAGTTTACCACAGAAACTTTATTAACTCCCAGAGCTGTTGCCAAGCAGGTATTTTATATCACCGCAATGCAAGACTGAAAAAGGCAGACTCACTCAAGCCCAGATTCATTACAAAATATATTCATACATCATGGTACAAATTCCTACAATAGGTTGCCTGAGATTCAAAGATTCATTTGAAAAGAAATACCAAATATCAGCCTCTTTCTTCAGAGACATGAAAATAAATGAGCTAAAGATGACATTAACTGGTGGATTTATCAGGAATACTAAAAATGTCTACTGGGTCAGCAGAGGCACCTGTGGCAAATTCAGATGGGAATTGATTCTGCCATCATTCTGTGGCAGAATAGGGGCTGATCTCCAGACCTTTCTATATAACACACTGTATTTCACAAACCCATACTCATTTGCAGATCCTGTACTACAGGCTGCCTGGCAGCAGCAAGACCCACTTCAGCACAACCAATATGTATCAGATGTTAATTAGTAGTAGCTTTATTAAATTTCTATCAGTAGCCTACATGTTAAGAATCTAATTTTAGAAAGCATTTTAGCAAGGTAACAGAAAAGTCAGTCATCTTTAGGGATAGATGGGGGAACACCATGTCTGGAACCTCTTCATACTAAAATCATACTTAACTGATGACAAACTGATACAAATACAGACTCTAAGTGGACAGTGAGGTGAACTGTCCAGAGAAAACTGGCTGAACTGCCAGGCTTAGAGGATTATCATCAGTGGTACAAAGTCCAGCCAGAGGCCAGTCACTAGGGGTACACCTCTAGGCCTATAATGTTTTCTGTCTTCATTAATGACCTGGAAAATCAGATCAACTGCACCGTCAACAAGCCTCTAGAAAGACTGGGAGAGACAATTAATACACAGGACAGTTGGGGTGCCACTGAGAGGGGCCCTGACAGGCTGGAAATTTGGGCCAACAGGAACCTCATGAAGTTCAACAAAAGGAAATGCAAAGTGCTGTCTCTGGGGAGGGAACAACCTCATGCACTAGCACAGGTTGGAAAGTGGCTTTGCAGAAGTGGATCCTGGTGTACAAAATTTTGAGCATAAGCTAGCAATGTGTCCCCAGTAACAAGAAAGGTCAATTGCTTCCTGAGCTGCACTGGGAACTGCAGATCAAAGGTGTGATTTTCCTCCTCTGTTCAGCACTGGAGAGACATCTGGAGCACTGGATCCACTGCTGGACTTCCCAGCACAACACAGACATGACTTACTGAAGTGAGTCCAGCAAACAGCCACAGAGATGACCAAGGGACCAGAGCATCTGACCCAAGAGGAGGCTGAGAAAATTGGGATTGCTTAGCCTGGAGAAGAGAAGGCTCAGGAAGGACCTTGTCAGTGTTTATATGTTCTGAGAGTATGGGAAGAAGACAGAATCGGCAGCAGTATCCAACAAAAGCAAGCACAAGGCACATTTGCTTGAATCGAAAACCAAAAAATTCCATTTAAACACAAGGGAATACTTGCTTACTCTAAGGGTGACTGAACACTGGAACAGGTTGCCCAGAAATCTTATGGAGACTCTATCTCCAGACATTCAAATATGACTGGCTATGGCTCTGGGTCACCTGCTCTAGCTCACCCTGCACTGAGTAGGGAAGTTGGCCTGCTCAATCTCAGAGGTTCCTTCCAACCTCAACCATTCTGCAATTTGTGAAACTTAGGTCCCAAAAGCAAATTACAGCAGCTAACAGATTGCTCCTGTTATCCTCTGCATAACCTCCAAGAACTCTAGAGGGGGATGAATCAGACCAGTAAGCTGACAACTGCAAGGACACATCACTGTCATCTCCGCACAGCCTTCAACACCACAGCCTATTTTTACCACAACATTGGCCATAATAGCCATGATGATCTCTCTGGATACTGCCTCAAGCAATAAAAAATACTGCAGTTTAACATTTTAAACTTCATGCTGTAAAGCAATGCACTGTATTATTTTGTTTAGGCACTGCCCAGCCTCTTGATATAGTGAGCCAGATCCACCCAACAGGTCTTTCACTGAAGCTACAGTAAGAAAGAAGCTGGCTGAAATATCTAGAATCTGCAATATACATCAATTTAGACAGAAACTAACAACACTGTGGTCTTAAATGACAGAGTAACCAAAAATCCTAGATCCAAATATTTGCAGACTTCAAAGAAGATGTATTATCTAGAAAGAATTTGTTGCTTAAGGAAAGCCTGGGCAACACCCAGTGTTCCTCTTACAAGGCTCTTCTCCAAAACAGGAAATGCTGCTGACAGAACCTGAACACAGATTTACACAGGAGTACAGAGGCTGAATTTTCAAATGACCTTCTGTATACTCATTCACACTCCTTAACCTAAAGGTATGCTAGAAACCACCTTTGGCCTCACTCAGCCCTGCAATGGTGAGGTGTTAAATCCCAAACAAGCCAAAGAACTACTCTGTAACCTAAATTTTCTTAAGCCTCCCATCCATGACTCAGTTTACCAGATGCCAGGTACCAGGTTTCAGAAGCCATAATCCAGTTTTCACGGAAACTCAATTTCTGAGATATAGTTATAGTTTAGACACTCTTCAGTTGTTCATGCAGCATGTAGTTTCAGCAGGAACACTTTCCTGATTAATTCTAATCAATACACTAATGCTTTAGATGCCATTTTGCATGCTCCTCTGGCTAATGCCAGCACTGATTAATTGCAAGTGCAAGTCAGGATAATCTCTTAGAGGCAGTGAATTAAAAAAAAGTGCTGGAACTCTTGAGTAAAGTCTCAAGTCAGAACACTTGCATACTGCATTTGTCTGTCTTCATGGATAAATGATTTTGAATCCAATTAACACACACATACTCTTTCATCTTGCTAAAGAGAGGTTTCAAAACGCTTCATTGCAGCAAGCTTTGGGACTTTGGTTCTGACATCCCATGTACAGCAACCATCTTTGTGACCATTCCCCAGACATCCAACTAATTCTGGAAGGTAGAATTAATTTCTGTGCAACCAGCCAGCCTGACACCTGTATTGCCAATTGTGTCACCACCTATGTCTTTAGTACAGTACACTATGCCTTCACCCCAAGGCATAAGTTAAGTTTCACCCAGAACACTGTCCCAGCTCTGACAGAGCCTCTGCTTTTGCACATTTAGAGAAAATTTGAAAGCAAGTCTTCATCACACAAAGAAAAATATGGAAAGAATTAGTAAAAAAAACCCCAAAAAACAAAACACCAAACCAAAGAACAAATCCTTAAATCCTGTTGCCTTATGTATAGTAAAGGAGGGCTAAATGCACTTAAGCTGTGGTGTGGGAAATGAAGAGCTGCATGGCCCCTCCTGGGTCGTGATTCAGCTTGTGTGCTCCCAGCAACTATTAATAGTGGGTTGAGGGAAGAGAAGAACTTCAAATTATCTCCTCTCCTTAAGAAGAAAGCTCTCTGAATTCAAGCTGTATTTTGCTCTCTCATCTCCACTCCACAGAAAAAAAATGATGGAATTTAACAGACTCCTCATAGCTAAGTTGGGTAACAGTGTGATTTTATTTCTTCTGGTCCAGGTTCTCATCTAAAATACTCCTATTGCTAACAAGACTTACCATGGTATGCCTGTGAGAAAAATGAATGTATCTTGGCCAGGACTTAATTTTACCTCTTTGGTAAAATGTTCAGCAAACTTTTGGGAATTACAAAATTAAATAGTAATAATAGCAGCTGCATCAGAGTATTTCACATCAAAATCTGCCTATGGCAGTGAAAAAACTAATTTTGAGAATGAAACCTTTTTAAGAGCAGAATTAAATATTAACAGTAGAAGTCCAAAAGAGAATTTTTCCCCTTTACTAGATGAATTGGTGAAAGAACATAACATTGTCCATCCTGCATGCCTTTGCATAATTGTGCAGGAGTTTATAATGGGTTTTAATCTTGCCTCCATACTGCTCCAGACTTCTCTTTGCTTCAGCAATTAATGGACACTGTACAAAGGCACAACCAGACTAGACCTTTTCGAGATGCAGCCAACATAAAATTAAAATAGTTTTCAAGAAGATGTCAATAAAATTTTAAGAGACAGAAGGATTAAAAATAAAATCACCTATAGGAGTCCATGTAAACACTTTTCTTTTTAGCTCAGACAATACAGTATGTTATCTTGTAATTCCCTTTAATTATCAACTTTAAATCAATTTCAGTTTACTCAACTTAAAATTACTTAAATGACATCAGGGCCTGAATTTGAAGCATGATAATATGGTCTTGAAAAACGGCAACAAATAAAGTTACTGTACAATAATGCAAGAGATGAATTAGTATTATAGGAGAAAATTCTTGATGCGCAACACAAAGTTTGCAATGTTAATTCTTCTGCTCACGGATAATTCTACCTTATAAGAGAAAGAGAAATGGTATACCTTTTCCTCCATTGATTTAATGCCAGTTGTCTTTCTACCCTTTTCAATGGCCTTTTGCATAAGCAAGACCTAACAGTTAGTGACAGGTTAAACATAGTTAAGACCTTTATTAGTGTCATTGGATCAGACCTTTAACATCCCTGTGAGTGGTTCCAAGAATACTTACCCGCCCTTTCCCCAAAATGCCTTTAGAAGATGCATTCACAAAAGTTTTGCCATTAAAAAAAAAAAACTGTAATGATTTTCTCTCCTGTTACTCTTTCCATGCTTTTAAGATAAAACTAATAATGCTGCCACCTCCTCCCATGAAAATGCTCTGATTGTGCTAGCTTTGACTGATGAGTCAGGCACTAGAACAGGAGACAAGATTTTGACTCCAAGCTGCAATGATACCCCCTCACGCGTGCTGGGAAGAAAGCTAAATCTGTTTTCCTCCTAGGACTGTAATGCTGGGTTCCTTTGTTCAGCTACTCTACTGAGAACTGTACAACTGGAGACATATGGCAATATAGCAGGAACTGCTTTAGTTTCAGTACAGTGAACACAAGTAGCCCATAAAGGATATTTTTATGTTACACTTATTCCTGGATAACAATACGAGTTTGCAATTAAGCCACTACAGTTTTCTTGGTAGTAAACTCTTCTCCTATATTTAGAGCATGCTACACAACCACAACACAACTACTCTACGCAGGAAAAATTATTAAAATGGCAGAAGATGAAACCTACAGAGAAAAAAAATCTTTCCCTGTTAACTTCCACAAAGTTAAAATATTTTTTTTAAATCGCTTTCCTGAGGTTCCCTAAAAAAATCACTGTTACAAAGATTTTGCCTTACTAACTTGTTTAAAGAAAATTCCCTGCTCTGAAAATTTGAAGACTTACATTTGACCACTGTAAAGAAATGAAAGAGGGAACTGACTGAAGAACCACACCCTCATAATTAAACCTAATTCTTGTGATTACAAATGAGAAACTTTGAATGGAGTTTAACACAGATTCAGCCCTGGAACAAAGAGCACAGGAACTGCAGTGGGATTCAAAGTCAGACAATAAATTTATGCTGTATGGTGGAGGGCAAACATCTTTCCAACAGAGTAATCTGGCATCTCTCCACTGGAACGTAACCCACTAAATAAATGGTATGGTTATTTTATTTCAGTTTTTCTTTTTAGAAAGTCTGTGGAATGAGTAATTCAGCTACTTACAGGATGATTTTTATTACTGACAGTTCCAAAATGTAAACTTAATGCTACATACATGCTAAGAAAATCATCTAATCAAAAACTCTGTTGGCCAAGAGTGGTTGAGACATGAGAAAGCATTGTTGGTTTTTTGAATGACAGAACAAATTACTTTAATTAGCCACTTCATCATATCCAATAAACAGGTCTGATTTTTTTTTGGTGGAAGCTCCCTGCGGACATGACATGACTAATCACTCCAGTAAGAGGCTACTGCAATTGCAAATACAGTAGAGCTCAATGACTTGCCCAGAGGAATATGTTCATCTGGCACTGAACTTTCCTTTCTGTTCTCCAGCTAAACCACTCACAGTGGGACTTTCTTCTGCCTCTTGAGAAGTACACAGTTGGAGGCACTCCTGGGATGCTATAATTAGCAATCATATCCAAGATGTAGCATAAAAACTGATGTGAAAAGAACAGCTCAGCATACTTTTCTGATGCACAATGGCTCTTTAGTGTCACCTCCTCTTGTAGTCCTCTCCCTATTTGCATATGAACTTGATTACACTTACTTTAATGAAACTAACACTGCCAAAAAATGACATTTCACTGTATGAAACCAAGTTGCAATAACTGTTGGCAGCATGTAAACCAAGGCAATCCCAGGAACGCTGAGCATTCATGCAAACCATTATATCTTTAGATGATTATAGAGACCTCCCAGCACCTTAGCAGAGAAATCAAACACCTCATTTTTTGGGTGGGTGAAAAGGACGCACAGCAAGGTTATATGACTCATTTAGTCAGTAACTAGATGGTAGAACTAGGATCAGGGATAAAAGTTTCTGATTCTTATCCCTATGTCCTAATCCACTGAATCATGCTGCTTCTGATGAGGGTAATTAAATTTAATGCTTCAGGGAGTAACTTAATTGCCTTTGAGGATCAGAAGGAAATTCCATCCTTTCAACCCAATGTACAACACTGCTTAGGTGTGCCAAAGAGTAGTTTTCATTTTTTATCTAAATATTGAAAGTAAAACATAATCTAATCCTAATTGCAGCCAAATACAGTCAAGGCTTCAGAAAGTCTTTTCAAAGGGAAGGGTAGTGGCAACATATTCTGAAATAACTGAGTTCTCAACAGCTGTGTCTGGGAGACCAATTAAACCAGGATTTTTACCTCTGCACTCAGTGATGGCTCTTCATGGCACAGCTAAAGGGAAGTACAAACATTGTGTCTGCTCACCACATGCATGGTAGAATTAAAGCCATGAAAGATTTTAGGTTCAAAGTTAAGTTCAAAGAGTGGATGAGAGGGAAGATTTCACTTAAGAGAACAGCTGTGCTTAACTCTGTATCCTTTAGGAACATGTTGCAGTTATCTAGGAGCTTTAATAACCTAGATTTCCAAATAAGATATCAATCTATCCAAAGAAAGATTAAAGACTAGATGAAGGACTGTTTGAATCATTAGGCTCAGAAGGATTTAGTGAACATCTACTCCCGTCATTCCAGCCCACTACAAGACAGTCCCTAACCTCCTCCAAGAGGCTCTGAAAACCCATTTCATCAGGTCAAATCCCGTAAAAAGCTGTCTGGTTAGGGAAAAAAAAAAAAAAAGGCATGACTGGGTATCAGAGATTCCCAGAAATAAAAAATGCTGGCAGATAATCCTCAGTAAATGCCACCTTTCCCATAACTTAAGCTGTTTGCAGTCTTTGCCTGCAACACAGAGGTAGGTGTATGATTGCACTGTGCATAGGGTGTGCCATATGAGATGCAAAATAGGTAAGTAAATAAAAATAAAACATGGTGAAAAATAAACATAAGTGAAATGCTTCTCATAAAACTGTACAATACAGGGGATATCTATGCACAAACAATGTGAGGGGTAACATGAATGGAAACTTCAGGGGTGAAGATGAAAGATGCATTTACTGATGAACAACTTCCTCTTTCAATTTAATTTGCTTCCTTCAAAAAGAGCTTTGAAAGAAGTGATTCATTAAGAAGGATGTGAATGGGGAAAGATGAGGCTTGGAATGCAGAAAGGTTTTGTCCAATACTGCTTATGTAGCAGGTATTGTAGGAGTTAACCTATTGCAGAAGAGGGACCTTTGAATGGTATTTTGAATGGAGAAGGAAGTTAAAATAAAAAGGAGAGTGACTAAAACAATCACTTGCTTGGTATGCTCAAAGAAAAGGAACCTGGCAGGTCAGTGTCCACTCTTCAGAGCAAAAGACATATCAGAAGGCAGACAGATCATACCACTTAGCAACTGAAATGTCAACTTTAAAGAAAGAGGAATGTCATGAAAGTGAGGTTTGCACAGCTTTCAACATGGCAGCAGTCACAGCAATGACATCAGAGCTGATAACAATGTCCATGCTATCTTACCACATTTGGAATATATGCAAGAGTAACATCTGCTATGTAGGTCCAAACAGAAGAAATGCTGCCTACAGTCAAGTCTAGTTTTTCCACACATGTTGAGACTGTTTCTTTCCTACTGATCTAAATCCCCCTCATTTTGTACAGGATATTTCTGAGAGAGAATTGCTGAACATCCAGGAGGGAAGTCAAGAGTAATTGACTGCATCTGCCACTGCCCGGAGATACAAGTTTAGGCCACTGTCTGGTTTCTCAGCTTCCCAGAATCTGGAGTAAAGAGATGTTTTATTTAGCTCAGCATACATTTGCCTGTTAGTCTCAATATTTGGCACACACACCTCCTTTGAGCATAAATAAGAAAAGCCTTGACAAGAAACATGCATAGAAGACAGACTCCACAAGATGTTCTAGTATAATATACTGGCTCCTCAAAATCAAATAAAAGGGGTCCTAAACCAAGAAGATCATTTCCTTGGTTTAATAATGCCAATGAAATTGAAGGTGTTTTGGAACAGTGATTTTAAAACAGCATGAAAACATGATGACTGTCTTTAGTGTTTACTGGTAAAGAGATTACCTAAGTCTTTTTGTGCATTCCCAAAATCGCAGTCCTACCAATGCTCTTCATCTCAGAATCACAGTAATTTTTGAATTTGAAAACCAAAAAACCACCTACATCAGTAATTGCAATTCATTAACATTTTCTGGGATAGCCTCCTGCCTTTAGACACCCTTCTGAGAAGCAGATCACGCACTGCAGCATCCTGGAAAGCTAGGAAACATGAGTTCAGCCTCACTTGCAAGCTCACTTGTATTGGGCAAAGAAAACTATTCCACAATTCCCTCACAGGGTAAAAATGGGGGAAAAGGTCATTGCTACGATATTTCAGTGTGACTTTAGAAACATTGTGACATTTCTATGAACTTCAGTATAAAAAGGTATAGTTGGTGCCTGAGGATATTGTAAGGCTTGATTAAGTCAACAATGTGAAAAAGGCCAAATAAATCCAGGCACTATTTCTATGGTCTGACTTAAACACTATTTTGAATATAATATTTAAATCAAACTCTGAACAAAGATGAGTTTTCCTATATGAACCTGCAACAACCTTGGAGCAGCTGAGACAGCAAAGGCGGCAGGTAAAAAATCCATATGCAAAGGTACATATTGTCAGGTCACCTAGAGGCAGCATAAACTGGGGAGCAACACCAAGACTGCATTTCCTGACATTAATCATCTGTTTCAATGTCACATCAAGAGGATTTTTCAATGTACTATTTTCTATAACCATTTCCTTGCTGTTCCTCCTTTCCTGAGCAGAATACAACCATAATCCAAGTGCTGCAGGCTGATAGGAAAGACAGTAAAATTTCCAGCCCTTTCTTTCTTGCCTCACTGCTTTCCTACATGGGTTGCCTGAGTACTTATTTCAAGTAGGATTTTGCCTTTTTCATCAAAATTTAGATTTATTGACTCTCAAAGTCTCACAATGACCTCTAATTTTCCCTAACAAACATAACCACAAAGCTCTCAGGCTCCATATCTGCCAAGAACAATCAATACTGTTGAACAAAAACCAGTCATGGACCACAGCAGCCCTTGCCTCTGCCTAGCTCAAAGGTTTTATGCAGTTTCAGCTTGTTCTTGGGTGAACCACCTCCTGAGGAATTAAAGGTTCATATCCAAATGTTCCCGTGCAACCCTTTTTGCATGGGTAAATTGCCCCAGGATAAACTGAACTCTGGTCACAGGGAGGTTAAAGCTTTCTGGGTCCATAGGATGTGATAAGCAGTGGGGCTGGAAGGAAGATGCCATTATGTTAAAGCTCCATCAGAGCTGTCAAGTGATTGTGCTTTAGTCTCTAACTCCATCCCTGCCACAGCCTTACTAAATATATATCCATGTTAGCCACTGTGAGCCTCAAAGCAGCTCTGCCATTAGCCCACACCAGGATGACTCCACTGATTAAGTGCATTTATCTGACACGACAGCAAAACTCCTCTTTTCCTGACAGTAATTCAGAAATGGGATGAATACAAGGATAAGGAAAAACAATGGGTAAAAAAAAGTATATATAGAAAGGCTATGGGTATACTCAAGCTTCTGTTGGCTGCATGAAGTTTTCAAACTTCATCAAGGACTTCAACAGCAATTTAGACTGTTCACTGCTGTCCCAGGGCAAGAGAGAAAGGAAGGAATGCAGAGCAACCACTGGCCTGGGGCCTTCCTGAATTAGTGCAGAGCCATCCCGATGCTCTGCTCATTTACAGCACAATTCCAAGAGGCGCTTCCCTGTATGAGCTAATTTAAAAACCAGTTCAGAATGTAAAAATAGTGACCTTTTGGCCTAGTAATAGTTTACATTCACTTGCAGTTTAAGTTACTGAGAATAATAGAGAATTAGGACGTCTAATCTTGTAGGTGAAGTGAATTTAGTCCAAAGAGCATTATGGCCTCAGAGCAGCCTTCCCATCATCCCCTCCCTTTTTCTTCTCTCTTTGAAAACTGAGACAGCACACTAAAAGCCATGGCAAATCTCTTCACTAGTTCTATCTAGCAAGTGGCTGTGTTTGAGATTCACATCTACAGAAAAGGCCCAGAACATGTCACAGATCCATCAACACTTTTGAAGGTGAATGAATAAAGTACTTAGAGAGCAGAGCAGCTGTTTCAATTACAGCATTAGCAGCCCAAGCCCTAAGCACTCAGTGCTCCTGGAAGCCCAAGGGTGGGTAGGGAACAGAGCCATCTCTATGGATTATAATTAAAAGACCAAGGCCAATTGCACATTCAGAGCAAACGGGCAACAAATGCTTTGGTTGCAGTTGGTCATTTTCTCTTTCAGCCTTCCAGATTTTTGTTTTTGCTTTGCAAAACCTCTTTCAGAGTATGCCAAGTACAAGCAATTCCAACAATCCCATCCTGCTGTTTATGTTTTTCAATTCCTTCTTCATGGAAATAAAAGGAAAAGAAAAAAAAAAGATTTGGGCGTCTTCTCCTCCCCCCTTCTACTTTCACAGGGACAAGTTTATATCCTGAGGCTCTTATTGGCTGCAAAATGTTCATTTCTCAGCAGGTAATGTCCCATGTAAATCATTGCTCCATTGCAATAAAAGAAATGGTGAATCTATGTATTATATTTCACGCCTGCTGATGCAAACCATGTAAATTCAAGAATTTGCCTTATAACTTTCGTTAGTTAGACATCTAAGTTCTCAGACAGCAATGATCATACAGAAAATAATGCAATTGGCTCAAAAGCACACACAGAGATTCCTCCCTTGAGGGAATTTCTGTTCAACCACACACCATCGAGTGGACAAACAAACCAAATTCAATTTTACTAAACTCTAACTAAACAAAAAAATAAGTTTTATTCCTCTGACCATATTGATACACGAGCACAATGTAGTTACTTCTGGAACAAGACCTGCCAGTGTTTTAACAGAGCACTATTGCACAAGGTAATGCCCTGAACTTGAACATCAGATGCCAGGGAAAGGCACTCTGAAGTCCTCAATACACCAATAAATAAAGCTTCAAGATATCCACTTATGAAAGTGGGGAGGCAGAGATGCAATACACAGGAATACACCACAAGACTCTGCTAAAGAAACTGCAGCCTGAGGCCAAAGCGGCGAATGTGGCAACCTCTCCGAACAGCAACACTCTTTCTAGGATGGCTGGATGGGGCAGGCCCTTCCCTGCTAGAAGCCCTGAACTCTGTAAGCAGAGTTTACAGTTAACTTCAGTTAACTCAGACATGAGCTGTGCCAGTAGAAGAGAGATTTCTCAACCCTACTGCCCCAGGAGGAGGAATTGCCTCCAGCTACTTTGCTAGAAGATGTTAGATGAAGAGATAATGGTGATAATGCACAGTATGGACTGGAGCAGCTGACGTACAAGAAAAGCCCGAAAGTGTTGGAATTGTTTAGCCAGGAGAAGGGTCAGGTAGTATGTTATCAATATGTACTAATACCCTGTATTGGCTCTGCCTAAAGCAAAGGGGCTGGACTAAACGATCTCCAGAGATGCTTTTCAACCTCAACCATTCTGTGATCCTGCAGATCAGGCAGAAGATGCCTCACTGGCTCAAGATCTCTGCCTTCACTGCTGATTCCTTTAACAAAGCATGCTGAATTACTGGTGCTGCCAGATAAATGATATTGGAAGCTCAATAATAGCCACATCTTCAACTTTTCTTTTTCAGCTGTAGACTCAGAGCTTCACTTGAATGAACCTAACATGCACTGCAACAGGGTACATGAATAAGAAAATGCATATTATTATCAGTTTATTAAAATAATCTCTGCTTTCCTCCTGTTGATGGAGGCCTTGAAAATGCAAAGAGCTAGAAGAACATCAAGAGTTATTAATGAACCCTATGTCAAATGTTCCAAACCTTTTCTCCCTCTGAAATGAATTCAGAGTGAAAGAATCATTTTCCTATAAAGTGTGCAAAAGTTAGTAAGTCTCATGCAGCTGCTCCCTGTAGGGAAGCCCTTCAGACCCTATTAGAAGACCTGCTCTGTGCTTGATTTATCTTGTACTTTGTTGGCTTTTTTCCTGGTCACTAATCTCTATGAATAGAGGGGGCAGGAATTTTCTTCTTGTTATTTTGTGCTAGCAAAGGGCAACATTCAAAACCCTGAAATGTACACGTCTTTGTAAACAGGACATTGGAGAATATGGGCAGATCATAACCAGGCCAGAAATTTCATCTATTGGCAGGTGAGTCATAGAGCAGGAGCCAGGGAGAAGGATGGGGGGAGATGGAGAACCACAGCACTAGCAAGCAAGAAAAGAGGCAGAGTACAGACAGCATGTGGATTAGAGCAAGACAGCCAAAATATGTGCAACAGGACTAGCTGCCTCAGACACAATGCCCCAGAGGCAGCCAAGACTGTGACCACATTCTCACTGCAGTTGTACTTTGTGATTTACATGAGATGGGAAAACAGGTGCTCTTTCAACTCTTCTGTACAACTGTTCAAAAAAAAGGGCCTAGAGCGAGGCAAACAAGCAGTGCATTTAAATACTTGAATGCCAGCATGGACTGACTCTTTCTCTATGTAAACTTCTGCCTCAGCCTTGTATTGTTTTCTCTTTCCCTCAGCCTTTAGGATGTCAGGGTACAGACATGGGCCAAAAGCAAAGAAACACTCTATGCACTATTTAACATTCTTTAAAGGACACCAGGCAATCCATGAAACACTTCAGGAAGAAAGCCCCTGAAAAAAACTGAGTGATCTTTCTAGGGTGGAAAACTGAGCTGCACAAATTACAGTTCAGAGGAGATCTCAGCTGTTGTTCTTTCCTCAATATAATCTTTATGAATAATTGTGTACTTACAAACGTCACAGAAATATCTGTTAATATCAGAAAGAGAATATAACTGAAACTTATAGGTGTGAATCAGAAATGCTATCTAAAAATGCCTGAGGAAAAAAATACCACACCAAAAGGAGTTTTAATAGTCACTTTCAACATAATTTACTGGGAAATGAGGGGATGGAGATGGGGACACAGAAGAAAGGAAAAGAAGAAACAATGGGGACAAGGTGAGGACAGCAGATTAAAGACAGGACACAGCCTCCTGAAATAAGCAATCTCTGTAGAAATGGGTGAGACTAGTGAACTTCAGTACATTTGCAGAGATGAAAAAAAAATTCCATTACAGCAGGGAGACCAGAAAGGCACAGACTAATGTCCCAGCTCTTGCAGCCCTAGTGATTGTTCCCAGTCTTATGTTCCTAGCTTAAGTAATATGTGTTACTCAGGCAAAAGCTGATGGTGATCAAAAATTGTTAGAAGTAAACAGCTTTTTAGATTCAATGAGGTCAGCCGAGTCAAAGGCTTGTCCCCCCCCTGCCCCCTCTCCTCTTTTTTTTAATTTTTTTTTTTCCTTTCTTCCTTTTTTTTTTTCCTTTCTTCCTTTTTTTTTTCCTTTTTCTTTAGGCAGGTCTCTAGATTACCAATCCCGATACCTCAGAGGCTTTCACCCTTTGAGGACAAAATGGAATTTGACGTTGGACTACTGTTTCAGATATGTCTCTAAATTCTACTGAAAAATAATAAATATAAATATATAATAATAAATATAAAAAGAAAATACAATTTTTATGCAAAAAGGAACTACAAAATTCACTGGAGTTGATTAATCACTCATTTATAAACTTATCCTGAAGAAAAGATAATGATAATATGTGGATTATGCATCAGCAGCAAAGTCAAGGTTTCAACAGAAAGGTACGTAGGGGGGAGCTGAAGTGACAGTGGAAAGTCAGCTGAGGCACAGAGAAAAGGAAAACTTCTAGAGGCTGGAACAAGAGACAGACACAGACCTAATCACAATAGACAAGGATGTTGTATTCATAATTATATGATGTCTGAAGAAGTACAAAAGATGATGATCCATATTCTCACCCTATAGCTATTCCTTCCCTATTTCAGGGTGAGGTTCTCTTGAAAATTCTGCTGGGATTCTTTTCTTGCTACTAAATATTACTGCTGTAGCATATGGCTGAAACACACTGGTATTGCAGGAAGACATCACGCAATAAATTGAACACTTAATATCCAAAGAGACTAGTTCCACTTAATGCATTAAAACAAGCTAAAAAATACCAGAAAGATCCTAAATGTCCGCAGTCTTTAGAATCATGCCTGAAGAGTAATGACAATGGGCAGCACTATGCTTTTGACCAGATCTAGGATTAACACCAGCTATGCTCTATTGCACTAGCCACCATGAGCAGGGTAATGAGAAACTCATTACTCAGCAAGTATTTGTACAAGGTTCCCATAAAGGTTCAGATTCTTATCTAAATTATTCTTTCCTATCTCAATAGATTTACCTACCCTTAGCTCTGATCCAAAGAAATTTTCTTGATGGGGGCCTTTGAGTGCTGTAACACAGTTTTCTCTTAAGTTGTTTTTCTTATGCATATTTTCTTCATCTTTCTTCACTTGCACAGAACAGAGAACTAGAGCTGAATCATTTATATTCCACAGAGGTGGGTTTCTGTGGGAATAATCTAAGAAAGCAACAGGTGGCCTGAATGGCACTTTGAGATGTTCTTTCAGCTAAGCCTGCTAAAAAAGTGTGTACAAGCTGACAATGTACAGCAGCTGTGTCCAGCCTGTGCTACACACTACAGCTTGAAACAAAAACTGCCAGCAACAAAATTTAACACACGTGTGAGAAGTTTTTCTTTAACAAGCCGACTCCTGGCCCACTAGGGATCCCACTGACCAATTACTGGGAAAAGGACTCCAACAATATTACTCAGTGTTACAGTCTCGAGTGAAATTAGAGATGAAATCACCATTACCAACAGAATTTTGTCATTCAGTCAATCACATTAAAAGTCTTAGCTGCAGATGCATCCCTTTTTTCAGATTATGACAACAGAAAGCTGAGCTGAAAATCTTCTGGCAGTGCAGATGTCTCTTTACAGAGAAAGTCTGGATGGGAGAAGGAATTCTCATCTTCCAAAGCATGTGAAAACACATGAAAACAATGTTGAGATACAAAAAGAGATGTAGTAAACAATCAGAATAATTTTTCACCAGAACTACTCTATTTAGAACTGTGTCACTCCATGTAAGAGAATAAGAAGCATGTATTTTCAGTAAAAAGGGAAATTCCAAAAGAAAAGAAAAATTGCCTGTCACAAAAAATTATTCAGAGGCTCCTGACACTTGAGGATTCCTGGGTTCCAAAAATTTGTGTTGAAGAGCTAGAAAGAAGTCTTGAAGCTCAGCTTTGTAACAAACAAGCAAAATTAAAATAAGTAAAATGATACATCAGTGGGCATTTAGCATTATTTGTATAGTTCCTTTGGATCCTTCAGGATTCAGATGAGATCTAGTAGTTACAATTTTTTTTTTTTGATATTCAAAATGACAGATGAGTAATATACGTATGTTCCTACAAAAAGATTCAATATAATTTCACAGAAAAAAACTTCCAAACAGGTAAATCGTGAAACTGGTAAAATTTGGTTCAGGTCTGAATTCCACTAAATTGGAAAAATATTATTAGATGTCTATACTCTATTGCATTATATACAATAATAGCTTCTAATCACATTGTTATGGCAAGAGTGCCCATACAATGCTGAGTTCTACAAATCACTTTTCTTATAACAAGAGCATATGGTCTTTGAAAATGTTATGTCTTTGGTAGCTTTGTGATGCAATTTATTCATAGGTGAATTTTGGCCAGCAAGCACACTTTGCTCTTTTTGATTTTTTCTAGCATCACTTCTCAGAGGAAAAAAAAAACTGTTTCCTGAGGCGAGGACATTTGTACTTTGATCAAAATTCTGTGAAAACATAATTTTCAAAATATTGTTTGAGCCTGCCTCTGCTCAAGAACCCGTGCTGTAGGATGAAAAGCAATTCTCTGAGCACAAATTCAGGCTTCACATCACCAACTTCTCCTTTAACAAAAAAACCTAATGTAGAAAGCCTCTACAATTTGCTACCTTGCCAAGATACTCATTTGCAACATTTGTTTGGTGCTTTTCATCCTGAGCTACAAAGGCTCATTCCAAGTGGGCATTGGGCGTGAGAGTGCTCCCGGGTTGGGAAAAAGCTCCACCTTTCACTCTCTCCAGTGGGTAACCCCTCACCTTCATGTACCTGACCCCATGCAGTCAAAACAACAGGCTGTCGGACTTTATGCATCGAGCAGGTGTCTGGAAGGGTGAACTACCCTCAGCATGGGCTCAGCAGAAGCTATTACCCTTTTGGCACCACAGGCTACTCAAACAGCCCTGAAGTAGGTGTGGCTGCTAAAAGCCTCACTCCCTAGGTTGTCTCTGGTCCATCCTGTCTCTCCTCACATGTTTCTCGCTGTTCCTGGTGTTCAAGGTGCTTCAGAGTTTCCCCACTGTTGCTAAGATTTCTCAGTGGTAAATCTCATTCTGTCTTGCTTAAGAAAGCATTAGAAAAAAACAAATTATATCTTTCTCAAAACAAGCACACTTCTACCTTTAACAGATTAAGTTCAGTGAAGGTAGCCAGTAAAGCTACAAGCCCTTCTCAGCCTATCTCCGTCATTTTTATCTTTGTTGTTGCTGGACTGACATGCCTTATCTTCATAGCAATTATGGACTAGAGGCAGCACTGCAAGTATTTGGTTGTTGTCCACCAGCTTGACCCAGCTATGACCTTAACAGCAACTTTTTATTAAGAAGCAGAAGGCAAGACTGGTATCCAGCATCTCTTTTTTCCTTGGCCTACCCATTTGCTCTGCAAACAAGAAAGCTGAGTCATGTCAAGTGTGAGGGAGACCACTGTGATCTGGGCACCAAACGAAGGCTTCTCAAGAGCAGGCACTGAGAAGTGACTGAACTTTACCCCAGGCGAAGTCAGGGATGAGCACACATGCTTCACTGGAACAACAGTCAAACAAATGTTCATACTTCTGAAAATCCCACCTGGGTTCATTAAGAGTTATGCCAAGTTCACTGACTCATTTCAAAACAAACTGAAGACTCTGGAGAAAAAGAATTTTCGATCTGTGCAACAAATGACCAAGTGTTCAAAATATTTCAATTTTCTTCACACAAAGAATACAGTAATTCAATTTTCTATTTAACTTCCACTTACTCTAACCTAGTTCTTCATGCAACAGCACACCACCTGATCCTGAACTTCACCATAACACCCTCGATCAGCCAAATCAATCCAAAAACTGCAGAACCTCATACATCTATCTATATGGTGCTTAAGCGTTCACCCACACACCAGAAAAATAATATAAGTCACAGCCTTGACACCTTCTAAATCCCTCAAAGATCATTTGCAAACTATGACTTACAGTAGCAGCATCTTGAAGCTCCTGGATTTAAGACACTGGTGAACCAGACTTTTCCAGCCACAGCAAAAAGTTCTTGTGCAGTGAAGCAACACACTTTATGTTGTGCAGTGTGGCTGCAAACCTCAAGCACTCACAGGACATTAATTAGCTCTAACTGAGCTGGTCTCCCAACCTTTGTTGACACCAGTGTGAGCTTTCCTTTAAACCTTTTCTGTGAGAAACCCTCTTGTAGGTAATCCAGAGCCAGTCCTGTAAACACCTTTTTCCATCAGATTCTCTTATAATTAAATACTAGCACCTGCTGGGCATGTTTCCCTCCATACAGTTCTGTGTTCAAAAAGCCTTCTGTTGTTAATCAGCACTGATTACCAATCTCTCTGGCGGTAATTGGTGTATCATGCTGCAAACCACAGCTCTGGGAGTCATACAAAGTTTCAATAGAGGGCATGACCATAATCCTGTTTTCTGATCCACGTGGATCCACTCCAGTACCACGACAGTTAGTTAATGCTCACAGTACTATAATCTGACAGAATGAAAGCAAATTTTGTCACTTTACAAAGCATTAGAACATGTCTTTCTGTAACACATCTTGCTTAAAACCTCAGGGCATTGTCCAAAAAACAGAAATGTGGCACTGTCAGTGTCAAACTTGGTTAGTGAGTGAATGTCCTGGCAAACACAGCTCTCAACGCCATCAATCAGGCAATGCCTCCCTGCTCTTTTCAAGTTTTGATTACTTCATGAAATTTTTACATCTTTTCTTCCCTCCGAATAAACAGCATATGTTGAAGAATTCTTAAAAATAATTTTTCCCTCAAGGGAAAAAGTTTTCCCTCTAGTAAAAATGTATCATTACCTTCAGTTTCACTGTAAAATGGGAAAAAGAAAATACTGAGAAATTCAATGTAGATTGCATGCTGTGGTTTTAAGGGCAAAATCTCCCACAGTACAGCAAGAACATAAACCAGCAAAATAAAAGTGGTTGTTACTGGATTTTTAGATTTTCAGAGCAAGATGATAGGACTGAACACTTACCATCTTTTCCCAATTCTGCCAGCAGCCATAAAGCCAAATGCTCAATTGGTATTTTATGTTCTGCAAAGGAAAGGCTGGAAAAATATGCTGTACAAATTAAATACCTAAGGGAGGTTACCCGAGAAGAAAAGATCTTAATTTACAAGTGAATCCTTAAATTAATAATGTTAACAGATGCATTTCTACTTATTGTTTGTGTATGTAATAGCTCAGTCTTAGGCAAAACAGGAAATAAAAAGAAAAACAAAATTAACAACAATTGCAGATAGCTCTAAGTCATCACTCCACTATTTGAGTGACTTTGAACATGAGTCAGTGCTTTTACTGAGGAGGAGGAAGAATGTGGGAACTCTTGTCTATGTCTCTTTCAACACAGACTTTGAACTAAGCTACTCTAATTTGTGGTCCACAATGTGTCTGTTCTATGCAACTACACCCAGGCTGCTTGAGGTCCCAAAGATGCTGATAATAAAAAATTTTACTGCCCAAAGTTATGAAAAACTCTGCTGGCCAAGGGCAGTCTGTCTAAAAAGATGAGCACCTTAATGAAAAAGCTCCTTTTTCAGTTTATAAGGTCAAATCAAAATCCAACCTTGGATCGTGAGCATGAGGTGATTCCAGAACGCACTCCTCTGTGATACCTGCTTCTGTACAACGTACTAAATACACACAAGGATAAAGCAAGCAAGAGGGTGAGAAAGGCTTTGTTGATTGGGATATTCATCTGGAAGTCACTAATCCCTGGTTCAGCCAGCATTCAATATTGGTTCCTCAGCCTGATACTGTTGCCAGGAGAAATCACAGCTCTGGTTTCAACACACACTGGCATTGGCTGCAAGAGCTCTAAAATGCAGGTTGAGTTTTGCCCCATCAAACCGCACAGATTGTAACTCATGAAAATGCTACTGGTTATCAGAAGCAGTTTTCTTTTATTTTTGTCTTTTATTTCTTCAGAATTTTCCTTCTCTTCCTCCTCTTCTCTTTCCCCAATGCCAATGGTGTAACAAAGAAGAGAAGTGGATCAGCACTTCAGTACAATTAGGCAATAAAATTGTCTTCCAACTTTGTTATTTTTTTATTAAAATATAATTATGACTTTGTCTTTGTTATGCTCTTTTTCCAACAGCCAAAAGGTTGAAAGCAAAAGAAAAGCTTGGTCACCAACTCATTTCTCTGTGAGGAATACAGAAAATATAAGCTTTTATTCGGGAGTTTTCTTTTGTTTCTTTCTTCTTTCAGGCCTGTCTTTCATTAGAAGAAGATCAAGCCTTTCCTTGAGTCAGAAGGCTCATTAGGTGGTAGGTTATCACTCCACAAAAGCTGTACAAGCAGGCCTGAGGGAATATTAAGTCAGCAAGACACAGGGTTTATTTTCAAATCCTGAGAAACAAGCTTTAGAAAAAAACCACTGCAAAAGCTGTCTTGCCATTCATCTGAAGGCTGAAGAATTTGCAGCTGTGGCAACTACGATAAGAAGGTTCCTCCAGACTAGAAGATAAAGAAAAATTTAGTTTTGCTTTTCACTTGCTTGAGAAATACAATCCTATCTCTCCCTTCAGAAAGTTTCGGGAGGGGAAGGGTGGAAAACTGGAATTCCCTTTAAAAGCAGTGAACATTGGCAACACGTTTTCTGCACTCACTACCTTTAAAACACGGAGCTAATTCAGTGCCCACCATGATCCACGGGTGCTGCTGAGGTGATGTAATGAAGGTAGAGCAGCCTGAAGAGATCAGGAGGGAACTGCTGACAGCACAGCAGTGACAAGAAGACCTGGTGTGAAACTGTTCATCAGAGGGGAGACTCCAGCAGCAACATGACCTGTAGGCAAGCACAGGAAGAGGAGATCTCAAGAGAGCCTCAGATTCTCTTTACACCACTTGTCCCTGTAGTGTTTCCAAATCTGTGGGTGGAGAGATGATACCTAATGCTCGCTCTCCTCTCTTTTTTGGATCCAGTTCAAGTCCTGTAGCTCTGAAGAGGATCAGCCCAAGAGTATACCCTATGTATTTTGTAAGGGTCATTTGTTCTCTGCTCATGGCCTTTCTTCAAGTACCACAGATCACTGTGCAGATGCAGGGAAAATGAGGAGACACTAAGAATGGGGGCTGTGAAGCAGAGAATGATGACTTCAATCTGCTTCTGAGCTTTTAAAACACAGAGTAACACTCATTATTTCAGCAATTGCGCAAGTTTATATTACTTTCTTGTTGTTCTTGCCATTCTTTCCTGAAAATTGTGCTGGACAATTTCAAGCATACATTCTTCTGGAGTTCACATAATGTGCCTTGAGCAAGTCTGCAATGAAAGCCTTAACCTTTCTCTGCACATAATGATGTGAGAGCAAGGAGGTCTAGCCTACTTTGTAGGATTTTGTAAAGTATAGTGGGAAAATGATCTTATTTCATTCTCCTTCTGAACTTTCCAACTCCTGAAAAAATGATTCTGCATCTATGCTAAACAGAAGTGAAATGTCTCATCTGCTTTGATCACACTACCAGGTTGTCTAGGAGACAGGGGCTGACAGAAGGTAGGGATGAGTCTCACTTAGGATATCATTAAAGTTAAGATCCTTTTGCATGACGAACTTGAGTACTAAGAAAGAAGAGTTTCCAAGGGCAGCACAGGGAAATTCAGAAACTGATCTAAACACAAAGCAAGTCCAGAGCTTGTCAAAACCAGTGCAATTTATACCATCACTTGACCTTCTCCTTGAACATGTTAGCAAAGTCTAAATTGCTAGATTCTGCCACGTGAAGTGTTCTACCTCAACACCCTAGGATTCTTTGGTATCACTGTTTTCAGTGAAGCAAACATTACCAATGGATAACAGAAGTATGACAAAAAGCAGAAGAATACAAGGAATATAGGATAGGGTATTGCTATATTTATATGTCAGAGGAATCTGTCCTCTGCCACAGGTTACACTTTCATAAATTCTGCTTCTTTGCACACACACAACAAATTCATACCCAGTTCTACATGTTGAGGGACTCTACCAATGTGGACTGCACTGTCTCTGATACTGGCCTTTTCCTACTTACAGAAATTGTTTGATCTTGCTGAGAGCACCAGAATTCTGGAAAGTCACTGAGAGTTGTTCACCCCCACCAAGAGTTCTGAAAAGATCAGGACATACAGGCCACAGGATAAGACAGATCAGCGTTTAGGTGGTCAGAATTATCACTCTTTTTTTTGCAAACCACGGCAGGGTTTGTTAATGTGGATCTGTTTCAAACTTTTTAAAGCTATCTGTTTCTTTGTTAGTTTAGAAAAATTCTAGATGAGGGACTGTGGAAAAGGCAGAACTTAAAACAGTACAAATTAGCTCATAGTAACAAAGGGCCAGCAAGTATGCACCTGGGGTAAAAAGGATGTGCAAATTTCCTTGACAGTCCTTGGACAAACCATGGCTTAGGATCTTAGTGCCAAAATGCTGGAAAGCTCTTCTTTGGAAGGGTACAAGTGGATGATAGCAGCATAGAATTTGAAAAGTGTCCTGTCCTGACTTCAGAAAAATTACAGACACCTCCAAATTACTCAATTTTGCAGTACCAAATGCATAGGGAGAGATTTAATCTAATCTAAACTCTAATCTAATAAAATCTAATTTAATCTAATCTAACTCAAAATCTAACATATCTTCTGTTTCTATTGTTGAAATCTTAAACATTGAATACAGGCTTCTAGTTTGGCCTTACTATGCATTAAACACGACAGATTCTGCTTTCAATCATGCTAACATACAAAAAAAAGGCTAACAGCATAACACATTCAGTCTGGGTTTAGAGCTGTTTAACAACATACAGAGCAGTGACAGGATGGCTGCACTTAAAAATGTAGCACGCCTGAGCTGAAAAATCACACTATATAAACAGAATTAAAAATTTTTAACAGGACTTTTTCTCCCTGTCATTTAAAAAGAGATTTGTTTTTCCTCATTTGAGAAAGCTAAGACAAGATCTTACAAAACAAAACCTGTTTCATGCCAGGCAGTTTAGGTGGGTGTTTTGCATATGCAGAAACTACAGCATTTAGCCCGTAAACAGAAATTTCTTCCACATAGCTCTAGGAAAAGTAGGAATCATTGCAGAGAAAAGTCTAATGTAGTTCTGAATATCCTCTCTTTCGAGATATTTAATGACTTTCATACTTATGTTTAAAATTAAATAATCACAATCAGGCCAAAGCATTTTTTCACAAGGACAAAGAATTAACTACTCACCATGCCAGCGGTCGATTTTATGTGAAGGAAAAGGTAAGTAACCATTTTCAAGAAGTCAACCCATGAGTTACAATGCCAAAATTATACTGGAACAGCTTACAGCTGCGATCTTAATCAGTCAATTAAAAAAATAAAAGGAAAAAGATAGAGGTATAAGAGGTGTCCTTGGTGCTTCCTCAAGCCCTATCTACTGAACTGCTGTTCAAATGAACTCTACAATACAGCCAGCCATGATCTTTAGAAGAAATAATTCCTTTTCAAAGAAATGCTCTTCTGTTTAAGTGAGAGCTTTTCATTTGGATGTACTGTTCAGCTGAGAAATTTAGATTCCAGCAAAACCTTCTCTGAAGAAAAATTCCCTTTCTTCCCCTTTCCTCCCAGGAAAAAACAAACAAAAAAAAAATCCCAAAACCCCAATAAGATAAAAAATTGTCAAATGACATGGATCCGAGATCAGGAAAAGAATGATACACTGCACTTCCGTAATGCCTATATTCACCAGAATCTGTTAATATAAAGTTTACAATGACTATGAGTAGAGATACTACTTTCCAACAAATCTGCTAAATTTCAATTTTTTTAATTTTGGGGGTAGATTCTCATCCACTCTGAGATTTTCCATTATAATTAGTTGTCTCGGGCCAAGCACACACACAAAAAAATTCACAGGTTAATTATTTGCTCTGGTTTGTTGTTTGGAACAGGTCTCATATAGCCATACTTCATTACTTTCCTAGTTCTGTTCAAACCAGATTTGAAATACAAAAAGCATACCTTTCTGCTAGATATGCTTTTCAAAATTTTGACTTTTATTGCCTTCAAATGCTTTGGGCTACAAAAAGTGGCCCCAAAGTTAATGAAGATGCACTGTATTAGTTTAAACACAAACTACAGGTAGTCAAAAAATAGTATGGAGGTTTTTTGAGAGCGTCCACAAACTCTGTTCTTTTTCTGTCAGAATCCAGTATTTCACAAAACCTTGGAGTATCAAAGTTTCTGAGCAGGTCTAATAAAAACGACAATTTTTATCTCTGTAGAATATGCTTGTGTCTTCCTCTAGAAACTGTGCACTAAGATGAAACCCCCACAGTGATCCCTTTCTTTCAGAGGACAAAGTTTAAGAGGATTTCATGTTCTTCTGATCCTTCAGGCACTTAGCAGTATGAGGCAGGGGTTGCCTTCAGATCTTGTGAACCAAAGTCTGTCTCCTGCAAAACAGAACTGACCCATCAGTAGGGTACAGCTGAAATACGACATAACTCATGAGGGCAGGCCAGTCTCACATAAGGAGGGCCTTGAGCCACTGGAAGACAAAACATTCATATCTCTGCCCTCATTTTTCTGAGTGGCAGCTGTGGGAAATCCTGCCGAAGCTTGCAGTGGTAAGACCAGCACCCCGCCCGGCAGAGGTGCAACTCCCAGGCTGGTGGACCAAGGTCCATCAGGTTCAAAGTCTTGTTTCTACCCTGCCAAAGGCCTACTTTACTTCTTAAAGGTTAGTTGCATTCAGAAATCCTGCTCACAGGCTATTTCTGTGTGCATTATGTGCTCCCTTTTGCTTTCTTTAGAAGAAGTGGTTGAACCAGAAGTGACCAAATCATCAGTGCTGTGCTGTGGATTACATCCATTCTTTGAGAGATTTGAAGAGATAGCATTTGGTTCAAAGGTTGGGCATTTGACCACAGAAACTCCTTGATTTAGGAGAGCATCAGATGCAATGACCTGCATAGTAGATGCTTTTGCATTCCTTTATAAGAGCCTGAGGAGCATTCAAAAGACAGAACTTCAGATATATCTGCAGTTAATTAAAGAAGAGACACGTTCAGAGAGGGGTAAATACCTGGTACAGACAAAGAATGAAATGTACAAGACATGCCTCAAATTAAATGTCACTGCATAAATGAAATGAAAAACCAGAGACTTGTTTTTTGTCTGACCAGTTCATTTGATGCATTCTCGAGGTTCACATTTATCCATTTTCATTAGGCCAGCAACATCACCAACAGCATTGAGGTTCTAATAACCTCTGCATAAAGCAAGGGAATTAATCAGAGAAGTGCAGACTTGGGCTCATCAATGTAAACCCAGGGAGATTTTAGTTAATTGCATACATTATTTGTACATTTGTACCCACAGTACTTGGGAACAAAAGATGTGGTATGCTTTTTTTCTTCTTAATATACTTACACTCCACGTAATTCTGAACATTTCACAGAAACAAAAAAATCACAATCACTTCTTACTTTTGCTTGTATGTAATTTGTGTGGACATGTGTTCTTCCTGATGCAAAAGGAAAGGGTGATGAAACTTTCCACACAAAATATAAACCCAACATCAATGGCACAGTCAAAAAGCTCTGCACAATTTTCTGCAGTTGATGATTAGCTGATTTAAGAGAAGTGAGTTGGAAAATTAATATTTTTCAAATTTATAATACGAACATAAACATGAGTAAGTATTTTACTAAGCTGTTCTACAGATTTGGAAATAATCATCAGTTTAGTATCAAGATTTTATAATCTATTTAATGCCAGGATAAGCACAAGTGCATTTTGTTGCTGTTTTCCTTTCCTTCTACCAGGGAAAAAAAGACATCTTTGTACATATCACAGCTGACTAGAATTCAAGACATCGAAGTTTGACTCCTGAGCATGTTCGCTATTAATAACAGTGAGGAAATGGAGGCAGGGGGGAATAGCTCTCAGGTGTGACCTCTGGGGGTTGTTTACTGGAACATCCAATACAAATTCAAGTGACAAATCCTGAAGAAAGAAATTCTCATTTTGAAGCACTTCTGCTAGCTCTATTCTAAAGCATAACAAACAAACTCCCAATTCCTTCAACTGAGAGAACTCTACTGATGCGGAACAGTAATGAATAACTTGTGCAAATGAACACAGAAGTAAAAAATAGCTTGATTAACCTCAATCTCTACTATTTTTTCCTTTAAAAAAAAAACATTTAGTGTTCAAATAGCCACACAAACCTCCAAAAGGAAGCCAAGACAGAAGAGAGACAACCACCACCCAACGTGACCTGTTCTTTACTGATCATTTCCAAAGGCTGGTCAGAGATAACCTCATGG
The DNA here is from genome assembly GCF_003945725.1 of Corapipo altera. Lineage (NCBI taxonomy): Eukaryota > Metazoa > Chordata > Aves > Passeriformes > Pipridae > Corapipo > Corapipo altera. The sequence goes on from NW_020884931.1 coordinate 2,989,323, forward strand.
TCAAACTGCTCAACATTTTGAGAAAATATCTTTGATACCAGATTTCACACAAGTCAGAACTTTCTGCAGGTTGGCTTGACCTCCAAAACATTTACCACAACATCAGTAGCTTAAAATACATCAGAGCTCCAAGGCTTAAAGCAAGGACTTCTGAGAAGTGTGTAAACCTTTGGAAGTATTTCTGCTTGCAAAATGGAGATGGAAATTTCTGAAGAAACTCTTCCAAAGCCTGCCTTGGAGTTCTTCTATTCCTGGTCACAGAAGGAACCAGAAACACAAAAATAAAACTTTGCTTTCTCTAAAACAAGGCCAGCTGCAAACCCTGAACTTCTGAAAAATATAGGGTTGAGCTTGCACTCAAGTTTCCTACTCAGGCACATCTGACCTGACCCTGCCTGGCCTTCTTCAGTCATGATAGATCACAGTTCCTATTAATGTACCACAAAGTATGTTACTAGACATAAATGGTACCCTCGTAGAAGTAACCAGGTAAGTTACGTCTCCCATGATCAGCTGGCAAGAACAAATACAATACTGATAGGATTCAGGAGCAACTGGGCATAAAGGACTGTTGAAGAGGCAGGATTCAAACATTTTCATTCAGTTAGTGACTGCAGCAACCACTATCAGCCCCCACTTCCCACAGCTTTGGGGAGTTGCAGCTTCACTCTCACTCTGCTTCTTCCCCCTTCCTTAATTAAATTGAAAAGAGTAAATGAGAAATATAGCACTTGGAACATTTTGATGTCCCTCAATGAATCTAATGGTCATTTTAAGACAGTACTAAGACACTTTAAAATAAGGTCTTTGCTCTGGACTCTGCACATCTTCAGTCAATATGACTCTGTAGGTCATTTTAAAGAAGGGAAAAACCAGAAATATACAGCAGAAGTCCAACTTTCAACCAGATTCAGATTCCTTGTCAAAAGACATGCTTCAACAGTACAAACACAATTTGAAAGAACAAATATTATGCCTGGATTTTTGACTGTTAAACTAAAAGATAAAGCTAAAATTTGCTCTGAAGTTTATGAAGAAACTTAGACTATGTTCCTGAAAAATCATAAGATGTTTGATTATTAAATGCTAGATGGAGAAAAAAAAATCCAATTAATTTTTAAGTCAAACAATGACTGCTATCAGACAGTTCTACATGTTCCATACCTTGTCTAGTTCTAATTTCAAGGCAAAAGAACTTCTAACAAACAAGAGATGGGCTACTTTGGGATAAAGTATTTTATTTTTGGAAGACTTAAACAATTAAGTATTATCATGACAGTATTATACATCTGCATGAGGTAGTAAATGACAATGCTGAATTTTGGTCAAACTTACTGGGAGCAGAGGGTGCGTAATACAAAGCAGGAATGATTCTCAGTTTATATCACTTTAATAATCCTGTTAACAATAAATTAGGCTTGACCAAAATAATAATAATGCAGTTCTTATAAATGAGATTTAAAAATGTTTATTCTGTAATCTCCAAGGAGCCACTAAAATCATTGCTGTTGCAGGCCTTGTTAATCCTTGGTCCAGTTCTGTAAACCATATTATTCTGTGTATGGGAAGAACTACACCGCTCTGAAAATAATTTTTCCTTGGGGATAATTAAATGCATATTGTACCTTAAAGTTACAGCACCAGGAAGCCTTTGTATATTGAAGTACTTTAATTAGAAAGCAGTTACATATTTCTCAGCCCCAGTTGTCTTAAACATGTTGGTGAAAATATAAGGATGGCTAAAATTCTTCCTTCCGTTTTTCACTTTGTTTAAAATACTGTTTATAAGTATTACAATGAAACAGGCCACTGGAGACAGAACCTTTCACTTACAGACTGTGGAGTATTTTCTACTTACACTTCTCTTCAAAGCAAGCTCTATAATCCTTGTGGTTTAGAGAAGTTTGCTATACACTTAATACTCAGTCATTGCACACCAGGGAAACTAGTGACAGGCCAGGAGAAAAATTTTTAGCCTTTTGTTCTGACTAAGCTCCCTCTCTTAATGGGTGACAGTGTGAACTCTATAGTGACCATGCAGCCCAGCAATTTGGATTAGATGGATCTTTTTTGAAATCTGTATGTTTCTGAATTATTAATATGATACAGTAATATTAAATGAAACAGGAAGGTAAAGACATCTGGGGTATGCATACGAACAAGGAACATGAAAGTGTGGTGGAATCAGCTTTCTCCATCATCCCCACAGGTGAGCACGGATCACAGCAGTTCATAGCCCTTCCTGCTGAGCTTGGGACTCTGCTCACCTCAGCGTGACTTGATTCACATCATTTCCTCTTCATCCTCTTTTCACAGAAAACATTTTATAAAAAAACAGAAAGAAAGTCTATTCTTGGAATGCTTATCTGAGAAGCCACTTGGGACTCATGACCACAAGCAAGTGGCGCAAAGAGGCTGTTGAAATGACATTTCAAATTAGGTACTGATTTCACTTTATCTCCTGGGATGTATAAACAAATGTGATCTATAAAGGTAGCAGAATGCAATGCAGGTACGGACAGACCTGTCCATCAGAGCCCAGGGAAGCAGCCCCAGGCTGACAGGACATGGTGACACAGGAAAGCAAGGGAAAGAAGTGATATGCTGCCTATTCCACTGCTGAGTTGACCACAAATATGTTGAGACCTATTTTGAGACCATCAAGGTTAAGCACCACAGAGAGCCGTGCTCGTTCTCCTCTGCCCTATCGTTGTACATTCCTAAATCACAAAGATAGATGCTCTGAATTAAAGACAGTCAGTGAATTGTAGGAAAGCTGAAAAGAATGATGGATTGCAATTTATATGCTGCATGATACCTTCAGTTTAATTGGACATGTGTACTTGATGTTTCTTTCAAATCAGCTTTAACTGTAGATGGATTGAAATGGTCAGCCATCTGATCTGAATACAAACTAAAATACAATCCAAGAGTGTGATGTTCATATTGATTGTGCAAGATTTGGCCCATTAAAAGGGAATTCAGAGGCATTCAATATCCTGATACTGATGTGTTCAAATGGTTGGATCCAAGATTTTGAGACCCAATCAGTACCTACAGCAATTTCTGAAAAATAAAAAAAAAAATTATTGAAAACGAAGTGAAACATAGATAAAGATAAGCAGAGATCTTTGAAAGGAGAACCAACCTAAAGAAAAATACAGTCAAATCTGGTGTTGTCATTCGGGGCCTTAGGAAATTGCCTCTGCTCTTTGTGCCTTGGTTTCTGGTATCTGCAGAAGGTGGCTAAAATGGTTATAAGCCTTATACTGTTGTGGTAGCTAGACAAAAAGCTTACCATATAAATGGTTATTTGGAGGGATGGAAGGTCAAACACTTACTGTTAGTTTTAAATCACACACCATTTGTGTTTATAACCAGTCAGCAGATTTTTAGATAGAGTGCTCAGTCACTACAGCTTGAACCAGGCTGCACTGTGAGACAGGACATACTGCACTGAATGAAAAAGCAAAGGTTCTGCTGATGCTGTAGCCTAATACCATATTAAAGCCAGGAAGCAAAGAATGCTTTTTATATCAAAATGATGTATTTCATGTATCACATTTAATGATACATCTCCTTGATGACAGATATTTACATTGAATTTTCTTTCTCCTGGAAGTCAGGGGTATTTTTGAAAGTGACAATTAAGTACAGGAAGCGTAAAACACTGTTGGAAACTATAAACACCATGTGCTGCAAAGGGCAAAGAATAAGAGATTGAGCCTAACTTTGCTTTCCTTTTCTGCTAATAGAAAACAAGCTTAACTCAGTCTTGATCAAAGAATAATGGCATTTATCATGTCTTTGTTAAAAAAACCCACCAAAACCCAAAAATAACCACCTTCACAGCACCACAAATGGCTGCATCTCATAATTACAGGCTAATTGCTTTCCAGCTTTTTCTTGAACTTGAAACCATGTAAATGAACAGAGCTGCAAAACGAAATGCAAGTTGTCCTTTAATTCCTAAGTCCTTACACACCACACGAAACAACTGTAAACCTCAGCCCTATCACTGAAACAGTTGAATTAGTAGTATTTGTATTACCATAGCACCTTAAAGAAACAGCACTGTATTAAGGCACTCCTCCTCCTCCTACGTTATCCCAGACCTCTGAGACTGAGATCCAGGAGGCTCAACACTTTCACTAAGTTTATATGCATGTATTCACATTATGTACTGGCACAGAAACGAAGCATGCTTTGTTGAAACATCACTTTAGGTCTTTCCAGATGTGCTCATGTGTCGACAGCAGCAGGGACAAAATGCTGGGCTGGGCTGTGGCAGTGGCATCCAACACAACGCGTGAACACCATGGTGTGTGCACTCCATGCGGAGCAGCCAGCCTAGCAGGGAGGGGATAAGAACATCGCTTTGCTGGTCATTTAATGTGTTTGGTCTTCCATCAGAACAGTATAAGCAACAGAGTTGGCATTAAGTACAAATGCTTTCTGTTATGATATGGAGAAAATATTGTGCTTGATCGCATGATCCGTGTCAGCCAGGCTTTCAAATGTGGAAGCCTCATTTGTACCCAAAACAGGCCCCCTGGGCTCGGAGAAAGACAGATGCTTGAATGTGAAAATGAGCAAGTACTGAGTGACACTTTCTGTACACAGCTACTTACTAATAATTTAGAAAAGTGGATGTAATAGGTGTTTAGTCATCTGCATCTCCAAAATGCTCTGCCTCACCATGAATTCATTACAAGTCTTGCAATATTTGATGTCTTTGTCAATGTCAAATAACTAGTTATCTCTAAAAGTTTCCGGTCATCATCGCTTTGGGGAAAAATGGTTTAAAAATGTGAGGTAAGGCCATAAAAGCTTGAGGCAAATTAACAGAACTTGCCAACAGTATTCATTTCAAGCCAAATGTGGGATTTATGAATACTGGGGAGTGGAAATATGACTAATAAAAAGAAAATTTAGTACAAAATGGTATGCTTTATAAAGATTATGGTCTAATTAAAGGTAGTAGGTACACAAAATAAAGAATTTGAACAGATAATCACATACAAGAACCTAAACCAGAGCCTTAACTCTCCATTAATAATCATTATAAATTACAGATATTTTAAGGTAATCTGACAATTAACCTCCAACGCAAGCAGGCATTAGTTACAGATGCTTGGGTAGCTCCTGCCCATCCTTATTCTAGAATCACAAATTGAGATGTGCTAGTGAAGTAAGTGAAAAATAATATATGTCTTCAAAATTAACAGTGTGAGAATTAACTTTGCTTTCATTTAATGTCCCAAATCTAATCACTTCAGTAACAATGTGAGAAAGAAAAACAAAATTCTACCACCACTCCTGAGATCTTTTTAGCAGAACTCAGTGCCTAGTGCCCTAGAGCACCTGTAGTTAAAGCATTTCCCCAAGGCTGCTTAGGAAAAAGCATGACTAAATCAAGCCTGACCCTCCCTGAATCACGGCTGGCAAGACCAGAGTCCTGCCTGCAGGGACAACAAGATCACTGGTATGCTGGCAGTTACCCAACAGAGTTTGGTATATTTGATATGGAAACCTTTGACTTAGTTTTGAAGGTAATTGAGGCTGGAGAAAGCATTTATCCTGTGAACATCTCCCCTCAGATGGCAAGTTTTTCAGGCAATTCTCCTCAAATATGCTTTCGTGCTGGCAATCCGCACCGTATGAATCTCAATTCAATTGCACTATGGGATCGTGCTGGATGAAGAATACCAGGATTCCAGAAAGCAGTAAGGGAAAAACATTTATCCTCAGCAGACCAAGCTGCTGAGGATTTGATAAAACATAACAATGATTCCTTCTCCTTCACAATGACATGCTGACCCTATGGGTATTTTCTCCCATGTCTCCATTCTCACAGATCACTCTTGTTGATAGAATTGCAATACATGGGGTAGGAGGGAACATAAATACAGAGCCAGCAGCAATGGTATCGCACTGAAGCTGATCAATAAGAGCACAGAGCTTCTGGCATTTTAGTTTTGTTTTCTTGGTTTTTGGGGGGTTTTTTATTTTCAAAAAATAAAGCCACTCTCTCACTGAAGTTGCACAGAAGGCAGGGAAACAATATCTTTACTCTCCTGCAGCAGGTTTGTTTCTGGAATTGGGAAGTCTGCATGATTCCCAGTAAAGAGGTGGCAAAAATCTAGTGCAATAACTCTCGTGGGACTCCTGTCTGAGTTGTGGTCTCAGAGAACAAGCACACCTACAATTCAGACATTGACTGTCACATGACATGTGGCTTCATCCCCTTCCATGGTACATGCAAGCTCCTACTTGGTGCCACCTGCACACCTTTGCAGGCCCTTGAGCAGAGTCCTGTCCCCTCGGTTGGGCTTGTTAGTGACACTGGTCCTGTGCCACAGAGCTACATGGCATTCATCCCCAGACTGGGACCGTGGGCCCTGAGCAGTGGCAGCCCTGGCACAGGGCTGCAGATACCACCCGTGCGGTAGCCTGTGCTGTCTGTCTGCTCCCTGCACACCAAGGTCTGCATCAAAGCACAGCACCAGGATGGCACCTGAAAGGTCGTAGGAGGGGTGAAGTGTAAGAATGAAAATCAGTGTGGGCACTGACTTTTCCAGCAAATTTCTACATTACAGTACTAATTACTTTCATTTCACATGCAGGTTGATTTATCCAGGACTGGTTAGCTCTGACACTGATGGCAAGGAGCCCCGACCTTGCAGTGTCCCCTGATGTTCCATACCACAGTAAAAGGCATGTGTAAGAGACAGAGGTTCAGGAAGTACAGTACGAGATTGCTGGGGCAGTAGTTTAGTGCCAACATGAACAGTCCTGGAATGTGAAATTTACTTTTTGGCACGATTACACTGTCTTCATTTCATTGAGAACACTGACATTTCACAAATGCTATCTCTCAAATGCATTCACTGGATCAGGAAAAGATCAAATTTTGTTAATTATGTTATCCTGAAAATATAATCATCAGACAAATTTTTATATCTTCTATTAATCAAAGTGTACAAACAGCAATACAAATGTCCTTCTCATTAAACTGAGAAGTCTCTCCTAAATTCAGAGCTTCTAAGTATACTTTGAAATATTTTAACAATATAAACCCATAACATGTAATTGGAAAAATTAAATGCAATATTTTTATAGCTAAAGTAGTATCAAATAAACCTACATAAGATTGCATTGTGCTCTGGAACTGCAGTATATGTTTTTCTACTTTCCTATCACCTGAAAATTAGCTGTGCCAGACTACTGATCTCACCAGCTCTGCAGCCTGCCTCTAGCATGCAGCCACTGCACAATACTTGGGAAAGACAGAAAAACCAGCAATGCTGTAAACAGTAAATAGTTGTTACAGCATGATAAACTGAAAAGAGATCAACCTTTTCTGACCTCTTCAAGATATTAAATTCCTTGCATTTATTCTCTCCCCAGGTATTAGATGAACCCAAAATCAAAGATCCCACAGAAAGGGAGAAATTCACCCTTGAATACTGATTTACTAAGGACAAAAAAGACCAAATACAAGCTACCTAAGCTTCAATGTGTAGCTCCACATCTGATCCTAACTTTTCTGGAAGATCATAGGAATTCTTACTCTGAAAAACATCAATTTGAGGCCCATCACAAGTACACAATGTTTAGTAGAACACAGCTGGGGATGTGAAACACAGCTTTAGCTGAAATAAAGAGAAAAAAAATCAGAAAGTTCCATTTTCAGACAACAGAATCATAAAAAATGTTGGTTGGAAGTCATTTAGTCCAACTGACTCTAAGATGATGTGCACCGTGCCCTTTCCAGTGATGGGAATGGGATTGATGAGTTCCAAAGGACCTCCACTTCCTTGCCTTTCCAAAAAACTGGTTTAACAGTTGCTATTTTCAATCATCAGGAATTTGCAGGCCTCCTGCCTAATCACTACAATTTGTCATAGACATTGTATGCCAACTCCACAAACACATCAAGTTAATTTTTCAGGACCCTTGGGCCCATCCAGCAACATGGATTTTATCACATTCATCTTCTATAAGGAGTCCTTGACTTGTTGCTCCCCTCATGTTGGCTGGATTTCTCCTTTCCAAGCTATAACAATACACAAATAGGTCTTGGATCAGGCTTTGCTTGTAAAGATTTGAGTTACAAAGAATATCCACCACTTTTGCCTTTTCCTTTTAATAACAAACACTTTTGCTGAATTTCCTTGTACTACTAGGGTACCTTCTCATTAGCTTTCATGTCTGCAATTCATTCATCTCCAGCTGGGCTCTGATAGGATTTTGGAAGAATTACTTAGGTCAGCATTTTCACAAATGCCCACTAGTCTGGATTCGTAATTTGACTTGCAGGCAAGAACTGACACAAGCTTAGAATATAACTTAACTTGGAGGACCTATGTGAGGAACTTAAGCCCTTGAAACACTTGAGATACTGAGGTTGGAGCACACGGAAGTGGTGTGAAAATCTTTAATAGCATTGCTAGCTGGTCAACCAAAAATTCAGGCAGACCTGGTAGATACAAAGGCATGGTTTAAAGCACCCCAAGAGTATTTTTTCTGTGAAACAAAGAAAGTAAGCCCTAACTAATGCCTTATTTCAAAACTACATGTGAGGACTCAAGCATTTCCAAAAGACATAGCAGTCAAATGTGTGTACTTTGGGTGGTCCAACACCACGTGGTCTTTAACAAGGTCCTGATGGATCTCAAGGCTGAGGAAATCAAGACAAAGCCTTGCTCAGAATAATCCAGTGGCTCAACAGCTGAGCTGGCCACAGACCTTCGTTCTCTTCCCTGCTCAGTCAATGACACTGGAATGCACTGTTTGTATGCACAACAGAGGGCACAATATATTATTACAAAAGGAGGAATTGCTAAGAAAGCAAGTGGAGAAATATCTGCACGCGAAGGACTTGCTGTAAAGTGAGACCACGTATTTGTAGCTCTTCACGGAGACACCGTCAGCAAAAAACCATGCCAAAATAAAAAGCAATTGGGACCCTGGAGGGACATAAATCTGTGACAGAGCATGTACACACCTAATATTACAAACAATCTCAAGATTAAGGAGTAAGGGTCCCAGTCAGTCAGTCAGAACATGCTAACAAGCACCAAGAGCTACTTGAATTTAATTCGGTGTGTTAAATGGATCTCAGGAGGGGCCTATGAGTCACATCCTTTTGTAGGGAAATCTCACATGAGAATCTGAAAGTAGGTGGCATCAGCACTGTGACAAAAGCTGTATGGCACAGAGAGGGTAACACATGTATGAAAAGATCAGATTAATGTCAATCAAGCAGCAACTGGGGAGAGAGGTGGCAGCAGTGCATACAGAAATGCTCTAGTGAGTCATGCTGGGAGAAAGGGAGCAGATTAAGCTGTTAACTCACTTGCAGACACTTACCCCTCATAAAACCAGCACACAGCTATAATAGTTGTCACAAATAGTTGTCAAAGCGTTCTTCCACAATAACGATGATTATTCATACTTGCAAACATCACAAGCTGAAGGCAAGTAATGCTAATGAACAAGCTGTCAGTTGTAATACATGGCATTAAAACTATCTGGTCAGAAAAGTATTAGATCTTTGTAATAGCATCTAATGTTAAAATTATTAAGAAGGATTTGTTAACAAGACACTGTTGGGAATCTTGCAAGCATTTGACATGACCAGGCAATGTGCGCTCACAGCCCAGAAAGTCAACTGCATCCCGGGCTGCATCAGAAGCAGTACAGCCAGCATTTTGAGGAAGGGGATTCTCCCCTTCTCCTGCTCTCATCAGACCCCACCTGGAGTGCTGTGCCCAGCTCTGGGTTCCCCAACACAAGAAAGATACAGACCTGTTGGAGTGAGTCCTGAGGGGGCCACAGAGATGATCAAAGGCCTGGAGCACCTCTCCTATGAGGATGGGCTGGGAGAACTGGGATTGTTCAGCCTGGAGGAGAAGGCTCCAGGGAGACCTTATAGCACCTGCCAGTACCTAAAGAGGACTAAAAGAAAGCTGGAGAAGGACTTTTTACAAAGGTATGGAGTTACAGGACAAGGGGGAATGACTTTAAACTGATAGAGGGTAGCTTAAGACTAGATATTAGGAAGAAATTCTTTACTGTGAGGGAGGTGAGATGCTGAAAGAGGTCACCCAGAGAAGTTGTGTATGTCCCATCCCTGGAAGTGTTTAAGGCCAGGTTGGACTGAGCTTTAAGTAACCTGGTCTAGTGGAAGGTGTCCTTGTCCATGGCAGGGGGGGCTGGAACTACATGGTCTTTAAGGTCCCTTCCAACCCAAACATGCTATGATTCTATGATTCTTTGACAATTTCTGGCTAAAGATGTTTCTGTCTAAAAATGAAAATGTAATGGAAACAAAATTTTGATAGAAATATACCAACCTCAATTATACTTCTATCTTGAAGTTTTCATTCCATGGTGGAATTTCTGTTAGCAGAAAGAGGGATCAACACTCACCTCACCCCAAACACCACTACAATAGACAAATACCAGCTACAAGCCAGACAGAACAATGCTGGTACTCATGGGCTAGTGAGTGGTCTAGGCTGTGGGTGTACTATATGCACTAGGACATATTCCAGGCTGTTCTGCAGGATAAAAGGGCCTGACAAAGAGACACACAACCAGTGCTTGAAAAAGCATTAGCTTTCTTACAGTGTAAAACACTTAAAGGTAAAAAAAGAACTAATGACAAAAAACTTTTTTTTTTTATGTTTTTTATTAAGCTAATTCTTTCAAAGCCTAAAGCAGTTTCTAGCTACAGAAAATAGCAAGATAAAAAGGTAGGATAAGATCTAAGATGTAGAAAAGGAGATAATCCAACATTGGCTTAATGTAAAGTTTTTTGAAAAGCCTATTCCACTCCTGGAAACAGAGTATTAGCCCAAGAACTGTCTGATCTAACCTGTACTCTCAATAGTTCTCAAAGCCAAATGTCAGCTTTCACACTTGGGTCAATTGTACATCAACACAGTCCCACCACCTGCGTGGTTGGATCCATCACAAGATGTTTACAGCCTACAGAACGTAATACAGAAGGCTAAATGCCCTGCAAATTGCTGTATGCGTTTCTGATGGGATGCCATGTGGGAGATCTGTATACTATGTTCTAGAAATGAGAAAGGAAATGCCAAAATCATAGAATATGCTGAGTTGGAAGGGACATATCAGAATCATTGAGTCCGACTCCCGGCCCTGCACAGGACACCCCAAGAATCACCCCATGTGCCCGAGAGTGTTCAAATGCTTCTTGAGCTCAGACATCTTGGAGCTGTGATCACTTCCCTGGGGAGCCTGTTCCATTGCTCAACTGCTCTCTAGGTGAAAAACCTTTCCCTGATACCCAATCTAAACCTCCAATTCAGCTTCATACTGTTTCCTCAAGTCCCATCACTGGAAAGGAGGGATACCTAATTCAGCACCTCTCCCCTGATTCAGTCAGGAGCAAGGAATGAATGAATTTTCAAACACCACTTGAGATTTGAAGAAACTGAGTGTAATTTAAGGACATGAAAGTTTTCAACACCAGCACTCAGCGCTGTGAAGATTCAACTTACGCTTAACTAACACACTGAACTAGACAGAGGATAATGGTGAGTGAAGAGCTAAAGAATAAAAAGAGGGCTTTAATTCTTTACAACTTTACATCTGCACCACAGGTATCTTTCCAGAACAGGCCTTTCCTGACATTTGTCCTTCTCAGTGAAACCTGGTTTGATCTTGCAATTATATTAACAGCTTCTGAGGGAGATGAGCACTGATAGCTGTTATAATGAGTGGAAATTCAGGTTAATCTTACAATCTTTATAGCAGCAGACATTACTCTCAGAATGTTTAGGATTGGGCCCTTAATTTTAGTTACTAATTTTTTTTTTCTTATTCCAAAAGGGAAGAAAAAGCCTCCCTGTGCCAGGAGAAAGAGTAGTACAAAAGGGAACAACAGGGACACAGGGCTAGTCAGCAGTCTCCAGTCTGGCCTAACCCTCCCTATGCTGTAAAACTGCAAGGCAACAGCAGAGGTTATGAGCAGTGCTGGGCAGGGCACATCCCAGCAGGTCAAGTGAATGTTTTCAAAATAGGAAAATATTCTATCCGTGTTACATGCTGACTCGTGCTGGCAACCTGTATTCAGACTCGGCAAGAGTCCACTACCACCACCACTGAGAGTTTGTTGACAGGATTATACTCACTATAGCAAGATAGACAAATGACAATAATAACAAAATATGAAGTTGTCACAGGTATGTCTTCCAGCCTCTTCTAGTCTGTATGAAGGCACAAAGCACCTCCAGTCTCAGTGGTGCTGGTGGTGTAGAATACTACACTCTCTCTCTTGGAATCAAACATTATGGAATCTCTCTAAATATCATGCTTTGCCCAACATTCCGAATTAGAGCAGGTTTCACTTCACACAGACAAATGGCTCTGTTACTGTTTCCCAAGGAACTCTGGGACATATTTAAGATCTCATACCTGCTCTGGGCCACAGTTTAACCTAAACACTGAAGTGATTCTATCTGTTGCTCTATTTTATCAGACTAAAGCCATGAAAATCTCTCAATAACAAATTTGCCTTTAGCACTTAAAGAGCTGGAGGTTGGGATTCCAATTATGGCTGCATGATGAAGAAACAGTGCTCACAGAGGACAACAAAAAAACAACGCCTCCCCAAAAAATATCAGCTTAAATGATGTGGTGACAAAAATTCTTCAAGGTGCAGAGAAGAATTCAGCAGGACAACGGCTCAAAAATTAGAAGTCTAACAACACCACACACAACTGTGACACAGGACTGCAGGGCTCTGAATACATTTGTGAACAGTCCCTTAACATTTCTTCTAATCAGCTATATGTAGGATAGCAGAAAGATGTCATTAAAAAAACTTATTATTTGATAAAGTCTTGCAGATTTTTACCTGTAAAATGTTGCTGAAGGGCAAAGCATTAAATTATATATGGCTAAACCATGTCATATATTAGCATAACTTCTTTGTCCCTCTGGCGGACTGTCTTTCTGCCTTAGGAATCTGCTCCCGCTATCTACCCCCATCTCCATGATAAAGTCTGCTAACAGTCAGCATTCAGAGTATAAAATTGACATTTATTTGTCTGACTGTTGCTGCTTGAAGTTGATGTATTGAAATTTACTTCCTGAAATTTCAGTCAGAAGATAAAAATTGCAAGGGAGATCTGGGCACAATTTCCCATTTTGAATAAAAAAAAAATGAGGGGGTGACATTTAGTTGGTGAGATATTTCCACATATTTCTTTCACCAAACTTATGTGCCACACGTTGCCTTTGCTGAAACAGAAAGACTTAAAAAACTCCACAGATGCAGTCCCTGATTCTACCTATTTCAAAGCACACTAGGAAAGCAAAATCCATCTAAAACATGGCTGCACTTGTAGATGATGATTTAAGACTTGACTGAAAGACTACTGAACTCTGTGGACAGATTCTTAATCAAGAGGGTTTGAAATGGGCACTGCAAAGACCAGATGCTACCTTGCTGAAGACACACACCAGAAGACACCCATTTACCTAAACATTAAAAACCTCATGCTCCACTTAATTGGTGCTATGCACACCTGATGACATTCCTCCAGTTGCCAGCTCTTTGTTTTACACACATTGCTGTATCCAGCCTTACAGCAAGCACCCTTACTTAACAGGTTTTCTTTTAAGGAAGAAAGCAACAAGGATGTTTTCAGCAGCCATTTGATCTTTTTAAATCAGTTTGTTTTGATTCAGATTGTACCTGCTCCACGTGTGTTTCCTGAAAATAATGTTATAAACACATTTACTACTATAAATTATCATGGAAGAGGAATGTTAAAAGAAACAGCGGAATATTCATAATAAGCCCACTTTGGTCTCCTGTGTTTCTTAGGAATCACGAACACCACAGGAAAAATCTAATTTCAAAACACCAGAACTATTGAAGGAAATAAAGGGGGAAATACAAAAAACTTTAATATAATTTTCTGAGCCAAGCTGCTTTATTTCTAGTCAGCTGAACACCGATAAGCATCTGTGTAACCTACTGTACTTGCATCATAGATTGGACAGTTTCCTCTACAAAATTACATAGTTTTGTCACAGTATGTCTTCAGTGCAGTGTCCTCATTCACACCTGAGCTGCAAGATAACCTACCTCAGATGGGCAACTCCACGGTAACTCAACACTTCCATTACTCATTCTGCAACAGTGTTCACTCTCACCCTCCAGAACTTTTCAGGTTTGTATCTTTGACAGCATGTGGGGACTGCAAGTAAATTGAGTGGCTCAGATCCTCTGCCAGGCAATTGTGAAGAGGAAAAAAAGCTCACTGTCATTTTGAGTACAGAGGCAGGATATCTGTGGGTGCCACTGTGACTTGCAATCTCAGGGGAAGAAAAGGGAAAATGAACTACTTTCATTTAATTAGAGAGCATTTCACTGGTTTGCTAGAACAATTTCTGGCTAGCAATAAAGTACTTTGGAAATCTCTTTCAACAAGAAGCATTTTGAAAATACACTCACAAGGCTATACTATAATATCACTAAGAAGTTAATGATACTGTTAACATGATTTTAATGTAAATATAAATGAAGAAACAGCATTGATGATATGGATTAGACATCCTACTGTTTTGATGCAACAGCATTAAGGTACAAATGTGAACAGTACATGAGATTAAAAATGCAAGCTTTATGCAGTGCTTCTTCAGAGCCTTCTCCAAGGCAGCTGTGTTCAGCATCCCATCCAGCCAGGTCACAACAAAGGTGAACAGGATAAGACACTGTTGTGTTTCCAGAAAGCAGTAATTATAACAGTTGAATTAAACCTATGTTAACTGCTTCTCTTGGTTTCTGCAAATATCAGCCTAGGTCTTCTCTAAGTTCAGAGTGATTTGTAAAAGTGTGCTTTCACCTGGTCTAATCTCAGGCCAGCCTGACAGTCTGCCAGACTGAAGGACCTGAAAATAAAATGCCATTTCTTTCTTCCATCTTTTATGTAAGCTAATGCAGAAATTGGAAGCAGTAGCCAGTTTCCTCTAGACTCAGTTTTCTGCTGCTTAATGGGACAAAGAACTAGGAACTTCAGTGGCACACCCCTTCTGGAACAACTGTTGTCTCTAAGACGTTTCAATTTATATATCCAGAAACAAAACCAGCAAGAAAAATAATTTTTCTTTCTCTCAATTTCACACATATTTGAAGCCAAATTCCAAAGTGCAAGTACATATCAGTCACTTCATTCAGAATTCAGAAACTGGAAACTGAAGTACTCAATCAGAGCCAACTAAACACAGAAATGGAGGCTGTTTTTTGGGAGTATAAAGGGTAGAAGAAGATGAAGTAGGAATATGTCTTCCACTAGAATGGAGGCTAGAGGAGGAAGGAGAAAAATCCACATTCTAACAACACAGAAATAGCTTTCTGCTGGCAACATGTTAATATAGAAACTCTGAGTGGTATTTTAAACTTTCTCCCAAATTGTTGTGAAGACAACTATGACTTCCTATGCGAGGTCATAAAATTCATTATAGGGTAAGAAGGTAATGAAAATAACCAGCTTTCCAAACACACACCATCCTGCTGGGTGGAGAGAGGGAACTGGATGAAACAAAGCATTTAATTAATTCCAAATTTATAGGCATAGTGGGAAAAACACTATTCACACTCAGCACAAATACTGTTATTTGATAGTATCTAACTTCTGCAAAATGAAATCTGTAAATTCAGTGTGGGAGATGACCCCTTACTAGATATATTCAACAAGTCTCATTGCCACACTGTAAAATACCTTCTTCTGTTTAGGAACAGTGAAATGAGGAGACTCACATATTCAGCCACTAACAATGTAACCTGAATGACATGTGTAAGTTCATCAAGTATCCTATGGACAATGGACTCATCATTCTGTTAAAGTATTAACCTAAATTTATAGGGTAGAACTGATATAGCCAGATGCATAAAATCTTAATTGTGCTTAGAGAAGAAATACCAACTATATCTTCCTTCCCTTGTCCTGTAATACACACAATTCTCATTTGAAACAATAGCTGAATATGCAGTAATAATTTGTAATATGAAATACTGTTAATGTGTTTCCTCTGAGAGTTCCTTTTCCAGAACATGGAATAAACTATTTTTATTGCTCAAGTTTTCATTACAGAGATGCCATAGTACATATATCTTTGGTCTCCCATGTACAGCACGTGACAAGCTAATGACAAGGTTCTTTTCCTGGCTCCCCCCTTACCCTCCTTTTTCTCTATCATCAGTGCACTAATATTTAGATAGATTAACTTTGGAACAAATAGTAAATGACTAGGAAGCTGTTTCAATTTCTCATTCTCATTCTGATTAATGAGCTGGAGGAACACTCCCTCCCTTCCTTCCCCTTCTGTGGTTGAAAACATATTGAACTTACGCCTCTTCTACACCATTAAAAAATAATTTTATATCTGCATTCCCTAAAAGATGGATGGGACTGGCATAACAGTGATGGCCTTTCCAAAAGGGAAAAGCTCCCTTTAGCAGTCATTCCAGGATGAAGGATGTACGAAGATATGGTATCACACTGTTGAAACAGTCAGCAAGAATTGGGAGCATGTGAACATGTGTGTGTACCTCTCTCTCTCACACACACAAATTACATGCACGAGCAATGACTAGCACAAAACCAAAAAACCCCTCATTCTGTATAAAGTCAGGCAAAAAGAAAGAGAGAAAAAACAGTAATTTTTTTAAGGAATGAGAGAAAAGCCCAGTTGCTGTATATATTATAATGCACATATGAGGGAGTGACACAATGAGGAAGAAAACCAGGAACATCATATTCAGGAAAGAGTAAATATCAAACACCAAGTACTGACAGTGGTCCAGAAACAAGATTAGAGAGGCTTCTGGGCAACACGATCTGCAAACAACAGATTTTCATGGTGTTTGATGTCCCTGGTTTTCAAATCAACACAGTGACCAAAAACATTGGCCTCATTGCCAACTTTTCTTCCTTACAAAGACAACCTGTGGATCTTCAGTTCTGAATAACTATTCTGGTCAAAAAGGGTAACTGTATAAAAAAACCAGTTAATAAAGGCTATGTCTTTGCCCCTCAAGAACATCCTGAACTTTCCAATAGGATGTTTAAAATACATTTCAGAAGTAAAAAGGCATCAAAATCCCTTTTACACCTAAATGCTGAAAAAAAACCCACAACGCCAAAAAACTCTCCCTAGGGCTGTCACAGGCAATGAACAGAAAACAAAACACTTTCTGATGGATAATTGAGCAACAGCTGAGTAAAGAATGGCATTAACCTGCCGAATTTATTACAGTGTCTTGCTGTGCCAGTACTGAACAGTTACATTACAATGAATGCTGTTTGTAAAACAAACTCTATTATCAGTCAGCAGATAATAACTGAGCATGATCATGGCATAAATTATTACAGAAGACTACAAGCAGAAGTCATTAAGAAAAAGTCAATACTGGGAAAAAGCAGTTATATTGGTTCTAGAAAAAAGCCCAAGTGGGTAAAAGGCAACAAATTTCAGATTTGAAATCTAGCAATTTGACAGACAGCTTCTTTTTCACTCAATAATTAATTAACTTTTCCTACACCAAGGGGATTTTTCTCTCACTCTTCAGTCTGAGAAAACATGGGACCCTTTGACTTTGCTATTACACTTCATTAAGTTCTAAACCCCAAACAATTTGTAAAGCAGCACTTTTTTTTATTTTATTTTTAAAGTAAAAAAAAAGGATATTCATTTATCAGCATGCTTTACTTTGCTTTATATAGGTGACCTGTAGTACCTGCCTGAGTCGATTCATCATTCAAGTGCATACTGCTGCATGGCTCTCTCACAGACAGACAATCAAATGCTATTATTCCTTGTGTAGAGTTTTCCCAACAGCACTCTGATGAGGCTCCTCAAGTCATGTCACTTCCATGGCATGCCACAGAGTGGCTGGAGCAGACGTGCTGTCTCATCAGAGGGATGAAAAACAATCCCCATGAAAAATAACAAACTTTGTTGCGCATGAACTCAGGCAGCAAAATGACACCCACTGCAATCCTGAACAGAGAGCTATAAAGGCATTTGGGGTTAGTCCAAGAAACCAGTATTTCGTCTGCCTCACCCTAAGGGAAAACACAGTCAAAATTGAACTTTTCCCACAAAAAGTTCTGATTTCATGGAAGATACATTTTCTGGATAAAAGAAAAAAGGCAATTGTCCTAAATTACTTCTGGCTTTTTAGTTGGATACAATGTGCTTCATTCCCACTTTTGTCCTTTTCATGATATCCCTGAGACGCCATTATATATTAGGGGTTTCAATCTGTCCAAATAGCAGTTTTCTTCCTGAGCAAAGCTCTGCTTCAAAAGAAAGGGAGAGCTCATTTCATTGACTTGCAAGATCTCTTTCAGAGCATAGGCAACTCGGAACACATTTTGTGTTCTGGAGCTAAAATGTAGTCTATCCATTGCAGCTAAGCCTGCAGCTCTGTCAGGGATGGAAAACTAATAAGACATTCACTTGCTTAAGGGAAAAAAAAAAAAAAGAGGGAAAAAAAAAAACCCAACCAAAAATATACTCTTTAAGTTGACTGTGGAGGCAAACAAAAATAAAAAAAGCCATCAGGATTTTGCAACTTTAATTTCTCTGCTCACTGAAGCTTTCTACTTTAAGGCAATTAAAACCAGGCATCAAAGGCAAACGAAATTGGGATTGGGTAGTGATTAATTTGAGAAAAAAAATGTTTACAATTCAGTTAGACAGACACAAATCAGATGTCCATGTCTCAGGAATACGGAGTATTAATACAATGAGAAGAGCTGGGAGGGGCATGGGGAAGAGAAGATGGAAAGAGTACGTGCAATGCCTGTTCCCTGAAGGATAGAAATGTATCTGCCAAGTGCTGCTCATGATGAAGACTCAGGATACAAAGCTACAATAGTCCTAACCTCTGAACAATATTTTTTTCCTCTTATCTTTGCCCCTACGGGTGGAGAATCTAGATTTTGTGTGTATGCTGAAATGTAGTGAGTTAATGCCTGTTCCCCAGTGTTAGGCCACTCACCTGAGGTGGAGGAGATACACATTAACATCTCCACTGAGATCAATTCCTTTGACTCTTAAAACCCAGACATCAAGGTTATCTCTCTCCATTAAAACTCCACTCTTCTAGTAAAAAAATGCCATAAATGCAGGCCCACTCAGCCACATATCTCTTGAGTACCAACCTCACTTATGATCTGCTAGAATATCTCTTTAATAGTTATCTGTGTCCACCTGTATTGTAGCACCTACTTCAGCAGGGTCTTAATGTTTGTAAAAGTCCTTCAGATCACTTGATGAAAGTGTTGCCAGAGTTCTATAGAATCACTTGCTTCATTTATACGTCCCTTTCTGTGAAAATTCATCTCAATGAGGCCAGTTTGCAAGCCTCTAAGCTGATGTTTTTGTCCCCTTGGCAGAGACTTTCCTACAGAACTGCACAAGGGAGGGAGTCCAGTGCTCACCCGGGGCTGCATCAGGCATTACCAGACCTGGATCCGGAACACACGATGAAGAAACATACCCAAGTCAAAGGCAAGCAGGACAGGAGCAAGAGATGAAAGGAGAGAGAGAATGAGACCTATTTAAAGGGACTGGAAAGCCTGTTTTAGAAGAAAAGCCTGGAATACAAAACTAGAAGGGAAGAATACGTTGAGATAGAGGGAACAGGGGGAAAGTGAGCCCTGGGAATAAGCGAGAAGAGATAAAAGAGCTGAGGGGAAGATAGAAATTCTCTTATCCAAGACAACACCAATATCTCAGTTTTTGACTTATTAAGAAGTCAGTAAAATTATATAGAATTTTTTTACCCCTTCCATAATAGAATAGTGATGGTAAGTAATAAACGAAAAGAAAGTAAGATGTTCTTGGAAAAAAAAATATTGATAGTGCTCTGATTGTGAGTAAACATTGAAGTTGACAGTATCTTTCATTGCTTGAGAAGGGCTGTTTTACTAGACACTGTCAACTGTAATTGCCTTGATACTGGCAATCAAAATGCCATATCTAAAACAGAAATAGTAAGAGCAGATAATGCCCTTTCAAACAGCCCAGATACATGCCTCAGCCTTGACCTGGAGAAATTGCCTAAAGGAATGAAAGGAGCCCAGGTTCCCAGACAACAGAAAAAAGGGAAATCAACTTGTGTCAGATGTTATCTAGAGACCTCCAAGAAATAAGCCTCTGAATAGCTCTTCTGGCATAAAATAATAACAAATTAAAATCATCATGGTTTTGATATGGATTTGAATTGTCAGAAGCATTAGCCCACACTTCCCTAACCACAGCCTCCTGAAAGACAGGCATTTAGAAAGAAAAGGGGCAGAGATGCAAAAAACCAGTTGCTAGATTTGAGAACACATTTAAACTAAGACAATATCCAGATGGATCATCTCATGTTTTATTTCCTGGTGTGGTTGTACATTTAGCTAGGTACTCTTAGGATGCTTAGCACCCTAAAAATAATCAGGTCATCCATTGCACTTAATGAAGTGACAGCAATCTTCTAACTGCAATTATCTTAACATCTCTGAGCAAGCACACTGCACAGGGAAACTTTCTACACTTTGGAATATTCTTCTGCTGAAGGAAATCAGATTATTTGGCTTCTTTATTAAAAAGTATTTCAATGCAAATATTTTGACAAAATCTTCCCCTTAGTGTAATTTCGTTCTGTTATAAGGGCATCATAATAACTGGCCACTGATCTGAATATGAGAGAAGTTGAGTTTGTCTCATTTATTCTACTGCATGTATTCCTTGCTAGATAAAGCAGAGTCATAAAATGTTCATTGCCTCGTGAAAGATTTAGACTTGTGCTGATCTTCTGCAGTCTTATCCTGATGTGAAGCTCACCAAGAATGGCAGACATGCTGCTGATTCAAGTCCCAGCTTAGAATAACTTTGCCTTGTCAAAAGGAACTTTATTATGTGCCTTTGTGCCCTCAATCCATCAGCATGAGTGGCACACCAAGTCAGGGATGATGAGGAAAAGCTCCAATTACACTCAGCAAACAAGCTTCACTGCTGCTATTCCCAATGGAAAATCGTATTTAGTCAGCCTGATATAGGACACAACAAACATCCTAAGGTTATGGACTGATGTTTATAAAAAGCTGGCAACTGTTCTTGGTGACCCAGAGAACTCAAATGTCTATAAAGAAAAACTAATGAACACAGACCTTGCAAAAAAAATGGAAGGAAAAGGCCAGTACTTCCAAGTGGGGAGGACTGCTCATTTCTCTAGACCAGATACCAGTATGCTACTGTGCAAGCCATGAATGTTCATGGTTTCCAGTATATTGACGTGTTTTAAAAACAAGCAATACAGTGTGGGGAAAAGCCTTCTGCAGCAGTGCACACGTCAAGGAACAATCTGATTCAAGCAGTGTATAAAGTAGATCTGACAAGGTTGTCTGAAACCTGTGCCTTTGCTGTTGGTGTCAACCCAAACCCCATGTTTTTGCCAGACTAGTCACTAACGCTAATGGTTTCCCCCTGCCACTATAAAAGAGAAAGCATTTGATTAAAAGAATATAATTTCTGCTGTACCAGATGTGTGCCATAGAACACAATAAAATTCAAAAGAAAACAAAGGTAGCTATTTGACAGAAAAATGCTTTCAGGCAGGAGCAGCACTATTTAACAAATATGGTACCTGAATTTTAAATTAAAAGCTCTGCAAAGTGCTTCACACTGGTGTCATACAGCACAGTACACACTGTATCCCTGTGGAAAGTTGTTCAGTGCTTTCCTTAGTCACTAAAGAGAATTCCAAGCTGCCACCTCTGCCACTGCAGCAAGCATCCGAATCTAAATAATTTCTAAGCCTTCAATCAATTTCCCACGTGGGAATTTATTGATAATTAACTTCCAAATTCCTGTTGAATAAGTCTTTGATTTTTTTTTAATATGGAAAAGCAAATTCTAAGTTAGAGATAAGTTAATAAGAGTTCTATTTCTTCTTTCTTGAGTGGAAAACATCTGATTTACCAGCACTTGAGAACAACAGGCACCATTTTTGGTGAGGCAGCAATACAGACACTGTTCCTTAAAGTGAGGGTGCAAAAATGCCCTACTGGACTTGAACCCTGTGGTGCAAGTCATGGAACAGAACTGAGGGAATTTAGGAGTGATAGCCAAGAACCTTACTTTGAATGTAGAATCAACTGTATTACCACTACACTAACACTTTTAGCAGCTGGATGGGGTCAAGGACATTTTTTTTTAGGTCTTGCAAAGTTATCAGCACCTAGTTAATAATTTCTTTCTGAAATTAAAGAGAGGAATATTACCTTGTAAATCTTCTGCAGTACTTCCTACAGCAGGGTAGATTTGCCTTGGATAAGAAGGATATTCTTAAGCATTAGCAAGGAAAGCCCCAAGGAAATTGCACGCTGTGACAAAACCATGCTCCAAAATGGGACAGCCGCAGAGGAGGTTGCACAAAACTCAGAAGGATTTTAAGGTCAAAAATAAATAGGAGATACAGAAAGCAATTATACCGCAGGCTTGTTATAAAACTTTGCCAACAGCAGAATGACAGAGAGCTTAGCTTGAGGGGAGTGGAAAAATAACTAGAAACAAGGCTGGCAATATTAATTGCCTAGTCTCTGGAAACAAATGTTGCAAGCATTTGGCTGTAGGAAGGCATACCTGGAGGTAGTAAAGCATTCTAAAGAGACTGTTGCAATTCCATATAGCAGAAAGGACACCTAAACGAAGAAAAGAAAGATGACAAAATGGAGTGTTTGCACATGCTCGGAATGACAAAGTTAGGTGGTGCGTATGTGTGTGGCAGGTGGTTTGCTTGTTCAGGTTCTGAACTGAATTCATCCTGGCATGTCCGTGCTGATAGAAGTGCAACATGTACCAGTATCAAGATGGGGCTGTGAAGATTAGTTTGGGATGACTTTTAAAAATTGAAGTAGAAGCCTTCGTGTAGAGAAGAAAACACACGATCTATGAAACAAGGGAAACAAGTTAAAGTAATGAGAGAATGGGGGCAAAAAAGCCAACCCATACTCTGGAAAGTGAGAACAGCATAATAACAAGAGAAGAAAAGCCTGCAAATAATTCTGGAGGACACAAGGTATAAAAGTTTAAGATGAAAGACTTTTGTTCCCAGGATTTGGACAGTATAAAATTCGGATTACGTTTCTCAGAGTGGTCTGAAGAAATTTTTTCAACCCTGTAAGAAATACATTTTTATTAAGGAAACTTTAGTTTCAACAGAACAAATATCCAAAGCAGGTGGATTAAGAGTGCCTCAACTCTGTTATTGTGGTCAGTTTGGTATTATTTCTACAGAGTCAGATGCGCCAGTCTCTGGTGTTCCAGAAACAGAAGTAGCTCCCAGAGCCCAAGGAGGTCACCAAGAGGTGCTATGATTATTTCGGAAGCCACAAGGATCCTTGTGCCAAGGCACACTGGGCATCCACCTCACCACCCACAGCCCTCCTCCACTACAGTATATTCAGCACCATGTTAAAAGCAGTAGAAAAGGCTACTCTGGTAGGTAAAAACTGAACTTTTAGCCTACAAAATAACTTTTAAATTTTTTTTTGTTGTTGTTTTCCATTCTCTGGACACCAAGTAATTTGCTTCTGTAGTAAGGCAAATTTTCATATTTGGCAAAAACTTTCCTCATTTGCAAATTTTATTTCAACTTGAAAAGACTTTTCCCCCTGTGCCCTTTTTTATTGTTGTAACTGGAAGAAGACTACACAACTCTGTCCTTCCTGTTTGCATTTGATTCTGGCAGACATCACTAAAATGCAGCACTGCCACCTAATAACTGTCTGATAATATATATCACAAGAAAAGAAAGAGCAATTTTCCCCCACAATGCCCAAAATGATTTTCAATCAGTTCGATTGGGATTGTAATCAACTGCTTAAAAAAAAAAAAAAAAAAAAAAGTAGTTGCAATTACTCATTACTGAACTGAAGTCAGTTGGCTTTAGTTGGTCCAAGAGGTCATACAATATTGTTCCTTCCCAATATGATCCACCACAATAGTGACTGGCACTCAAAATTCAGTTTCTGGTAATACTAATACATAATTTTTGTCATAAAAATTTGCTTCCATATAAATGTCTGTAAGGAGAAATAAGCTGCTACAGTTCAATCTCAACTGACAACGCAGTAAACTTTCCTGGAGCAGTCTGAAGCTACTGCTTTGTTCTACTTGAGGTTACATGGAAATCTAAGGTATGCTTTAAAGCAAACCAATACTGCAAAAAAAATCTGCAGAAAGGACCCATGTTTATCTCAAGTAATAATATAGCACTTCACCAGCAGCAAAACCACTAAGACATTTAAAACAGAAGTGCAGAGACATTTACTTCACTCTAGTACTCAAGTGGAATGGGAAAACAGTCTTTCCACATCTGCAGACATTTGTATATCAGGTTCATACTGTTTCATAAAGCTTTGAAGTGCTCCATTTCACCTTATACATTCTGAATGGTTTTAATTTAAACCTCCTAAACAGTATGAGATTCTACAAGATCAAGTGTTGGGTCCTACACTTTGGCCACAACAACCCCAGGCAGCGCCACAGGCTGGGGGAAGAGTGGCTGGAATGTGGTCCAGCAGGAAAGGACCTGGGGGTGCTGATCAACAGTGGCTGAACATGAGCCAGCAGTGTGCCCAGGTGGCC
The DNA here is from genome assembly GCF_003945725.1 of Corapipo altera. NCBI lineage: Eukaryota > Metazoa > Chordata > Aves > Passeriformes > Pipridae > Corapipo > Corapipo altera. The sequence goes on from NW_020884931.1 coordinate 3,014,019, forward strand.
AAGAAGGCCAATGGCATCCTGGCTCATATCAGCAATAGTGTGGCCAGCAGGACTAGAGAAGTGATTGTCCCCTTGTACTTGGCACTGGTGAGGCCACAACTCCAGTGCTGTGTCCAGTTCTGGGCCCCTCACTACAGGAAGGATATTGATGTGCTGGAGCGAGTCCAGAGATGGCCAACAGAGCTGGTGAAGAGTCTGGAGAATAAGTCTATGAGGAGCAGCTGAGGGAGCTGCGGGTGTTTAGCCTTGAGAAGGAGAGGCTCAGGGGGGTTCTTATCACTCTCTACATCTACCTTAAAGGAGGTTGTAGCCAGGCAGGGATCCGCCTCTTCTCCTGGGTAACTAGTGACAGGATGAGAGGACACGGCCTCAAGCTGCACCAAGTGAGGTTTAGGTTGGACATTAGGAGGAATTTCTTCACAGAAAGTGTGATTAGGCATTTGAATGGACTACCCAGAGAGGTGGTGGAGTCACTTCTCAGAGGCGTTTGAGAAAAGACTGGACATGGCACTTAGTGCTATGATCTAGTTGACGAGGTGGTTGGTCATAGGTTGGACTCGACCTTTTCCAACCTAATTGATCCTGTGATTTACTGTGAACTGAAAACAAAATAGCAATGAGCTCCTCAAGGTGCCATGATCAAGAGAGTCAAAGTTTTCTTCGGGTCTAGACTTGAGATACTGAAAGGACCAAGGGTTTGTTAGGTGGAGATGAAAAAATTTTTTTTAATACAAGCATTTGCTATGAAAGGGACTGAGTCTTCATGGGTATCAAGTACAGTATCATTTGAAAAGAGAAGGGTGAAAAGAGACACCAATTTTTGCTTTGCTTTTCCTTCCCCTCTTTTTTCTTTCTTTGCACTTAATTGCCCTGACTGCAAGGGACTAAAAGTTGGCTAGTGGATAGTAGGACAGGAAAAGTTTAAGTGCTAACTTTCTGTCTAGAACAATTGAAGTTTCCTCTCTAAAATTAAGGATTAGTGGTACCCGGCCACCAAGGTCAGAGAGTTTAGTTTTTAACGAATCCATAAATCCAAATTATTTTCCTGGATTACCTGAATTTCTCGAATGCATAGTTTAGGCTGAATCACTTCAACTCCTGATGCAGAGTTCTCTGCAGAAAAACTGCACTGTAAATTTTGAGACATATTTTGATGTGTAAAAATTACTATAAACACTCCAAATACACACGATTTATTCTCATTCTTTTTACGTCTTAGTTCAGGCATTTGCACAACAAAGACTTGAATTTAGTAAACTTTTTCAAGGAGAAGGAATAAAACCCACAACCCACTCTCCTCGCAATAAAAGTCAGGTAAATTCATATTACCACTAATCTGAGAATAGTATTTTTAAGGTTAAAGGGTTCCAGGAAAGTAAATTCCTTCTACTAAGGCCACGGTATCTGAGACAGGCTGCTGAAACTATTGGACAGAAAGAAAGGGAAAAAAAAAAAAAAACGAACCAGAAATGGAACAACACTAGAACCAGAAATAACCTTCAGATTTCAAGCCCCAAGGTCAAATGTGACAGTTGCTAGTGATTCCTTCATGTATTTTTCTTGACATCTATCAGTGCAATCAATCTCAAGTGAAGCTGCAGATGCCAGAAAGGGAATAGCCTATCATGATTTGTAGTAACCTTCAAAACCAGGTAAACTTTCTCTGTTGGAAGTGCTCTGTGCACAAACACACATACACCTACTAAAGTACTGGCTATATGAACTAGTAGTATTTTATGGCTTCCTTGCTCAGTCACGCATGTTCAGATTTCATGCTTTATTTAAGAAACACCTTAAACTTCACATATTTACACAAAAGTCTTCAGATGAATCTCAAGTTTGGTTAAAGCTCTAGAATAAGTCTAAAGGTCCTACTCACAGTTCAAAAATCACATATGGCTTGCAAAGTCAATTTGTGTCATTTGCTGAAGTCAAAAGATGTTCAGTATCATCAATTCTCTGCAGGGATTCTACAATCCACATCCCCTAAGTGTGGGGTGACAGAACAGATCATGTTGATGTGTTAGTGCCACAGCCTCAAACTCCCTTTGCCTCTGAGGTGTTGCAAGGATTTGTAGGAAGAGACAAAGTCCCACTGACATATGGCAATTACAATCTAAGAACATACAGAAAAATACCTCAGAGAAACTACCCTGCTCTGTCCTATAGAGAAAATGCATCAGCACAACAAAGATGCAGTGTGCCCAGCTGTTCAACTCTTACCTTTTGAATCTACACCTAAAAAGGCTGATATTCTGATATTCCCACTGAAGTAGCTAATCCAAGGATCTTCCCCACTTCCCATGTTCAGGGAGGCCTCAGAGTCCTTCAGTCATTTGAACAGTATCAACATCCACTCACTACATTACTTTTTGGGCAAGAACACCATTATGGGATTACTGATGAGGGAGGTCTACGTTAAAAGACCAAATTGGAGATATGGTGTCATTAGCTATGTTCTTAAATAAAGTTTAGTTTGAAATATAGTATATAATACTGCAACTCACCATTAACAGTGCAAGTAAAGATGTAAAATAATAGTGGTAATTAAAATGAACCATGATATTTTTGTCCTTGTCCAACTCTTCTTTCTCCAAAATACAATAATCAAAAGAAATAAAAATCAATCCTTTATTACAAACTCTGACCTTGTTGGCAAGTTTTCCTTTGTGTTTTCTCCACTCTACTAAGCACATTTACAATCTTACTTGCTTTATAATTATAAATTTAACACATGGGAAAGCAAATAAGAGGTGAAATGAAATCAGTGGCCACAGTGACAGTCTGACAAGCACCCAGAAGTGAAAATTCAAATTGTTGAAGCAACTCTGCCAAATAACCAACATGCTACATAAACATACTTGCTGCCTCCTCACCTCCAGAAACAGACAATAGGAAATCCATTAAATAGCAACAAGAAAGGATTGTATACAGCACCATGGGAGCAGAAAAACAGCAAAAACAGTGCCCACATCTAGCGGTATTTGAGATAAATCAGAAAGTGCTGTGCTCCATGGCAGGAATTATAACAACTCTTGCCATTACAAAGGATCAATAGCACTGCACTGGTTCTCTCCCTGTATCATCTGCAGGTGCTTGCAAAACCCAATAGAATTGCAAAAGATGTCAGAACAGACTAACCATATCAAAAACACATCCACAGAGTCAGATAATCTAGAAACACTATCATGCAACAAATCTCATTCTAACAGAACACAGCAATGTGTTGTTCCCCATAGAGGAGTGCTACTGATTGCTTAGGAACTAATTTAAAGAAGGTTTAACCAAAGGTGTTCCAGACCCACACATAAATGTGGAATAAGATCTACCTGCTTGTTAAAAAAAAAGAAAAAAGTATACAATTCTGTTGAACTGATAAACAAGGATATAGTTACCTTCTGAGTGATAGGGATTGTGCAAATATATTATGTGTAACAGTTATGATTGTATTTGGTAGACTTTTTGTATAACACAAAACAAGTATCCCTTCGCCAGCCTCTGGTGTTTTTCATCACTCAGGAACCATTTGCAACCATCACTTCTGCCATACTCTTCCTGGTGTCTGTCCTATCTGCCCCACCCTACTGCAATGTGATGCATCTTAAATTAGGCAGCTTTCTTCCTGCATGCAATAGATCAGTTGCATTGAAATACATCAAGTAAGAAAATAAAACAAATAAGTGTCTTCCACACATCAATTTCTGTAATGACTCTGGCTCATTAAGGAACTGGTACAAATCTAGTCCACAGGCTTGTGCTATTTTTCTTTAGAAAATGAGACAGACAGAGAGGAACAAACAGAACCCCACCAGTTTTGCTTTGAGTCTTTATGCATAATCACACCTGATAATTTACACACAAAGACAACACCGATGAACTCTGGTAACAAATAAATACTGGGTGCTATGCTGTCTCTACCTAGTACAATTTCACAGCTTTACATATATTCTACTTAAAATCAGCTTTGAGTGCTGCCAACCAAAACCTTTACTTGCCTGGTTTCACCCTGAATGAAACAGTAACACCTGACAGCATCTACTTTTTTCTCTTGTAAATGTAGGTGAACTGTGAAGACCTTGTAAGATCTTAATATATGTAATTCGGGCTATGGAGATTAAAAAGAATGAAAAAGAAAAAAAAAGTGTAAAGAAGATATTGACGCTGTGCATAGTTCAAGATATGACAAAATCCACCCTGGAATTAACTTATTGCTTTATCATCCTTCAGGTGCATTTGTTTCAATAAAACACACTCCTCCTTCTATGACTTTAAGTCATATCATGGACTCACTACTGCAGATGCCAGTTGCTGGGAACTACACACACTTTACACCTCTTGTTTGCAAAACAATATATGAAGCATATGGAATCAAAAAAGTGTCAGCTGTGAAACTTTAAAGTGCTTTTATTTCTAGTGCAGGCCCATTGAGCAATTCAATTACCTTGTGCCTAGAGATAAAATCCTTATAAAATTTTAGAAACTGTTTGGTTATAGCATGGTCAAAGAATTCATTATAAAAAAATACAGTTGTTTGCAATTTCCAAGACAAAGTAAAATATCAAACAGAACAGATTTCAACTGTAGGACTGCTAGTTCTTTTAAGAACTTTATAGAATTATTCTTGACTTTTGATCAGCTATTCTGAATTCCTATTTAAAGAAAAGAAGATTTTTACAAAAGCGAGACTGATGTGTTGTGTTATCAAAGCTGGAATAATGAATATTATCCCTTCAAACAAAGGGCAGAAGAGCACTCAAATTCTAGAATGAAGATTCAGGGCAAATGGTGACAAATTGCCACCCTATCATCTGTGTCTGTAGTCTGTGGGTAGTTAATTAACTATCCCCATATGATATTTACATGGGCATAGCATCAGAGTTTTTCTGCCTTGTGAACTGGGGGAAGAACTACTGCCTCTCACAATGAAGGGATAGGCCCCAAGGAGGGGGAAAAAAATGGACCAGCCAGTTGCTCCAACTGCAAAGTTTTACAGCAAGGGAATACCAAGGAGCCAGACATGCAAAACCACGAAAGCCACAGGCACACCCTTACCACCCTACACACCTCAGTGATGCTGCTGGGGAGCAAGCTGCACTTCTGGCAAGCACATGGGACAGCCAAGCTATAACCAAAACCACCTTCTGTAAAAGTACCAACGCTCTTTCCTGTGGTGACAATCTCCATCTGCAACACCCAGCTGAGGAGTCTGTGTCATCTCCAGCAGATGGCAAAGGTAGGAATTTGTTATTGTATTTAGAGTGATCTTTCCCTTCCCTTCAAGGCTCCTTATATTTGACACTTCCCTGTGCTCCTGGTGAGTTCTGCCCACCCACAGATCCGAGCTGGAGCTCCTCCACGTAGCAGACCAAAGCATTTGGCACACAGCAATATTCCCCGCGAGTGCCAAGGAACAGTGGCAGTGCCAACACAGGAGGCACTTTGCACAAAGCATGTTTATTAGCTGTGACATAGAGCACAGCATTTGCAAAGAGCTAAGGAAGAAGACAGCTGCTGCAGCTCCTCTAATTGCCTCTCCCCAGACATCAACAGCAATTTACAATTTGGATGATGTTGCTGGAACTAAGTATGATCTAGATCCACACACAAGCTCTCCTCCTCACTTTTATAGGCCATGTGTTATATGAGAATTACAACTATTCAAACTGTTTCTATGAGTTAGGTTATCTCCTGCAAGGTTTTTTATTGCACATTCTCCTTTTGCTACTGGAAAATACAGAATTTGCTGTAGACAGTAATCAGATAATCACATCTTGTTACGAGCACGAGCCAGCAAGACTTGCTATTAGAGACTCTCTAATCTATCAGATCAAAACAAAGAAAATTTGAGATGTTTGCTAAAAATTATGCTTCTTAACACATTTCACAACAAAGGTAAAAAATAAAAATAAAAATAAATCAGTATATAGAGCAGGTAGGGCATTAGCCTCACATATATCCAAATTAAATTCTCAGTTACTCTACTACCACGGCATCTTGAAATATTTACTGTGTTCAGCTCCTGCTGTTCTGCTGCTAGCAAAAATTTAAAAGAATACACAGGAAGTCTGACAAATTAAAACATCATCAAGATTAATTGCACAAAAAGAATAAAACATTTCAAACAGTTGCACCCTTGAAAGATCAAAAGCTTTACTCCTCTGCCAGTAGTTCTGAACTGCTTTATTGACGAAAAACACAAATGCAAAGCAAAACTGAAAACGTATGTAGACATGTGAAACTGCAAAGACTCAGTATATATTCTAAGCCAAATAGTTTACATGGGTAAAGAATTAGTAAAAAGAAATCAGACAGAGTGAATTAGACAGAAAAGCTTTAAATTTAGGATGAGTATCCAAACTACATCTGCACCTCCAAGCACAGAGAATAAATGTGATGTTCGCTTAGAAACTCAGTTGCATGGATCCAGAAGTTTGCTGATGCTCTGTGTAATAAAATAAGCATCAATCTCCAGCTTCTATGATATTTTAGACCCATGGAAGACAAACAGCTACTCTCTGTGGTGCCCTGCTCCCCTTAGATGTGCAGCATGCATTTTGTGACTATACTGCTAGGTCGAGTGATTTTTCTCAATTCAAGCTGTGAGTCAAATGAGAGGATGAGACTTACCCATGTTTCTCTGGACTCTTCACTGATAAGATTTCACTGCTGTTTTCATCAATGGGATGGACACGAGCAATATATTCTCCACTCTGCTGGTAAAACTTATACACAGCCACTTGAACTACACATTGATCACTGCTGCTTCTCAGCCAAGGGCTCAGGATGATGGGGCTCGGCCTCTCTGATGCATTGAGAAAAAGAAATGAACCTAGAACAGAGAAGGCAACAAGAAAGCTTTGAAAATAAATAAACAAAGAACAAACCAAAAGCAAAACCCACCCAGGGGGCAGATGGATAGTTGTAATTTTCATGCCACAGCTCATTCTGCACCTCTTCCATACCTCACAGGCAAAGATGATATTTGCCAATTAGTTTGGAAAGTTTGCCCATTTTATATTAAGCCTTTTAAGACTGAGACAACATTTCAACTCACCTTTGAATGGCCCAGAACAAATATTACTTTTACATTTAATGCCCAGAAAAAAAAGCCCAGGCAGATAAGGAATGAGTTTTAGGTTTAGATTTTTGTCTGTAACCTCTCAGGTCTGGTCCAGACCCAAACATATTAGCCTTGGTTCAGTGGCATCCTGATTTGAGTGCTCTGATAGATAGATACATAGATAATTATTTACATCTATTTCTCTCCTCTAAATAAAGAACACAAGTTCAATACCTTTACTTTTGTTCTTCTATAAATAGAAGAGTGCACCATTTTGAAGTCTAATATTATAGATTCAGGATAAAGGCCTGACATAGTTTCCTTTCTTCAGCAATTCATTCTAATGTATTAATTTTATATGCAGCTAATTCACATTAAACATTTCATTATTATCCAGTACATTGACTCCCTTGGCCTAATTCTATTTCAATACAATCTGAGGCTTATCCAGTGGGACAGAGGTAATGTGTTTTCATCCCACTGCTGCTCATTTCAGGTAAGTCAAATTACTCCCTTTTGGCAGCTGACTAATTTACCAATTTGTCCACAGAGGAAACACACTGAGGTCTGTAGCTGGTAAATGAAATGGACCAACCCTTGAAGCAAGGAAGAGTGTGATATTCCACAAATTCTAGCAAGACGGGTCAGATAATGAAATCTTATTGTCTCAATTACCTGGAACATCCATTAATAAAGCCTGTCTGTTAATACTTAAAACATGCAGGTCTGACAAAGAGTTTAATTTCGTTGAGAGAGAAATTAAGGCCCAACAGTGTTGTAATTTAAACCTATTTCTAAATGTGCATTAATTTTAGCCAGAGCAGCAACCTGGTTTTGAAAATGCTAAGGTTGAAGTTTCAGAGGAATGATCTTCTACATCACTAAGCGTGGCTCAGGTGAAATGCAAGGTGTCTAAAAAATCCTATTGAGAGACTGAGCCAGAAATGAGTCTGGCTTGCCTTCACCTCAGTGTCCAAGCTGTGGATCATCAGGTGCAAACCAACCACTCTGAGCACCTGCACCAGTTCACCTCCTACGATGGATCTGGTGAATTGTCCTTATTTAGTTGTTCTTCTTCCTCTCTACTGAACTGAGCGTCAAGAGCTCAGATTTGAATGGCTCACTGTCAGATGCCAGTTCAGAACAGGGGAACTGCACTTGTGTTCACAGATGGCCCCTTTGAAAAAGTCTGATTTGGCAATTCCTCTCAGGTCACACACAGGGCAATAATGGAAGGGCTAAAAATGAAGCCTGGACTCCTGTCAGCCACTGTGTTTGCCTCCCATAAACACATTTCTCATAAGCAGTATTTTTAACATATTTGTCAAAAACAGTGTTCTTGACATTGGCACCACATTAATGACATATCTAAACCTAGAAAATATCTATAGTGAAAGAAACATGAAGAAATACATAAGGTACAGCCTGCTTAGATGCCAAGGTTTGTAAACAGAGAGAAGTGAAATGCAATCACAGCTTTTTTTTTGGTTTGTTTTACTAACTAGATTCCTTTTTGTAGAATAACAGTTGTTAATCCAGTTACTAGCAGAATGGTTTGATGACTTTTTGTCAGTTATATACACACAATATATTTGTTGGGTAGTAAAATAAAATAAATAAATAATAATAAAAAAAATCAAAACTCAGCCACATGTATCATCCTTCCCCGACTCTCCCTTCTGTTGCAAACAAAAGAGAATTAGAGCAGTAAATCTTGTGACTTTAATTGTAGCATCCCCATAAGAACAATGAAATCTCTGACATGAAAGGGAGCAGAGATTTCTACTCGTGGCAGAAAAACACTAAGCATTGCAATAATTGCTGATGGTAACTTGCCAGGTGCAAGAACCATTTGCTCATCTTACTGCCTTGCAACAGGGAGTCAGATTTTAAAAATAACAAACAAAGGCAGCTCTCATTCCTTCTTTTCTTGCAGTGGTTCTAAATCAAGAGAGCTGCCAAGGGTAGTTCCTCTTATGCTCTGACTTAAGGTCAGGTTTGAAACATCTATGAAGTCCAGTGGTAGACTAGGGTAGCTGCTACAGCAAATTTAAGAGATAGTCATGAACCTCCTTTGTTTTGACTTTTCTATTTCTACTCTATTTACAGGGCTCACACTTTGCAACTGTAGCTTACTACTCATCACGTGGCTGGTTCTACCTACTAATTTATATTACTAATTTTGCCATGGTGGGGTTACCCCTGCACACTGTCCCAGGATACTGGGAGGAACAGCCCCACACTGCATGGGTGTGAAGCAGTGCCTAGGAATTCATTATGAAGGACATGGCTCTTACACTCTGCTGGCCTCACCACCAGCACACAGTCTTGTCAGAAATGTCCTCTAGTGCATACTTCTGGGGAGATCACCTACTAGAGCTATGACAGATTATATTTTTAATATATAGATTTACTTTATTTTTAAAAAGGAGAGAATAAACAGAACTTTGTTCTTGTTTTTGAAAGCTCAGCTATCTTATGGGTGACTTTCCTGTCTTTTGCAGTGTTCCCTTTTTGCTCTTACTGCTGTTCTTAAGTGTCAAGCAAAGAACTGTCAGAGCTGCCTTTAGCTCTGGTGTTATGGGAACGGTTTCCAAAGTTGCAATGAGGGATACTTGCTATGAAACCACACATACTTTCTTATACAGTAGAATTTGAAGATTCTGAGATTAAACTATGGCACCCACGAAGGAATAATTAACGTACCTAATGTGAAAAATTATACATTTTGAACACAAATCCCTGTGCTTCTCATTTCCCTCAAAAGCACAACCTCTCAGTCACTGCTTGCCACTGTTTCATGTAATGGCCTCCCACAGGATCAATATGACCATTTCCAGGATCAGATGAGACACTGTTACTTAGAAAGAGTTAAAATATCACGTGGAGATCGATTCCATATCCATGCGAAGGGATACAAGAACATTCTATTTCGGACCAATGGACTTTCTGAGCAAAATCAGAATCTACATATTCACTTGTGTTTCCTTTCAGTGGGGATCCATGTGGCATGCTTTGAGACCATTTGTAGACCCATAAGGCTCTAAGGTTCCAGAGATAATTTCCTTGCTTTATTTTCTCCTGTTGGCTTGCAGCTCTAATAAGACTCCTGGGATCCTCCCAGGTGAATAGCTAGAAGAAGCACTGTAGTTTCCACCAAACTCCTTCTGCTATTTAGATACCAAGGGACATAAGCTGAGATGAAAGGCCCCCTTCATGGTACATGCTGCCAGTGTCACATGCTACTGCTCAGGACTCTGAAGGGTCTACTTACTTATCACAAAGATCTTCACCAATGAGTCATTTCAGCAGTCTTTTGCTATGGGTTTTAAATTGGTCTCTGGCTGCACAGTGCATCGCTGATATTAAAGAGATGCAGTTAAAATAATCACATTGTAACTAGATATTCAGCCAGAGATCCAGGCACTTCGCACTTCTGGGGTCTTGAGCTCATTCATCATCATCACGCAAAAGCATGGGTTTGCAGAGGGAACAGCATTCAGTATTTTGCACCAAATACACTCATGTTTGAGCTATATGACAGAAACCCTACCAGCTGATACTGCTCTGTGGTGTTCCAGACACTGCTGGTCTAAATGCAAATACTTTATTTTCCACATTCCCCCTAAACACTCACACTGTGTGAGAAACTTACCAATAACATTCAGCTTCTAATAATATTTTTTCCCTGCCTTTTTAATAGCTGCAGTCATAATGCAATGGTATTACTCATCCTCATATGTTGTGTCTGATAACATCTCTGGCAACTTGCTGTCACTTCAGACAAATGCACATGAAAAAATATTTATGCTTTAAGCACAGCGAATTATTGCAGTTGACATAAAAGGAATATTACAAGACAAATAAATATATCCGGCATGAAAAATTGTTGTTGATCCTTTGGATACTTGTTTACAACATTTTAACATTCATGTCACACAAAGGGAAGGATGGTTTATCAACTTAGTAGCAAGATGTTTTTGAGGTGATGAAGACAGCTTCAAGCTGTGCTGTTCAGGACTAATGAGGTAACAGATTATTTGTAAACAAGAAAACTGATGCTAATGTACTATGCATGTACAGATACACTGTGAACAAAGCACCTGTCCAAAACAGTTTTCAAATTAAGGAGTACAAACTAGTAAATCTACAGCTTCAAACCACATCAGCAATGAAGCCCATTCCCACAATATCTGGCCCAACATCCTTATTTGATATGGAGGCACAAAACACCTGAAAATCATGCCAGTGAATGCTAAGGAAAGCCTGAGATTATGGGGTTCAAAAGACAGAGTCATCCCTTGGCCCTAAGAACTGGGTAAACTTAGAATCCTATTGCATGCCCCTTTTAAATCTGGTCATCTGACAGCTACCTAATAGCTTTGAATGCACCCTGCTAACCACTCATATCCTAAATCCTTCCCAGTCAGTCTCAGGGTAAAACCACGGACAGAGCCAGGTCAGGTTCAACTGCTCAATAACCTCGTGATGCTCAGCAAGGTCAGTGCAATCCTATTGCAACCTCTGACCTTTCCAAGGCAGCAGTCTAGGAAAGATGGCTGCAGCCCAAAAAGGCAGCAGCTTGAGAAGTTACATTGGGAAATAGGGTTCACTGCAGAAAACAGCAACAAGCTCTTCTGGGACAAATACATGGAGGCAACTCCTCAACTTGCAGCTGAGGACTAGGATTTCCAGCGTGTGACGTTCCTGGATACCTGTTAGCACATAACCAAATAAGGTCCTAAAGATGTAATATCAAGCAGGCCAATGTGACATAAAAAAATCAGTTACAAAATTGACATGCATTTGAATTTATGAAGAGGGAACTTCACATCATTTAAAAACAGTATTTAGTAACACACCCAAGCCAATAATACACACAGAGTAGACATCCGGGTACTTCACACAAATTAAAGTGTCCCCATGCCAATTCAAGCAGATTTCTTCCCTAATAAGTAAAGACCACAGTTTTGTTATTTTAACTTTCTTGAAAAGTCTTCTTTTGACATTGTCTCCCATAACATCCTCATAGGTAGGCTCGGGAAATGTGGGTAAGATGAGTGGACAGTGAGGTGGGTCAAGAACTGGCTGAATGGTAGAGCTCAGAGGCTCAGGATCAGTGGAGTAGAATCCAGTTGGAGGCCTGTAGTCAGTGGCATTCCTCAGGGATCAATACTGGGTCCAGTCTTATTCAACTTGTTTAGCAAGGACCTGGACAAAGGCATAGATTGTAACCTCAGAAAGTTTGCTGATGATATGAAATCAGCGGGAGTGGCTGATACACCTGAAGGCTGTGCTGCCATTCAGTGGGCCCTAGATAGGCTGGAGAGTTGGGTGGAGAGAAACCTAATGGGGTTCAACAAAGGCAAGTGTAGGGTCCTGCACCTGGGGAGGAATAGCCCCAAGTACCTGTACAGGCTGGGGGCTGATCTACTAGAGAGCAGTTCTGCTGGGTGTCTGGTGGATACCAAGTTGACTATGAGCCAGCAGGCTGCCCTTGCACTCAGGAGAGTCAATGGCATCCTGGGGTGCATCAGCAACAGTGTGACCAGCAGGCTGAGGGAGGTGATTCTCCCCATCTACCTGGCCCTAATGAGGCCACATCTGGAGTGCTGTGTCCAGTTCTGCACCACTCAGTAAAAAAAAAGACAAGGAGCTACTGGAGAGGGTCTGGTGGAGGGCCACAAAGACAACTGAGGTTCTGAAGCATCTCTGTTATGAGGAGAGACTGTGGGAGCTGGGTCTGTTTAGTTTGGAGAAGAGACGACTAAGAGGGGAACTCATTAATGCATATAAATATCTCAAAGGGGATAGTTAAGAGGACGGTGCCAGACTTTTTTTTGGTGGTCCCCAGTGACAGGTGGAGGAGCAACGGCCATAAACTAAAACACAAGAAGTTCCACCTCAACGTGAGGAAGAACTGCTTTACGTTGAGGGTGGTAGAGCACTGGGACAGGCTGCCCAGGGAGGCTGTGGAGTCTCCCTCTCTGGAGACATTCAGAACCCACCTGGATGCATTCCCATGTCACCTGTTCCAGGTGACCTTGCCTTGGCAGGGGGGTTAGTCTGGATGATCTCGAGAGGCCCCTTCCAACACTAAACAATTCTGTGGTTCTGTGAAAAGGAAGGCTCAAAACACAGCTAGGCTGACTTAATCTGATCACAGTTATAAAGCAGCAATTTAACAATCCTTTGCAAAACTGACAGATTGTTATTCTGAACATAAACTCCATCTTCCTACTAAAAGGGTTTTATTACCTTTCACACACAAGTTCAATACTCTACCAGATTAAATTAGGGCTGTAAAAACTATTAACAGTCAACGTCTGCTGGGGACTGTACAGTAGAAAAAAATTATTTAAATCAAGTTTTATAGTCTTTAGAGATGCTGACTAGAGAGAACATTTCTACTAGTATCACAAAACATCCCACAGAGCTGCCCTTTGGATTCTTCATTTTACACTTAACTTTCAAATTAACTATTCAAGCAAAAGTCTCAAAGCAGGAGCTCAGTAGTCGGTAAAAAGCCATGAAAAAACTGGGCACTACCTGAGTGACAACATTAAGAAAAGATACTGTAATACTTTTTCTAGGCTTATTTATATGGATTTTCTAATTGCCTCATCAAGGCTCCAAAATGTGCTGAATGTGAAGAATGTGAATAGTCTCCAGTGCAACTGCAATGTGACTGCATAAGCACCAAAAGATTTGCAACATGCTAGACTTGCATCTGACTTAAAATTCATGAAGGTAACAGCCTTTGAATTATTACAAAATTTGGAGCTGAACAATTCTTAACAATCTAATTATGCTAATTGAATGATATCTCACATCTTTGGAAGTCGATCAGAGTTCTTGCTATTAGCTTAAATAGAACCAAGATTTCACTTCTAATACCTAGCAGGAATGTGAGCATGTTTCTCTAGATGATGCAAGAGCAATTCAGAAGCGCTAATGAATTCATACTAACTCTTGTGGGCGGTGTAATACATTTTACAAATGGACAAGTTAAGGCAGACATTAAACAACTGCAAACAGCGTGTGGCCAAGATTTGTATCAGAGCAGAGATCTGCAAGTCAAAGCTCTTTAAAATTACCTCCTATTCAAGTATTTTTCATTTCCAAAGTATAAAGGGAAAGGCCAATAATACATCAAAGCAAAATAAAGTAAAATGTTGTCCTCTTACTAAGTCATCAAACAAATTTGATTTGCCCTACATGATTTGTCTTAAATTCAAAGGCTTCACTCATATAAAACCTTGTCCCTCAAACAACCAGTATTCACTGTGATCCTTGGGAACTGCAGCAGTGTTATAGAAGTGTAAGTTAAATTTAGGAAAGACAGGAGTCCTTCGTTTTCTCACACTCCAGTTCCAGAAATTTTCTTTATTATTTTATCTATTCTCTCGGAGGTAACCTTGAAGCCCAACACACAGAGAGGAGTCTCCTAGCAGTGACCTTCACACAGCTCTTTCACAGATTTCCCCTGTCACTTCCCTAAAATCAGGTGTAGTGTGTGAGCTGAAGTCCAAATGAACACTATTATAACACTTTATTACTATTTATCAGTTTAAATTCCAACAATCCCTAGCATATCTCATCACAGTACTCTTTAGACAGACAACAATAAAAGATGATTTTCTCACAAAGCAGTGTAAATCAAGGTTTTTCAAAAAGGAAAAGTCGTATGGAAGAAAAAGGAAACAATTAAAAGCTCCAGGTATTGCCTTCTGTAACGGGAACTAGAGCCAGATGCTGTTACAGCCCAATTCCTAAATGACTCAGCAGCGTTTGCTCCCAGCTAAAAAGCACTGAACTGAAAAAAGTAGATAGTTAATTAAAAACTTAGAATTCAATGCTGAAATTAAAATCTTTCCTAGAGAATGACAGAAGAGTCTTTAAATAATTCAGCCTTGCACAGCTGATTAACCAATATGCATCTTCTCTTTTGCTGCTGACAGAGGCGAATGGTAAGTTACTTCTGAGCTGTCTGTTCTGAGACTAGAAGATGGAAGAATTTTCTGTCACCATGAACAAGGCAGACCTAAAGGGAAAGCTAAGAGGAAGCTGGTTCTGACAGTAAAAATAGAGAGGCAGAATGCCTGTTCAGTAGCCCACAGTGTGTGCAGTAGTTGAGGGAAGGATGTGAAAGGAAGCCTAATGCTGTGCCTCCAGTTGCTGTTTTGCCCTCGAGTGTGCTTATTCGATTACACTTGGGAGGCTAGAAGCCTAAAAATTAAGAAGTTCAGCAATATTCTGACGCACAAGTACCTGAATAGAAACGTGCCTGGAACAGAATTGCAGCAACTCACAGTTCAGTAACGTCAGAGACCATGTTAAACAACTAGTAAGTACTGCAAGTTATTCCCCTGAAGAACCAGGAAAGCCACAAGAGAAGGTGCATAATTAAATCAATTTGGTGTAGCCCTCCTCCTTTTTCACTCCGAGCTAGGATTAAACTCATTACATTGAGGCTGCCGCTATGTCAGCTTTAAGTGCACAAGGGTCATAACTCAGACCATCAGAGAATCGTGAAATTGGTCTGCAGATAACATAAATAAGATAAATCTTGAGGAGATGGTGTATTTTAATGTCACACACATTTTAATCTGTTTTGTCAGTCTCTCCTCTACACACATACATATACATCCATGCACCCAGTACCAGGAGACTATTAGTTGGCTAACTGTCCCCATATGTAGTGGGAAATGTGATGATCCTATCCAGAGCTTGTTGAATGCCTGATAGCATAAAGCACCAAATCCCTGCCCATTATCAGGTTCAGCCTTCCTTCTTCCATCTCTAGTCTCTATGCCGCTTCCATCCCATATCTGCCTTTCCATAACTCAGGTATCAGTTCTGCATGCCAGTTTTGTTTGGCAGACCTCTTTCCACTCATCTTTTAGCTCTAGAGCTTCCTCATATTTTCTGTGCTTTCACAACTCATTGTCTCTGGGATAAAAAGGGAGGAGAGTGCCTTGGCACACCAGGTAGAGGATGGAAAGAAACACAGATGGTAGAAACCTTGGGAGGACCCTCTGCTCTACTATGAAAACTGCACTGACTGCTGGTTCTCCTTCTGCTAATTAAAAAAACCCACTTAACATTCATGTATAAGAAAATAGCAAGCTTCACCCACACACCAGTTGTTATATGAGCAGACAAGAGAGGGGACAATGACCCTTTCCCCTAGGTCTGACAGTGGGTTAGAGCTTCTATGAATGTTGATAGACATGCTGAAAAGTGCTGAAGCAATCATTGAAAGAACAGGATTCCATGAGCTTACACATAGTGACTGTTCCCTGGGCCTTCAGATCACTTATAAAATATGTTCTCCAACAATGCAGTTAAAGTTCACACTTAAGATAGTATTTTATAAATTCAAAACATTGCAGAAACATTAAATGATTAAACCTCAGGATGCTAAAAATCTGTTTTTCAAACTGGAAAAGACAGTACAAATGTGAGGGGCTTGCCTCATTAATGCAGGAAAATCAGGCATCACAGAGAATTAGTAGTTTGAACCGCTCAAGTGCCAGCAATCTTATTTATGATGGCAACATTTATTTGAAAGAGCTGATTTCATCTGCTTCTTGCAGTAAGCTTTTTTATTAAAATTCCACCTAATCAGCCTTTACTGTGAAATAAAACAGATTCTCCTTTCTATTCTAGAGATAGTGGTACAGGTGAAGGAAGGACTACGGTTAGATGAAGGCTACATGTCCTGGGGAGATCAGATCTCAGTAGACTGAACTCCAGCTGTCTGGTTTTGGTTCTGGCCTCTCAAGGGCCCTACAGCACAAGGAAGCAAAAAAAAAGCCTGTCCACTGCTGTCACTATTTTAAAATGGGATCACTGAACCACAGGAACTGGAAGGTCATTCCCCAGGTCTCTGTTCAATGTCCTGCTCTGAGCAGGACCATCACCAACACTAGATGAGGACAGCTGCAATTTTGTTCAGCTAAGTCTCAAAAGCCTCTAGGCTTGGAGATGCGACATCTTCTCTGAGTAACCTGTTCCAGCACTGCACCACATCCTGGTGGCACATTTTCCATGAAGTCCAACCTGGACCTCCCAGACAGCAAGATGTTACCACTGCTTCTTGTATTGTCTGCTTTGGTTGAGAAGTATTTGGCTCTGCTGCCTTTGCATCTCTCCATTGGGTGGTTGTGAGTCATCTTCAGCTCACCTCTCAGATACCTCTTTCCAGCCTAAGCAAGCCCAGCTCCCCCTACCTCTCCAAGGGGAATACATCCTGTGGGCCCCTGAACACACAGGCAGCCCCACTGGGCCCTGCCAATTTCCCTACATCCCCCTTGACCTGGAAAGAGGAGCCAAGGCCGGATACAGAAACTGAGGTGCGGCCTCGCCACCACCACCACCACCAAGTGGTCCAGAACAAGTAACTTCTTTCAGTGCTGGCTGCCTTCCTCCTACCTTATTTTGCATGGTTGTCTACCCTATTTGTTGTGAGTTGGGTCCTCCATAATTTGCAGGTCCTCTTCAGCAGGACTGCTCAAGGCTACCAGTTCCCAAACTGGGAGGATGCTGCACCAGCAGATCCTGGTCCAAGAGCAGAGCTTGTCACTTCTGGTGGCTCCGCAAGGCTCTCTTTAGCCCAATCCTCAAGTTTACCAATATTCCCTTGGAGAAAAGTTTTGCTATTGACTGCATCAGCCAAGTCCCCTCTCCTTTCAGTTCATCTGGATCATCTACAGATTTGACCAGTGTCCCATTGTCCAGGTCACGGATGATAATGCTGAGCACCATCAGCCCCAATCCTGGCTCCTGATGTCAGCTCTGCTCAGTGCTGGCTGTCACTGGGCATGAAGCCACCAAGTTTTATTGGCCTCTGAGCCCTCTGTCC
Organism: Corapipo altera; assembly: GCF_003945725.1. NCBI lineage: Eukaryota > Metazoa > Chordata > Aves > Passeriformes > Pipridae > Corapipo > Corapipo altera. The sequence continues at coordinate 3,031,946 of NW_020884931.1, forward strand.
AGTTTTCAGCCTGCCTAACAGGGACCTCCTCAGCTCCCACATGAGAATGCTGGGGATGATGGTGCTTAAAGCCTTCCTAAAGTCAAGATGAAGTACACCCGTGGTTTCTTGTTCCCTCATACACCCGGTCATTTGACTCTAAAGGACACGAGGCTGGTGAACAATGATTTGCCCTTGGAAAATCCATGCTAAGAGCTCCCAATTATTTTTTTGTCCTCTACTTGTTTGGGAATGGAGTCCAAGAGGACAGGCTTTATATTCTTTCTAAGGACTGATATGAGGGAGACCAGCCTGTAGTTCTCCAACTCCTATATCTTGCCCTCCTTAGAAATGAACACACTACTAAATCTTTTCTGGTTGTCAAGGACTTCCTTCAATTGCAATGATTTCTCATTGATATTAGATACAGCATCTTTGGTTGTACCCAGTTCCAGGGACTTTAAAGCATCCAGATTCTCTAAGTAGTCCCTAACTTTGTGCTCTCACAATCCTTGCTGCCCTTTCCTTGAACCCATGTTGTTACATGCTAAGGTCTGCAGGTTGCCTTAACCTGTAAATGCAAAGAAAGTCACTCAGTACTTCTACCTTCCCAGTATCATCTGTCAATAAAATTGCTTTAACATGTACCAAGGAAGGCTAATGGATCCTTTTAAACACTCTTTTTCTTCCACGGAGCCTGGGAGGCTCATTGAAGGCCAGACCTCTTTACAGAGAATACCTTAGGAAGTCACTGCACCACAGTCCAAGAGAATGAGAAAAAAGATACCTGGCAGCTACAAATAGACAAACACTGACAATGGCACACAAAGAAACAAAGAGGAGCTTCAGTAATGTCAACAGTGATCACTAAATCACATGTATCTCAAAATATTTTTGCTACACTACCAAACTCTAATTTCTGTGTCTTCTCTCTTCTCTTGAGTTTGCTTTTCTTACTATGATTGCACTGTGATTCACTTAGAAATTATATTTTTGCTCAGAAAGAGCCATTTTTTCCTTACTTATTCTGCAAACTGCCTATCACACTTTTGGGCTCTGAATAGTGTGAACTAACTGAAATAATAAGGACATTGCTTTTTCCAGCAGTGAAAAAGACTCCACTCTTCATGCAAGTAAATACCTCTGGGGCTTCAGTGTGGGTTTCACATGAATACAAATTGTAGAAGTTCAAGCTTTCGATGAACATTATGGATGAAAGACTGTACAGATCTTTTGCTCTAAAAACAAAAAGCACAACCACAGGGGATCTGCCCACTGAACAGGGCATGCCAATCTTCTCACATGTTGTAATCCTACCTTCAGCACACCTTTTAAATCAATTCTATTTCTCAAGAGATACATGTTCATCTTAAAAAATAACAAATTTGGACAGCACAAAGCCTAACTATAATGGAGAAATTTTACATGAATTCAATTAAACAGCACTAACCATTATATGTCATAGGAGTTTTCTTCTTCCAAGAATGTCTCTGAAATGTCACCACAGCCCTAACCAAGGATTTCTGCCCCAAAAATCAAACTGAGGAAGCCACATACATTATTGTCAGAGGAGAGGTGGGTGGAGGTGTATCTGCAAGGATGTACAAGGCTCTTCTGACCAACTACATTCACTTTTCAGTCTTACTGAAACTATCTAATGAGAGAAAAAAAATCAAGTAGTCAGACTTATCATTCTGCTGGCATCCTGAACAAATTACCTTTAGCTCACTGACATTCCAATTTTCTAGAAACAGGTATAGTTATGCTAAAAGGGTTATGACTTGTGTATTTATCTTGGTCACAATTATTCCATCCTCTTTTCACTTCCCTAAGATATAGCATAAATGAGAAATCCCATTTTATTTGATTTTTTTTGTTAGCTATAGACTGAAAGAACTATCTCTTATTAAAAGACTATCTCCCTACTCTAGTTTTAGCTGGGAGATAACAGAACAAGGGATGCATGGCAGGGTGAATTGGAAATGGATTGTGGCTCATAATACGGATTTTACACAGCCCAGAATGACACTCGAAGAGTTTAGAAGCTGGCTCTGACAGAGTGATTCCAGTTGATGATTTCTGTGAGTCCCCATCACAAAGCCATTCCCATTATCAGGACCATAGTGAGATATTTTGGTGGTAAGCTGGTGGAAATGAAACTTGTGTGGTTCCTGTACTGCAGACACACAGGGGATTTTGACCTCAGTGCTGTCTCATTCTATCTGCACTTAGCCCTAAGTGTCTCCCAGTGCTTATCCCTATGGAGCAAAACCACAGTAAATGTTACTTCTGAGATGAACAGGTTCATCAGATAGAATGTGCAAGAGGTGCAGAAGCGATTCAGGAGCCCAAAGAGATCTAGCATGTGAGTGGGGACAGCTTACCTTAACACCGTGCAGAGATAAGGGTTGGGCTCCAAGATCTTTCTGGATGTCCCTTCCAACTCATCATATTCTGTGCTTCTCTAACTATTCTTTCCCTCAGCTTTTCCCTCTGGTGATAGATGACTTACTTGCTAGCAAAGCACTAGTGGAAACACCTAATTTCACAAACTGATGCATTATGGTAACTGGTGCAGTATTTTATGCAACATAGTACAGATGAAAGTTGAAAAATTTAAGGTACTTCTGGTAAACCACCCATGTTATCTTTAAATTCACAAAGGTCACTGGTGTTCTACAGAATGACAAAGAAAGATGCTTAGGACTTAGTTTTAATAAGGCTGCTTCTAAAAGCCCGTACTGTAAAACATCACATTATTAAGAGAGGAAAGATCTTGCCTGTTATTTCACTTTTACACCATTCACATAATTTGCCTACATTTTGCATTTCACCTGCAGGTCACTTTTCTTTTCATGGCTACAGTGCCTTCCTTTCCTAATTGGAGGCATTAGCACAAGGCTGCCAAAACCTGTGGCAAGGGATGTTATTTAAACCCAGACAAGATTCTGCTTTCTTTGACTTCAAACAAAACCTTATGGCCACCTGTCAAATGATCCAAGGCTCAAAAGACCCACATTTTTTTGAAAGCATCACTTTTGGCCTTAAATCAGTCTGGCAGCCTTCTTTTAAGGATGGAAAATAAAATCCCCTAGGAATAAGATGGTAGATGCAGCAGACATGTACGCTGTAATACAGCAGTGAAGAGCAAACAGAGAGCTCTGCTTTCTTGCAACATCCAGGTAAATAGGATTTACTGCTGTGGCTTTCCAATAACCTGAGCCCTGCACATAGTGAATGTGCTATAGGCTGCTATGAAGTGGTTGGCACAGGCTCCATAGAGGTTACAGGAGATATCCAAGCTTCACTGAATAATGCTCTCTCCCTCTTTTCCTTTTAGATAAAAGTAAATATTGCAAGGTCATATGCAGCAAAAATGCACTGCTGACAGCACATCACTATGGAGGCTCTAATAAGCCCATAGGTATTTGTGCATATATGTCATATTTGACAGCATGCACTTTAACAGTTCCTGCAGGCAGTATTTTTCAGCCTAACTGGCAAGGTTTTAATGGTTTTTCTATTAAACTGTTTGGGTTTGGTTTTTTTTTTTTAAAAGGGAATAACAGAGTTTTTCTGTTCATTACAAACACAGAACTGATCCTGAAGGAAATGTTACAGAGACTTGTAGGCTGAGGATGCTTTCAAACCATTTCCATCTTTGAAGATGAGCTATCAGGGTACTTAATTTAGTTAAGTCTCAGTATGGCTGTAATCCTTGTTCTAGATACCGTTGATAGATTTTTTCTTTTAGGAGAAATGTGTAAAAGGAAGCAAACAGAACTACTGAAACAGAAGAGCTGCCTTCTTTTGGTGGTCTTCAACACTGAAAAAACTACTACCCAACATGACTCTTGCATCAGGAGGAAAGGTACAGCAGTCTCTTCCAGCTTTTGGTGTTCTCGTAGGAAAATCAACTGAATGGGAACTCTGAACACAGGACAATAGAGACAAGAAGAATGTGGGTGAGATGCACGACACCAGCATCCTCTCTTCAAGGCTATAATCCATCATTCAAGCACAGAGAAATGAGATCTGGAATCTTAGGACCTTTGTGATTCGAAATACCTGACTTTCAAGGCCTCTGACAGAAGCTAAGCACCCCTACATTAAAAGTCAAAAAATGACAGGCCTGGTTTACAGTGACCATCTCTTGCTATCCTATAGACACCAGCCCCTTCCAGACTGCAACCAAATTGAACCCTAATAAATGTGTCAGTGAGACTTCATTTAATTTTTCAGTTTCCATAGAAAATAGTACTAAACCCAGTATGAACACTGGATCTCATATTTAGGAAGTTTAAATAAAATCAGCTGATTCCAACATTTCTTTTTGCAGTGGCCCTTACCTGGTATCCCTTTCTAGCACTCTAAAATAAAGGTATTCACATGCCGTAGATACTTTAAGGACAGTTTCTGAAGTCAAGTTTGAAGCACAATGGTAAATTAAGTTTTCACTACTGCTTCATGTATGACACTTGTCTTCTGAATGGGAGAGGCATTATTTGTAAAAATATCATGGTACATTTGACTAATTTTGCAAAGAAACTAATGCAAATCCACAAATGCTTTCAGGGCAATTCTCAAACTAATTATCACAGAATCGTAGAATGATTTGGGTTGGAAGGGACCTTAAAGATCATCTAGTTCCAGCTCCCCTGCCATGGGACACCCTCCACTAGACCAGGTTACTCAAAGCCCCATCCAACCTTGAATACTTCCAGGGATGGGACAGCCACAGCTTCTCTGGGCAACATGTGTCAGTGCCTCACCACCTTCACAGTAAAGAATTTATTCCTAATAAACTATCTCAATCTACCCTCTATCGTTTTAAAACCATTACCCCTCATCCTATCACTACCCTACCTGATGAAGAGCCCCTCCCCATCTTTTCTGCAGGCCCCCTTTAGGTGTTGGAAGGCTACTGTAAGGTCTCCCCAGAGCCTAATCATGTAAAATGCTGTACATATTATTTTCTCCTTTAAAATATGGTATAAACTGTACCACTTTTGAAGGTTTCAAATACAAATTGCAGAATGCCTTGATATGGAAGATTGTCTTCATTTGGAAACAGCAAACAACCAAAACTTGGTAGTCATTTTACATCACTGCACAGCCCACAAAGCCAATAAAATGCTCTTTTGAGAAAATACTAACCTGGTACAGCTAGGTGGGAATCAGATGACACTTTGTATTAAAGTAAAAGCATCTACTCTGTAGTAAATGAAGCATACAAGACCCAAACCAAACCGAATAGGATGGTGAGGAATGATATATAAAGCCATAAAAGACAACCTCCATAATCCTATACAGTTCAGTCTACAGTCTTCAAAAAGGGAGCAATACACAGGAAACTCAACTTGATGCTATTGCTTGAAATATTAAAGTGCGTTCAAGGGTTTGATATCAGTCTGTTATTTGCAGATTTTAATACCTTGTGTGGCGAAGAGGAAGGCTGATCAAGGATCACAGCTCATAAACAATTGAAACATAAACCATTCTGAAATATAACAGCACTCAGGAGAATCAAAATATTTCATATTTTCCAGGGAGCTTAAGTACTGGGTAAAGCTAGCACCACCTACACTATAGCATACAGAATAATCTTGGCTTTACAGAAATTACAGTGGCAATTTGTTCCTTGGCCTCTAGACTTCCAGTAGGGCTATCAACTTATGATGGAGGCTTTCTGTCATGTGGATACCTACAGAATCAGAATCAGAGTTGCAGCTGCTATTTATTTCATGAAGATCATCCTAAAACCTTTAAAGTTAGTAAATTTTGGCCTTTATAATTAAGATACTTTTAATGTAGTACCTTTCCTCCCTATCCAGCTGCTTCAAAAAAATCAAATCATATCTGCCTTTCCATTTTGTCAATGATGCACCCTCTCATGGGTGCTGGAACTGTCTTCAATTTAGTAATTATTATTTTAGATAGATTAGGAAGATCTCCCCTGCCTTAGCCCTAAGCACATCAAGTGAGACTTAAGTGAATCTCAATTATAAGAGAACTGTCATTTTTGTGGGAAAAAGCTCTAATGTTCTGTCATAATTCCTTAGCATCAGGGTCCAGTTGAAACTAAACCCTTTATATAGTCAGAAAACAGACACATTTAGCCCAACCTTTATTCTTCTACAGCTAGCAAATTACCCTACTTCTTTCATTAACAAAATTAATCTTTATCTTCTATAAGCAAAGTATCTATTCCACATTTTCCCTCTCCCTCTTTGAGCATGGACCTTCATTCACGAAGTACCAAGCCTAGCAACTACGTCTCTCCTCATATGCACATAGCACTTACTGCAAAGGAGAGAACAAGGATGAAAATCCCATTTTGAGGATGTGTGTGTGCTGGTTTTGACTGGGATAGAGTTAAAGTTCTTCATAGTATCTTGTAGGGGCTATGTTTTGGATTTGTGATGAAAACAGTCTCCAAAACAGAGGCATGTTTTGGTTATTGCTGATCAGTGCTTACACACAGTAAGGCCTTTTCTGTTGCTCACCCCACCCCACCAATGAGTGGGCTGGGGGTGCACAAGGAGTTGGGAGGGGACACAGCCAGGACAGATGACCCCCACTGACCAAAGGGACATTCCATACCATACGGCAATCATGCACAGCAATAGAAGCTGGCAGAAAAAGGAGGAAGGTGGGTGTCACTCGGAGTGATGGCATTTGTCTTCCCAAGTCACTGTTACCCATGATGGAGCCCTGCTGTCCTGGGGGTGGATGAAGTGATGAAGTGACCCACAGGTTTTTTCACTTTACACTTTTGACTCTTCCCCCATCCCACTATGGAGGGTGGGGGTGGGAGGTGAGTGGCTGTATGGTGCTCAACCACCCACCAGGTTTAAACTGTGACAGTGTCTAACTGGACAAAAGGAAGAATTTCCAGCACTAAGCTGCTACTTGTTGATGGGGTAAAATAGCTAAAAACCAGAATTCTGATGTCCCACTGTCTGGGAACATTTTAATCTGTCTCCTGGATTGGTTTAGAAAGCTGAAATAAAGACACTTGTGTACTGTGTCAAACTCTAACTTAGTACTGCTTTTCCTGTTCCATGCAAAGGTAGCTTCTAAATATATATATATATATATAAATTTAATATTGTTAATACACTGAGAGTGTATAGTTTGAAAGAAGAAATCTATCTGTGTTTTTTCATTAAAGCAAATAATTTTTTCCAGTCAGCTCTCCTTACCTCACCGTGCCTGGAACACTCATGGTGACAGGTGATTTCTTTGTGCTGCCTTGATAACAAGTCAATTACAAGGTATCTGGAAAACATGGCCTCCTATAAAATTATACTGTAGCTCATGAAGCACAGATACTGCCCCCCAAATGGAAAGAAAACCAAAATAAGAAAACCCAACAATCCAGGCACCTGACTATTAGACGTACTAGTAATCTAGCCATGAAATTATAAAGGTTTGACAACTCATAAATTGCAAGCATCTAGTTTGGCTGTCGGGAGATTGCTTGCATACAAGTCACCTCAAATCCAATAACCTTTCCTGAAAGTTTGATTATAAGTGAGATTATAACTCTATTATATTAATCACTGCTGAAGAATCAGACAAAAAAATCCCATATCAGACAACATCCTAATTGAGAACAATAAGAAAGATGAATAACACATGGTAGTTCACATAGGTGCCATGGCACTGTAATTGCTAAATTCAATTAAAGGAAAAAGAAGTTGAAGATTCTACTACTGCTGTGATTTGCATATTACAATTCAAAAAAAAAAAAGCCTTTCAAAAACTAGACTGTACTAAAATAAATCCTACAACACTAACAGTAAAAAGGCTGAACATTTTTGGATAATACATGCCAATATGAATTTGCACTGAATATGCATACATGACAAGAGAATTGTTCATAAAAGCCATAATAAATATTTTGCATTTCTGTAGCACTTTTCATCTGAGATTTAAAATGTGAGTCATAACAGATTAATTCTCACATAAGCAAATGTCACATAGGGATTTAATTTACTCACCCAGAAAAGCATCACATTTTAAGAAAAGGCCAGCAAGCTTTTCACGATGTTAAGTAACACCACAGAATAGGATAACAAATGAAGAAGTTCTTATCCAACCAAGTCACATCTAGTCAGAGAGGAATGTACCACCATGTCAAGACTTCATCTATTGTCTGCAACCACGTTTTACCAAAATACAGCTGTCTGCTTAGGCAAAAGAAACACGACTTTCTTGCAATCTCATAAAAGTTAGATCACAAGTCCTCAAAAAGGAGGAATACCTTTGCACTCTGCCATTTTGCTGCTAAAGGCAGGCCACCTCCTTGACTCATGTCCTCACTACGGCACCTACCTAATACACTGGCTTACAGACTGACACAGTCTGCCCTGGGAAGAAAGATGGAAACAAAACAAAATGCTACTGTGATTGATCATTCAGAAAGCACTACTCAGAGATGTTCTTCCGAAATGTGACACCTACAAAATCAATGGAGTGGCTAAACAGGCATGTAACTGCCATGGCATGCAGACATGAGGATGTAATCTGTCTGAGGGCTATCCACAGCTAAACTACAGAGGTAGGACGCAAGGCAACTACCCACAGAACGAGACAGAACCAAGATCACAGAAATTTATATTTATTCTAAGCAGAAGCACAAGACATTGAAGTTTTGTCTGCTGGTGGGCTTGTCTCTCAACATATTATTTTTCAGTATTTTCTTAGGTCGAATTTTTAAAAGCCTAAACAAAAGAATGCCTTGAAATGAATTAGCATTAAGCATACCACAATCATTAACAAGCTAAACAGCAATATGCTTCCAGGGTACCACGCCGCCTCCAGCCAAACCTCATTATGCTTCTGAACTCTAGTTAGAGAATAAATGGATTGACCTATTTATTTCACGTCTAAATTTTATTAGAGGATTAACTTATTTGTTTAGCATTCAGCGATGGCAGCAGCAAAGGTATTTGTATTCTGTGGAGTGGTCTAGGAGAGGTAAAGGGGGCAACCGAATGAACTTTGCTGATGCAACTGGATGGGTTGCACGGAGTGAATTCCTGCAATCGGTGTCAGTTCCTGTATGTATCCCTCTCCCTGTTCTACCTGCACGCACACAGCAGCTTTCTTACTGGTTTCACACACTCAGTCTTAAATCACTGATATTAATTTTGCATTTTTCATATACCTAGTTTTGGTATTTTTCCACCTGTGCACACTTGTTTTCCCTTTAGCTGGTCACTTCTCTGCTAGAGCTAGTCTTGATGATACTTCATCTCTACCAGTGCCTAAATCCTGCTTGCCACTGTGATCCTCTAATTTCCTCCCTCTCTCCCTTCTTTGATATTCAGCCATAAAATCAAAGATGAATCAGATACCAGACATACACATTATCATCAGATTAAATTTATAACAGCTGCGTGTTACATTGCCTGTAAGGAGGGAAACTGAAGGGGAAAAAAAGAGAGAGAAAATACCATGAAATATCAGACAACTGCCCAAATTTATCTCTGGGACCACGCTATGCTAGAAGTCTCATAAATGCATAATAAAGTGTGTAAAAGCCAAGGCTATAACTCAAAAGAGATGTGGCTACCAGCACAGCAGACCCAGCAGCAAACACTGCCTTTCAGGAGATACAAGTACCACACAGTTCAGGTCTCAGAACGCTTTGTGGTCTTTGGTGAGACCTTTCTGTTTACTTTAAAGGAGACGATGGCAGGAGCCCTAAAGAAGGCAATGAGAAACTTGACAGTAATAGAGTGAACGAGCGAAAGATGATGTTGGGTCTGTGCAAAGCTTCATTAGGCTGCTAATGCCAGTGGGTCACTCATGTGCCCCAAGACCTTGAGAAGAACAGTTTCTTTTGTAAGTTTTGCTATATACTTTGGATCCCACAATATTGCCTCAGTCTTGCTTCTTCCCCCAGCAGAAGGGAGAACTTATTCCCAGATACATTTGATCCTTGCAACTTGGTGGACAAATTGTAATCATGTGCAAATCTGCTGGCATGCCAAAACAAGCAGGTGTCTTTGCAACAGAATCTGCTCAGGAAGGTGCTGGGATCACAGCAATACTTGCAAAAGCATGAGTGTTCAAAAGGCATCTTTTTGCCCCCATGCTTAATTTGTAAAAATCAGAACTAGGCTTTCTTTTAAAAACTTTGTAAGACAAGAAAACACTGAAAGGCAATCAAAAGTACTTCCTAATAAATAAATGCAATCCTGTAATAGAAAAATAAATACTTGGCCTCATCCAAAGCGCTGAAATTTTCCATTTAAACACCTGTGGTTTGCAGTCTTCTCATCAGCTTCAGGAAGCTTTAAGATAACCTTTTTCATTTAATCTTCTACAAGAGAGTGGTTTTTTAAATTACATTGCCTTCCCTTCACCAGGAATGCAGATCCTGGAAACCACTATACTACAAATAATATGAGTCATGAAATGTTCCTTTGATGTATCACCAGATCAGGTGAGTCTTGTTCTGTTTTGTTTTAAATACAGCTGGTCTGTGTACATATCTTATCAAGGTATTTCTAAGGTGCACATAACTGAATAACACAGGAATATTCTATTAATTTAGCCATGAATAATCTGCAAAGAGATGAGAAGCCTTCCAAACATGTTTTTTACTGGAAATTATTAAATGAGCGCTTTGTGTGCAACATAGATTGCTCCTCAACCACTTAGGAAGTTTGTGTTTTAGAGAATTCATTATTCTTAATTCACTGTCTGAACTTTTATGTTTGCATTGTAATGCAAATGCACCCCCTGACTGGATGAGCATTAACTCTTAGGAGGCAACACTCCTTTCTAGGAGTGACTGACTGCAAGACTTCTATGCAGGCAAGAAAAGTCACTAAACAGAAGAAGATGATTAAGCCATAATACAAATATGCTATTTCAAATAGACTTATTTAGATGAGCCAGCAGCACACTTAAGGTAGTGTTTGTAACAGCATTCTTCATTCTACATTCTTTAGGTAAGAGACTGCTCACTACAGGAAGGCCATCTTATTACTGGAGACCAATCAGGGTGCAAAATACTCATCTGAACCTGCATAACAGGCTTTCCTTAAAAATTCTCACCAGGATCCTATCCTATGAAGCACTCCATGATCTACGAAGTATTTAGTCTCACTAGTCAGCTATGCAGCTACAAGTTTTTGTAAGTCTCACAATTCCTTGAGTATGGTAGTGTTGCATTTTTCTTTTGCATCAAAGGAAAAGACAAACTTTTTGAAAACTGTATATTTTGGGAAGAGACTGAAGTAAACACAGTGTTCACAGCAAATCTCCCAGCTCAAAGTATAAAAATCATTGATTTTCTTAGAAAAAGTATATAGGTCAAAATTTAAGAAAGTGTCCCCACATATTACCTTGCTAACATGATGCGAATCCACTCTAAGGACTGACAGGGCAGCTCAGAATCTTTGGCTTCACTGCTGAAACTATCAACAGGGGTGGCCAATTAGTGCCAGCTCCTGTGGACAGTGCTTTGATGGAAAAGACAAAGAGTTCTTCAACACATCTCCCGCTGACTATCAATGACAGCAATGACTCCCAGCACCTGCTGACTGGCTGAATTTGAACCAGTGACCCAGGTCTGAAAAGGCCCCAAACCCATTACCAGTCCCGCGTCTCACTGGTATTTTTTATTGCTGTGAAGACAGAGGGGTGTTCCTACCAGCCTGCTGTTCTCTAGCACACACCTGTACTGGAAAGGGAGCAAAGAGCACTTCTCCAAGCACTTTGTTTTGTTTTGAATTCTCCACTCGGGAAGTGATAGAGGCATCGAACAGAAGCCTTGGCCAATTGCATAAATCAGATTTCACTTAAGTAGCTAATGTCAGCCTTGGGGGGAGGGGAGGGAGGAGAGTAAGTGTTCGCTTCCAGAGACCAGCACATCTCTTGAGCTTCCAAAGCATTTGAAAGAATATAAATCAAAGCAGAATATGAACCAGCAAAGCTAATTCACTGCCTAGCTGTTTCATTTCAGTTGCATCTTTCTCAATCTCCTCAGCCAGGTAACATGGCCTTTCCTTGAAAGTTACACAACAAATCAAATAAGTGGGTGCTGGGAAAAAAAGAAGAGAGGAGGAGAGGTAAAATTTATTACTGCCTAAAAGGGAAGGTGACTCATAAGAGAGTGGTATTAACAAAGTGACAGTATGAGACGAAGAGGGAGCGCTTTGAACTCATTCTAATGATCTAATGACTAATATAATCCATTAAGAAAAGCAAGGGCAAGATCTTTTTCACTGATTAACGTCGTACCTTACCCATGTTTTTAATAAAAAATTTAATATATACTGCTCCTCAGCTATCTGCATGTTTAATTAAAATGCTGAAAGCTTTCAGAAAGCATTCATTTCACTCCATCAAATGAAATAGTGAAGTATCCTACCCTTCACCATGGATCTGGAAGCAGTAGGATAATGCAAGAAGGAATGGAAAAAAGGAAGAACCATATCATAATAAATACAACAATGTTTGTTGGCTCAGTAACATACTTTTAAAGGATGGTGTGTGAAACCCGTAGACAAACACCACAAGAATTTAATACTAAAATTTTATGAGGCAGATGTTTTCTTAAAGCTAGAAATAGTATGAAATATGTGAAAATATTAAAATTCTGCTCATATGCTTCAATGACATATAAATGAATGTAATTTACTTTAAGGGACATACATGAAAACCCCATATGAACATAATCACAATATGTTAAAAAAGAAAAAACCCAAACCAACCAAACTTGACACTCACCATTCACTCTGCAATTGCATATAAATCACTAATGCCCTCAAATTGAAATTAAAGAGAAGACTCGCTTGATGTTTATTCAAGCATTGTGCAATCACTTAAACCCATGAGTTTCTGCTGTCAGAAGAGATGCATCAGCATGTGTGCAAATAAGGTTCTGATGAGCACTCTATAAACACCTTTCCTGTTTAGACTGACCAACGGTACTAATGCATTTTAAAAGCACAATACATTATTAAAATAAATTCAACTCAAATGAGCAGTTGAGCTATTTCTGGTCCAGAAGAGCAGCCAGACATCCAGATCACATTTTACTTGTTTGCAGCTGAACTGCTTGATCATAGCCTTGACTACTTTCAAAATGGAAGCCTCTTGCCAAGACAGTGTTCACCTGCCTGACTCAGTGGTGAGCCAAAAACCTCTGTTCAGACACACTCCATCCTTCTGAGCGCTTGGCCACTTAAACCAACATATTCAGTATCAGTATTGATTTAGAAGACAACTTTAGCAACAGCAATCATAGGAGTTTTTTAAGGTGCCAAAATAGGTATAAGGTATATGAATAGAGTGCTTGCTAGTTGTTTGCAACTGTTTTAGCATTTCACCAGTGGCTTCTTATTATTCATAGATATTTTATTCATACATTCAGACAACACTTGTGACTTTGCACATTTTTGAGCTAATCACTGTTCAACTCCTGCTTTTTTTGCTATTTTGGTTTTTTTTCAAACACAGTTCATTTTACTCAGGGGTGACACTGACATATGGTGAAAGACATGGCTAAAGAAGTTATCTAAAACGTTAGAAGCTTTATGTTTAATAACCTGTAGAATAACAGAGAATTTCCAAGAGAAATTCAGCATTACACCAGTATTTTTAAAATGATTGAAGAGGTGATCCTGGCATTCTGAACACCAGAGAATCAACACAGGACAAGTTAAATGGCTTCAGAACTGAGAAATGAGTCTTACAACATGATAGACAGGAGATGAGTACTAAATAAACATTTTCACAAGACAGAGGAAAATGAGTTTTGTTATATAATATACATTGAGAAGAATACAAAAGGCAGCAAAGTCTGCAACTGGCATAAAGGTAGGGTAATCATAAATAAAAAGTAAATAATTGAGTAAAAAAAATAGTACAAGCAACCTATTTTTTAATAAAGTTCAGTGCCAAATGACATGCAGGAAGAAAAACATGGCAATAGTGACTGTATGAAGATCCTTGCTCTGTCAGTGTCACCGAAAAGAACACAGATGTAACATCAGATGGTTAACTGGTGGTTGCAGTCAGGCACTGCCATCAGCTTTAGTGAGAGGCCCAACCTGTGTTGCCCTGACATCACAACTGAACTGGACTTCAAGCACGATCAAGCAGAAGTTTCAGTGACCTGGTACCTGAGACTACAGCTCTCAGTGTCAGTGACATGGTTTTGGGTCAGGCAGTGAAAGAAGACCTTGGAAGAAATTTGACTACAGCCAGATAACCCTTACACAGAGTCCTGATCTTGGCATTTTTAAAACTGTTCTTTTTTATAAGACAAAAAATTATTCATTTTTAGCCAAGTAATGAATCACTTTTCAGGATAACTAATGTATAAAAGATAAACTGAACATGAACCTTCTACCCTCAAACCCCTTTCCCTATCTTTCAGTATATTGAGACCCCCACATAAATTAAAGGGCAACCTACTGCCTTTATCAGAAACTTGATATTTTCATCCTCTCTCTTCAAATAACTGAGACAATGAAAAACTTTGGCAAAGTTTAGTGTGCTTTGCACACTGCCACTCAACACAGAAAGCGAAGCCAACGGTAGCCACCTCTCACCAAGGTGTATTTTTAACAAATAATTTACTGGAATCAATGCAAAGATTACTAGATCAATTTCTATCCACTACGTACACAAGAGGTCAGATGATCTAATTGTCTCCTTTGGCCTTAAAATCTATTAACTGATTTGTTTTCCACAAATGATCAAACACAGGTCCAAGAAAAACAGTCTTCACAGTCTACTGCCCTGGACAAGGAAAGGGCAGGGGAAGCCACTTGGTAGGGAAATGCTATCCTCCTGCTGCTGTACAGGATGGTATTAATTTAGTTTTATTCTATCTATCATCTTTAACTACTTGTAACATTTTAAAGAACCTCATACATTAAAACAAATGTCAAGACAATCATGTCATACAAAAGCTTTTCCCAAGCTTATAACAACAGCCTGCAAATGCAATCTCTCTCTAGAGGCTCACTTGAACATACTGCAAGTACTCCTAGCAATGAGTAAGGCTCCTACTACAGCTTTCAGGCTATATGTACCTCCCAGCATAAGAAGACAGATAGATTGGTAGACTGCAAAGGCAAGTGACTGCTAAATCTACATTCTAGGAAAGAAAATAAAAACAAAAACCAAAAAACTAGCACCACCCAAAACCCCCCATAAAAAGCAGTCTCCCCTAAAAGGAACTTTGAAAACTGTCCTACTCATTAAGAAAACCCTAACAATCAACCCAAAAGATTTTAAACCACAGTGTTGGCTTTATTTCGTTATATGATCATATCGGTAGCAGCACAGTATGGGAAAAAAGTCTGGGATCTCAATCAAGACTCAGTCTTATTTAAAATGCTATACAGTACCACCTGGCAACATCTGGGGAGTGAATCCCCACACCTGGGAAAAGATAATTTTGAAGCAAAAGTATGCAAAGTCCACGCAAGTGTACTTTCAGGCTGAAAAGAAATCTTTAGAAAATATGCAGAAAATTATTTACAGGAAAAAAATTAATATTACATGAGCTCCCAGCTACTTAAAGCAATGTTGATGAAAAAATTTCTGCAGTTTTTCTAAGTTTAGCCTTGTAATATCCCTACCATGCCAGTACATACATTCTTATTTTGAGGACAGTGAGCTGAAGTATGGAATTACAAATGTCTACACTGTTATTTGCTAGGTAGGACTACAAAGAGTAGTGGGATTGTATCCTTCTGAATTATTAATAAAAACATGTCCAATCATTCCCTTTAATAGCCCTTTTTCCGTACAGTAAAGTATACAGAAGGCCACTTCTCTTTCATAAAAAGGATACGATTTTTAAGTATTTTAATGTCATTTCTCTCAGAAAACTATCCAGTTATCTAAAGTATCGAAGACCATTGTAAATTTTTATTAAGCTGCAAATACAGTTCTACTCAAGAACAGGTAATTGCCATTATAAGCATAAAAAAAGGAACAATGCCGAATGCATTACTGACAAAAGAGAACCAGCTGTGGAGACAGAGCAGGAGACTGCTTGGAAGAGTCCACAATGCCCCAGGGCAGTAGGACTGATCCACGCTCCTTCAATGAAACAATTCAAGCCCACTGAAACATGCAATCTTTTTGAAGCCAGGATGCTTTCTGTGCTTATTTGACAAATGTTTCACTGAGAAGGCCTCTCTACCAGGGACAGGATTGCTAGTCAAACACAGAAGGGGAGAAATGGGTTTTTTTCCCCCTCTGCCTTTGGGCTAGTTCAACCACACACATCTCTTTAGTGAAGAAAGACTACAAGTCAGTCCAAGCCCTGTGAAAGGTACCAGCGAATGGTATTTCTACCAGTGGCTGCTATGAAATTCAACGCAGAGAAAAGAGCACCTTTCTGTGAGACTCTGAGGGATATTTCTGCAAGGAAAATAGAGGAATGCTCTGTGGAGTTAAACAAACAAACAAAACCCCCAACAATACAGGAGCAGGATGTAGATTGCACTGCCTAAACATGCTTCACCTCCATCAAAAATAAATCAATGTGACTGACTACTCCTCTTGTATCTCCAACAAAGAATTTGTTAAGCTTCTGCCATTTTATATTGATTTCATATAAAGTAATTTAGAAACCTTCTGTTCTGTAGCACCTAAGATGATACATCGTACACAGAAGTTATCTGGTGTTTTTTGTTTTGGTTGTTTGGAGGTTTTTTTAAGAGATACCGTGGACATGAAAGCTAAGAATAGTCACAAGCAGAGATTTTAAACATTTCTTTTCTAAGTATAGACTCTAAGCACTTTCAATCATTCATGCCAATTGTTTTTTATATTGATTCCCTGAAAAGACAGTGCTTCAAAAATAGCTAATTTTACTTTGGATTTTAGAATCCAAGGTTTTCTGGGTCTCTTCACCCTAACTCCAAGCCCTGGTATGTTGTGTCATTAAAAAACTATCATACTTCCTAAGACATTTTATATACAGAAAGGACAGTTGTCCGAGGTTCTGTGCCTAAATCTGTGCACCTTTTTGTATATGCTAAAGCATGACAGTGAAAGTTTCCAGGAAAGAGTTGTTATAAGAGTTCATTTGCAGTCACTACCCTCATTTTATTCCACTGAAGGGAGAGGGCTTGCCTCTTTTTCCATTTGCACTGCCCTAGCCTTTGCAAATCCACAGCTCTTGTGCTAAAGGGCATTTCTTCTGCAATAAATCTCCTTGTCACAACAGCTGCTCAGGCCCCCGACAATGTTGCTCCACGCTGTGGCAGCAGATACAACAGTCCACAGTCTGTGATTCCAACCAACCTTTCTCTCCTCTAGCTCTCCAGGCTCCCTCCTTTCCTTGAGCAGCTCTTCAAAATAGTTTGGTCTCGCATTGGAGCGAGGAAATCTGGTGCCACCTTCTCTGTGTTGTATCATTAATGAAACTCATTATCTAGGACCAAATCCACATGCATTTATGTTTTTAAACAAAAATTTGGAAAAAGAGATAATACTCTTTCCAGTCAGTTAGCTGCTATACCAATGACATTCCCTTTGCAGATAAAATTTTGCTCTTTTAGAATTTGGCTTTGTATCAACTTATGCTGTAAATTGCAAACTAATGAATTTGTATTGGCAGAGGAAAATGTTTCTGCTTTTACAGACTACAGCATTTACTAGTAAACAAGATTACTAAGAACAATTCCCAATTTCCCCAGCAACTTAGTTACTTGTCTCTTACAAGGCTCATTGTTGATTCATTCCTCTCTGTGGCCCCAGCGTAATGAGTCTACTCCTAACCACCAGATAAAATTATAGCAACTGAATGCCAAGTTTTGTGAGTTCTGATATTCTTCTCAGAATATCAGAACTAACTAAGTGCTGGGCACAGGACTTGGTTTTACCTTGATATCACCAGAGCTCTGGGTTTCTGTTTTAGGAGCACCCCTGAAAATCGTTGCATATCTTTTCAATCATTTAGTTCAAAGTAAGATCAAACTGAAAATTACTTACCTTCTCAATCCTCCTCCCATCTCCTCATCTTGTAAAACCATTGAGAAACCCTTAAGTTGTGAAGCCAGAATTACTGCACAAGTGGGAGTCTATTTACAGCTATGGAGCAGCAGCCTTGTAATATAGTTCCTTGTCCCTCCCATTGATGATTTCCAAGTGCATTTCGTTTAGAATAATGGGAAGACACTTGATTAACTTTCTAGGAGCTTCAGCTCCCCAAGCCACTTCTCTAACTTGCAAACTCCTTACACTTCCCTCTGATTTTTATCAATTACAACTGGGGTTTGTGTAGCAGTTAGAAAAATACTATCAATAATAAAATGACGTGACCAGTTAACCTCACACTGTTGATAAAAAACAATTAATAGTGTTTATCTGTATTTTTTGAAATCTGGTTAATAAAGAGTGATCTAAGAGTAATATGTTATTTTACCCTAGAAATGAATTAGGCCACACTCCCTCAGTACCAAGCTTCTGAAGTACCACAGATCTGAAGTACTTGTACACAATAAATTATTACAATAATGCTTTTTAGAAGACTTGCTAGATCTCACTCAAAAAGGAAGCACAAATCATTTGCAAACTATGGAAGAAGTCCACCAAATCAGTTAAATGCTTTTTCCAGATAAAGAAACATTTCTATAAAACATACTATTTATAGTCTGGTAAGGTTTAAAGAAAATGCATTCATAAATAGCACACATCTGTTATAGACAGATTTTTTTACAGGTTGTCAAGTACCTAACAGTGCCCAGGTATCTCAATCCCATGCAGATAAAGGAGAGTCAGGTTCCTAAAGCTTTTTAAAAACTAATTCAATAAATCTAGTCTTATTTTATTTCTTTCTTTCTTTTTTCTTTTTTTTTTTTAAATCAAGAAGATAATTTCCTCTATATTAAATAGATGACTACTAATACTAGCTACTAACTACTAACTAACTAACTACTAAGTAGTCTTTGAAATGTAGCAGTTGGAAAACTGTTAAAAGAAAAACCTTTTACAGAACACACTGTTAGCTTCTGGTACTCATTGCAATAAAGTATTGAAGGCAAGAGTATAAGGGGAAAAAAAAAAAAAGAAAAAAAGGAAAGACCGAGCTTTTTATAGAGATAAAAATACTCACAGTTCTAGGGAGATAGTAATGCTTGGTTATGACAATGTAAGCCATCCCTGTTGGACATGGCTGGAAGTTGGGTTTAGGTGCTTATTCCATACCTACACATACCTACACTGGTGCTCCTTGCACCAGTCCCTCAAAGGGTGTGATACAGTGCCAACACTTTCAACAGTATATTAGACATGCTGAAATGCCAGTTTCATGGCATGAGAGCCTGCATCTTCAGTCTCCAGCAAAATTAGAAATGTTATCATTGTCATTCCCAAATTGGGTCCTCCCCACGGGTTATCTTACTGGAGGTCATCAGTAACTGGCAGCTTCTTCAAAACTAGCATCTGTAGGGGATTCTGGTTTCATTCCTTACAATTTACAGGGGCAGATAAGTAATTTTATGAAGCTTCTCTAAAATATATCTAAGCATATACGCTTACAACAATGAAAACATAAAAACATTTGATGAATTTCATTTCATTGAATTTGATGAAATTCAGTAAAA
This sequence comes from Corapipo altera, assembly GCF_003945725.1. Classification (NCBI taxonomy): domain Eukaryota; kingdom Metazoa; phylum Chordata; class Aves; order Passeriformes; family Pipridae; genus Corapipo; species Corapipo altera. The sequence continues at coordinate 3,051,526 of NW_020884931.1, forward strand.
TGAAATATAGGATAACGAGAGAAGTTGCTTACAAATTAAGAAATGCTAATTTCTTCCCTACATTTTAACACGCTTCTAGAGAAAAGCATGAAATGCTATCAAATTGACCTAATATATCCCATATTTGTGTTAAGACAGAGAGGGAAAATGAAATTGAGCAAGAACATATTATCACATTTCAGGACTTGCAGCCAGATTTGATAGTGCAAATTACATGATAAGTATTCTTTTATTTTTAAAAAATGTCAAGCTCTGTTTTGATGTCACATATGATATGATATGGTTGGCTGACACACACAAACATCAAAGATGTTAAGGGAAGTTACTGCTATTTTCTTCTGTTTAAAGGAAAGTTGAGCTTGCCAGTGTATCTGCTGTAACAGATGAAGTTCTCTATAGCTTTTGCTATTTCCACTAATTTCATTAGGGCCTTGGAGACATCACATGCAAGTTTCTGTGCCTTCAACACCATTAAAAACTATTAAAGTAGAAGCTGCTACACATAAGAACTTATAAAGTACTTGTTCTAAGGACAAGTATTGCTCAAAACACAGGGAAGGATGCATTCCTTTTTTATAGAAGATGGTACCATGTTCAGTGATGAGGTGCATTTTCAGATACTAAGCACAAAATAAAAAAAACAGAAACAAACCCCCCAAACATATAAAATTACTCAGATTTGATTTAGCTGAAAATCTCAATGACATAGAAAGTAATGCAATAATTGCATGAGGTCTGTGGGTGCCAGGTTATTATGTTTGTCAACCCATTTTCAGGCACTAATTTACCAAATGATGATTGCTGGTTTTATGAACTTCATTAGCTGAAACATAGAGCCCTTGATTTAACTTGTTCTTGTCTTCAAAAGATCTTTTCCAGAAGTTTCTTTTTTTTTTTCTTTAAGGAAAATGGCTTGTTCCATGTGCAAAAGTAACTTCTAGCAGGGCATACAAGTTCATGCATATTTTTGTCTTGCTACAACTTTTAGCAAGAATAAAAAAAAAGGTTTAGTTCATATAAATCAGTTACCATAATTTAATTACGTTCACAATGTTAAGGATAACTTGTAATTGTAAGATTTGCTCACTCAGGATAATTACTTCTGTCAATACTTTGAATTTTCTAAGGGAGATATATGCAGTTTCTAGAGGATTTTAATTTTTCTCAGCTGACATCTTCACTAGGATTAAATTTTTTAAGTGGATAGCCCTCAATAAAAGCTAATAAATTCCAAAGAGAATTTGGATGAATTTCTGCTCAGGCAGACATTCAGAAAAAAACCAGTACAAGTAAAGTGCTGTAATGTAGCATAGATTTTTTCTGTCTGCCTGACTCCTAGCTCATGCCAGGTTGAAATGGATGACCTGTGTGGTTTTCTGTCCTGTTTACTGCATGTCCATACAATACTTAACACTGTGAGGAGTAAATATTTAATTATTACTTTAGGGACTGTAGGACAAATGAACATAAAAACTCCATCATTAGTTGTCACTTGACAGTGACACTCAGATTTTCAGGGCTGAAAGCACACAACTGAACACGTTGGCACAAAGGACACAAAGCTATGAACACCCTTCAAGAGGGCTGGTATGGGCTACCTGGGCTTTTATTGTGATAAAGTAATCACAGAAAAAGCACATTGTTAAGGTGCTTTACCTAGTTAAAACTTGAATCATAGAACAGCTAAGGTTGGAAGTGATCTCAAAAGATCATCTGGTCCAACTTTTCATGGGAAAGGGAACTTAGACATTATCTACCATCCTGTGCCAGCCCACCTTGAAAACATCCAGCACTGTAAAAAGAAACTGCTTTTCTTACATCAAGATGAAACTTCTTCCAGTGCAACTTGTACTCATTTCCCCTTGCTTTCTCCATGCGGTTCCTTGTCAAGAGAGTCTGTCCTCTTTGTAGCTGACCTTTAAGTATTGGAATACTGCAACAAGGTCTCCCCCAAGCCCTCTCTTCCCCAGAGAGAAAAGATCTAACTCCTCAGTCTTCCCTCACACTGTAGGTTCTCCAGCCCTTTGATCATAAAAATTATGCTCTATGTAAAGAAATCAGGTCTACATTTTTGCACATGAGTATGCATTTTTAATTTCAGGGGAGGTCGGAGAAGTTCTTGTCCCTGAGAAGAGCACCATTAAAACCGTATTACAGCATTGAAAACTCAATTCTGTTCTTTCTTTGACTTTGTTCACTACTCAGCAAAACGCCTTCTTGTTAATTATCGACTTCATCATCAAGGGACAGTTTAATCACAGGACTGTCTGCAGTTTAGGCTATCACAGCAGCACTAGCAGCGAATTTTGCACTGCACATAATTGGCCAGGTAATTAGAATACAAAATCCTTAATTGCTCAGTTACCAAATGTAAACGGTGCAACATGCAGTGCTTGACTGGTGGAGCATTTGGGGGAACCAACGCAGCTGCCAAGTGCCAACTTTTACTTCTTCACAGCACAGCTAAGCAAAGAGCACAGGTGGCCTACTGCCACCCTGTTCTCCCGTGGGGTGGTGAAAGCCCTTTCATTCTGTGATGTAAAAAGAAATTCAGCAAATAAACCATATTTCACAACACCCAAATCCACTCGAAAATAAAACCACAAACCCAGGATTTTTGAAAGGCAGAGGAAATCCAGCATCCTGACAACAACGGCAAGCCAGAGCCAATACCTTGGTATGAAACAGTATCACAGCCAGAAGTGACAGCACTGTGGTGTGGCACGGGGTGCTTTTGCAGGCTGGGAACTTATTACAGGATCTGTATGGTCTGAGCTACAGATGGTTTCAGCATACTGTAGTATAAACAGCTGGGAAGAGCAACCCTGCTTTAATAACTGTGTTACAGACAAATCAGAAGTTACCGCAATGGGTACTTCAGAGCAAGAATTACACATAACAATAATACCAGGAAAGGTAGTTCTTTCATCTGCTAATGGACAATATGAAATGCTACATTAAAACTAGCTAGATTACCAGCTCCCTTCATTGAAAGGCTAATTCACAGCTCTGATACAGGCCATAAATGCATTTAGCATGGAAATGAGGTAAAGGTTATGAAGTATTTATTTGTTCACATGTTCCTTGGTCAACACTTCCTTCTCCTTCAGCTAGCCTTTCAACACTTGCCTTTTTTTCTTCAAACATATTATAAACATCAGCACCTACTCCTCATGTCAGTAGACTAAAAAGGGCTATTTTGTAACTTCACCTGCTGTGGCAAGATCTCTGCTCCCTAAGCACCCCTCTAGGAGCCCTTTTCTAAGCGTATTCCCATTTTAGATTTCCTTTCTCAAACACAGGACTCTGCCTTAGACACTGTTACTGTTTTATGCAATGGCAAGCACATATTCTTTTCTTTTCCAGAAAAATCTTTACCAGTCTTGCAGCTGACTGCTGCAGCAATTAACAGAAACTCTCAAATCTCTCTTGCTGTTTCCACTTACAGCCAATAGTCCCCGCTTGAAACAGAAATTTTTACCCTGCTCCACGTACAAGATTTTTCATTTTCTGTACAGTTATTGCCTCCAGGGCTCCAGTCCTAAAGGCATCACATTCTTCCTTACTTTATTCCACTATTAGATTAGCAATGCCTTTCAATCCTATGTGGCCACATTTATTCCTCTGCTTCTGCGTTCCCTATACTGTGCAGAGGCAATGACTCATAAATTCCTGTATCAGTTGGTCCAACAATCCCACGCCTTTCTCACTGCTCCTCCTTCAGGAGTTTCTCTCTTCAGCTTGTGAAAAATCTGCAGTTGCCACACAGGCTTTACAAAAGCAACTACAATGCTTTTTTTGTATAGGAACAAAATTAGACATCTCCAGCCATAGAACAGAACTGATAAAAATTGTTTGGTTTCTAAGAGAAGAAAGGTTTAATTTAGGAACATGGACAAGTAACAAATGCCCCAAATTAACAACTTTCTTTAAGGAATAAAAATAACTGCGTGAAATTCTTCAGCAGACAAGCCCCTTAAGAAAGCTGTTTGCTGGGTGAGAATAAAGGAAACTTTTGCAAGAAGCAGCTAATTCAATTGCTTGTTGCCTTAGTGTCCTGGTTACATTAAACCTGCACAATATGATTTTCATTGGAAGGAGAAATCATAAGCCAGACATAATTATTAGGCAAACTCAATCATGTTTATATTATTTAGATAGAATCAGAACCTACTTGTCCTTATCACTGTAAGGGGTTTGAGAAGCAATGTTTATAGTGTGGGGCTTCCCTCCCCTCTTCTATTGTAAGGATACAAAAGATAAAATATTGGACTCTCCATTTGTTTGTAGATTCAATTCAGCATAACATACGTTGCTACAGTCTAAGAAACCTCAGAAGTAAATGCGCAGAACATTCATCATTGGGCAAAGACAAATTGCCTTTGAGAAAGCAATTCAAATCTAGAATTGTGATAAACTGTGTAGACACTCTGAAACAGTAACACTTTCTACAGACCGGTGTCTTTAAAATGTATTGAAAACGTAAACAACACATAAATAGAACTGACTTTCTATGTATAATGATCTATAAATAATATTCTCATAAATTCACAATCATTAATACAATCAGACACTTTATACCATAGTTTAAGATCAAATATCCTGCAGGTATTAAGTAAATAATTTCCTTAAATTAATTTTCCTGATAAGCAGCTATACTAATGCCGGATCTGCCTCTTGATAAACAGACAAAACACTGAATTTCAATGGGGCTATGACACTTTACCTTAAGGTAGTTCAGGAAGCTACCCAGAAGCTAATTTTTCTTAGTATGAAGGATGATCCAAGTACCTGGATGAAAACAGCCAAGCTTTTACACAAGTTAACCAAACACATCACACATGAACAGGACTTGCAAGATCTCAGAGCTCTTAAACCAGACAGGCTTTTTCATATTTAGCCACATAATCATGTTCCACAGCCTTGGATAAATAACCTCTACTGGGTAAAAATTTCTGTTTCAAGCGGGGACTATTGACTGTAAGCGGAAACAGTAAGAGAGAGTTGAGAGTTTCTGTTAATTGCTGCAGCAAGACTGGTAAAGATTTTTCTGGAAGAGATCAGGGATGCATGTATTTTAAATCATATTCATTCAACAGTTATTTTTTCTTGCTAAAAATCTAGAAAATTTTTTGCTGTCTGAATTAATGTAACAAAACCAGTGAGTACCTTATATCAACCTTATAATAAAGTGAGTACCTTATATCAACCTTAATTTACATCCACAACACTTCGCAATGTCTATACCCTGTTTACAACATGGGCACAGACATTAAATAACCAATCTAAAGGTCACACAAGTCAAAGCCAGAAACTTAATGCATGCTTTACAAGTTTCACATCTTCTTCACATTGTTATTTAACCAAGTACTGTTCAAGAATGTTTTCATTAACCCACAAGAGTTATTAAAATACACCTCTGAATTTTAAGATTCCTAAGACCCTTAGCTACATTCTTTGTACTTAATGAATTAAAAAAAAAAAAAGGGAAAAGAATTTGAAACTTCAGGACTTCAGATTAAAAAAAAATCTGTTCTCAATCTCACAAAACTCTTCATATTCCTTCTATGTCTTTTTCTACTTTCAAAAATAAAACACATGCTACTCCCAGTCTAAATACCTGTCCATCCAGGCAAATGACTAAGACACTATTCCTATATTTGAAGTACTTGGTCTGACTAAAAAACCCTGTGATGTGAAAAATTTCAGTGGGTACTTGCAAAGTTACCATCTCTTTCTTTTGCAAACCATAACTATGCAGTTGTACCAGCAGCATAAACTAACATAATTTATCATTAATCTCCAGCCCTCCAGTCTTTACTGACTCTGGCATGGTTCTATTAAACTTTGTGTTTCATAGTAATATGATTTCAATTCAGTGACTAAACATATTCATTTGGAATTAAGATTCACAACTAGCTAAGACAAATGCTAGTAAACCCATGGTCTTTATCATTATTTTGAGTCAAGAGAACAGGAAATAAGAAGTAAAATAATCCAGAAATGAGCTGGGATTTAACTCTTTTCTGAAATCATTGCAGCAAGACCACTCTTAATGCATTTAGCAACAATTAATTCTCAAAGCTGAAACAGCTGCACATTGCTGATGCTCTCCAGATGCAAGGTAAGGAATTAAATCATGGGATAATTCAATTGGAAAATTGCTTGTAATTACGGAGAATGCAGCGTCTGCTTGACTCCTTGTAGTGATTGGTAGTTGCTTTAAGAATAGTGAGGTAGTCTGTGCAATGCATGAATTCAAATAAGTAGCTGTGTTATGAGAAATCTCATTTAGTTTCACAAAGATATGGGTTTAACATGGTTAAAACTGTATTTTCTGACATTAATGATAATCCACTTTCAGTGTCCCATTACTGCCAACGACCCACAATCACTTGCACACAGAACAGTAGTATTCACTGATAGTACCTTCCCTCTGAAGGAACTCAAAGTACTTTGCAAACACACAGAATGGGGTCCTACTCTAAACAACAACAGTCAAATAGGGTTGGTCTTTCTTGCCTCATTTAATACATGTGCAAGCAAACAGGCTTGTTCTAACAGGTCATTTAAATCTCTGATGCCACTAGGCTGACAACTTCTGGGAATGAAGAGGGGTGCTCCTTTACATCAAATTTTAAAAGTAAAATTCTCAGTTATGATTCTGTAACAACAGAAGAGATGGCTGCAAAAAGGTCTAGGTAGAGACCCTCTAGTATTGACAGTATGGAAAAATCCAGAAGAAACTGGTCTTTTGGACTGACAGTTACCAGTGCAGAAAAAGAACCATCTTGTCATCTGTAAACTGAGCACATGTATTCTGAAAATAACAGGATGATGCAGCTTTTAACTCTCTCTTTGTAAAATACTCTTACCACAACTGATCCTAATTAGCATATGACAGAGTCTGCTCACTATTTTAAAAAGTCTTGTTTATTGGCAAACTGAAGGACAAAATGGCTGCTGCATGAGATCATACTCCTACAGAGACAGTGATCAAATGGGAAAAACACTTAGAAATACTCATTTTCTGTTTCACGGTTTAACTGTTAAAACACACAGCTCTTAGTATATAATACCCTGGTTATTGTAGCAGTGGTTACTATGACACATTATATTATTAGTGCCTTAGCTACTGAAATGTTTGCCTGATTTTTTTTTCTTTTTTTACTTCAAAAGAAAAACCATTAGGGAACAAAAGATCAATTATTTACAAGTTGCTTCACAAATCAATCATCCAGTATCAAAGCTGAAGTTGTTATTTTTAGCAGTTTTAACTACACAATAATTAAAATTGATTACGAAGTCACAACCCCTCATTAAGTTGCTGTCAATTGAAGGAAAAATTCCTCAAAAGCAATTTTTTTTCTTTAAAGTGATTGTAAAAAGATTCCCATCAATTAAAGAGACATCTGGTAATATGGAAAAAGTGATAAATTCTCTCCTGTTCCCAGTGCTAGTACTTTGTAGACCAAAGATAGCGAAGTAGCGAAATCCTTATCACTTTATCTCCACCTGAAAAGAAGTAGGAACACCACTGTGTGGGGCCACATAGACCCAATCCTGCAGAGAGCCAAGTCTTGCATTTCAATCTAACAAAGTCTTTAAGCACACACTCTAAGTATTGGAGTAGTCCTAAGAAATAGAGAAGTTCTTTGCATATTTTCTTGTCACACAACAGATACTGATTCTTAGCAAGACCCAGACCTACAGTAGAGTTTTTCCAGTAACCAGATATACTGTTTCTACAAGACATATCCCCTTTGCTGCTCTCTTAGTCCTCCTGAGCTACATGCTATTAGCTTAGGTTTTAATTCTGAAGAGAAAATTGTGAGTCCTGCTCTCCTTTAACACAGTTTTCCAAATTGCAAAAGAATTCACAAAATATCTTTCTTCCCTCATGAACTTGTTTTACAAGCTTGAAGTACAGGTTGCCAAGATGATATTGACCTAAGTATCTGATCTAATAGCAACTCGGCAAGGGATCAAAGTGGATTATCTGGATCACTCTAGAAATGCTCTGTGCTGAGGCAAACCTCATCCTGGCGTTTCTGCTGTCCCCCACCTATGCAGCAAGTGCAGAACATCCACACACTTAACAAACACAAATTTTCCTCAAGTATACAAACGATGCAGAGGTGAGAAAAATTGGCACAATGTTACTTCCTTACACTAACATCCCAGCCCAACCGACCAACCAACCGAAACAAATCCCCCCAAACCCACACCAAACCAAACTAACAAAAACAAACAAACAAAAAAACAAACAACACTTCCCCCCAGAAAAGTACAAAAAACCCCAAAAATAAAAGCATAAAAACCAAACCAAACACAAAAAAAACCCCAACTCAAACCAAACCAACAACAACAACAACAACAAAAACAACCAAAAACAAAACCCCCAAAAACCCCAAACAAAAACCACCACCAAAAAAATCCCAAACCAAAGCAAGTCCAAAACAGCTCTCATTCAGCAAGGTTTCCAGTGACACAATGTACATCTGTACCACCTCGTGACAGTGTCAGGCTTTAAGAAACATCCCAGACTTTACATCTTACTTTAGCCAGATGCTGAGAAACTGGGAGCTCCTTCCATTACAACACATCTGAACTACCAAAATGCCACTTCCTGGGGTCGGTATCTCTTCATCCAGCTATCCCAAAGATATTTTCAAGAGAGAACAGATCAGAGGAGGAGAAGGGAAAAGGAAGGGGCTTTTCAGAAAACAGGACCCCCCCCCACAAACTCCCCAAAACAACCTGCACATAAAGAAACAGGGTTTTGATTACATTCAGGAGCAAAGAGGCTAATCTGTAGTTTACTGAGTTTCTGCAGTTTGTATTACGAGTAGTTGTTTTAGCAACAAAGAATAGTTCAGCGACTAAGTTGCATTTTAAAAGTTCAGCTTGCTGATAAAAGTAGAACACCAAGCAACCAACCAAGTAATCAACAAGTTCGTTAATTTTTGCAAGTCGTTGAGGTCATTCTTACTGCAATGCCCATTACCAGCTTTGCACTCAGGGTCAGTTTTGGTGCTCCACCCTCAAAAAGAGTTAATGGATGTAACATTAACTAAGGCACAGAGCAATCAATTTTTAGCTGTGATGCAGTACATTTCACCTGCCTGCCCACAAAGCACTCTGAAATGTATAATTTCATACAGATGAAAATAAAAAAAACTCAAAACATAGTAGAGAGTTAAAGGCATTGTCTCTAATGTGCCTGTTTTCCGTAGTGCTAATTCCTACCTCTTAATTCAGGGATATCAGCTCTTCCCTCAAGTTAAGCAGTGCTTTACACCCAAGTGAGGTACCTGAGCTGGCTGGAGCTCAGTTATTTCAATTAACACTTTGTCACTCACTCTGTAATGGAAAGTACAAGTCAATGATCACCCAATCACTGACTGATCCTACTCCAGCATATTTTTACCTGTCCAGACAGATGCCTTCTCACTGTAAATCAGTGGAAAGAAATGGAAGTGCTCAGCTTCACACAGCACTCATCTATGACACAAACATCTCAGCTAAGCACATAAACAAATGTACAACACCAACACTATCGGAAGTATATTGGCTCTCGAATGACTTTGCAAGGGGATTTCTCCTCACTGCAAGGAAAACCTGAACACTGATTCCCAAAGTTTCATCTGCAGTGAAACATCCCTTAGTCCTGTCACCGACTCTTGGTAAAAGCCCATTGTATGACAGAGTAGGAGGTTTAGTGTTAATGGAAGTCTTACCTCAGTTTCTAAATAATCAAAATTTTACCTTTTATTTCTTGAGTATTCCTTGATTTTTAGGCAATCAGGAGCAATACTGCTGAATCTAAGCATCCCAAATATTCCATATTCAATTCAGCTTTATGTGTAATAAAAATCACTCAAGTCCGCTGGACAGCAAACACCTACCATTAACCATCCATTTTGTAAGGTGACCAGAGAGAGAACTGTCTGCAGCAAGTCAAACACCAACCTTGAAAAGGGTTGAAGTACATTTGAGTCATCCCTTGCTTCAAAGCCATTACAATTATCACAGGGTTTGGGGTTTTTTTTAGGAAGTTTACAAGTAACTGGGATTCAGATTTTCTGTTCTCTAATTAGGAGATCAAAGCCTTCAAAGATAACACTCCTGTACTTAACTCACCTTTCTCCATTGAGGATAAGACAAACAGCTACATATCCTACACTTGTAGTCATACTTACATAAATGTCCTTAAAGAAACTTGCTATTAAAAATGTTAATTGTTGCTGTTCACTGTTGCCACCGATTGCAAATGGCTTGGCATCTTTACTAAGTAGTTGATTTTAGGATCTACTTTTGCTTAACAGATACTCTTTTGTCTTGGTTAGTCATTGAAAGGTCATTACTTTGAGCTATATAAAAAATATTTCCTGAATTAAGTTTTATAAAGTTTTGTAGCATCTTCTTCAATATTCTTGCTTTTTGCCCTTAATTAATGATAAAACAAAGATTAACTAACCTGTTCATTCCTCAGAAATCTTGATCTGTTACTGACATGACAACACTGAATATATTGCACTTAGACAGCTCGATAAACCAAGAACTACAGAATGAAAATGGCTTTCAGTACTGTGTAATTAGGCAACGATGCTACCAGAATGATCTTTTCTTTCTCCCCCAATTTAAGGAAGTTCCATGTGTAAAATTCCAAGCTCTTTATGTCACAGTAAACTTTCACCTCTAATGAAGGGCCCTTGTTGAAATGCAGGATCAATTCAGGCAGGTGGGCAGAGCCTGCCCTATCCATAGCAGGCAGTTTGAAAAGCTGTAATTTTTTAGAGAAGTCAAACATAAACCATCCTCTGCCTCTTCCTCAAATACTTTCACACCTTCAGGAAAAACCCAGAGAGTGGAATTAAACCTGCATCATAATGTTGCTTTAACATGGGCTTTTTGTTTCTTCCATTCTCTGAATAAACATCTTTAAACCAGAACATCCTTGAACCTTCTGCTCAAAATCAATACCAGAGTTCTGCAGCTTGGGTTTTTCTCTGATAAACAAAATTACTGTGACAGGTGAAAAGGAGTTGTGATCTAACCTTTATTATGCTGTTTGTGTGCCTTGCAAGCCTCTAAATGACTGCCAGAGATGACTATCTGTGGTACACAGCAAAATGCTTCCCTTCATTGCCTGACCTTTCCACTTCTCCACTGGAAGCACACGAAAGCAGCAACATGAACCCCACTAAAAGCAACACACAAAGCAAATTATTGTAGTTCTGTCCTTTATCAGGTTTATCCTCTTAACACAGGCAGTGGCAAGTTACAAATCTTCCGGTTCTGCTGTATGAACACCTCTGCCAATCCGGAGAAGTCTACTCATCATCTTGTTTACTCGTGTTTACACCAGATAATTTAGAAAGATAGCCTCTCACAGTAGAGTGGTAGGATCTGCTCACAGACACCAAAAAGAAAGAAGGAAAAATGAAGAACAATGGCTAAAAGTCTGCTATTATATTTCTTGAATTCCTAAGGAAATGCCATTTAGAATAAAGTAGTGCTTGCTTCTCTCATCTGTGTTGTGACACTGGAGCATTCAGCTAACAAAACTGGCTTTCATCTGGCTTTACAAGTGATATGAACCATTAATGTGAACTACAAATGATTTTCTAAAACCAGAGTATTTTCATTTTAACAAAAGATTGTCACTCATATCTAACTTTTTTTTTAAACTCTGTTTAGTTAGGAAAGGTAAGAGACGAAGGTCAAGTATTTCTAAATTGCTTGCATTTGACACACAAGAAAAGTAAGCTGTTGAGACTAAAGGGACACAAAGGGACTTCGAGGAAGCAATTCCTTCACCAAAAGCACAATGTACAGTGTCTTTCACTGCACAGAAAGGAAGTGTCGCTCAACAAAGAAATATGGTCTAGGGTTGGAGATCCCAAATCAACAAGAAGATACTGCAGTATGTACCCCAGCAGACTTACAACATAACATGGAGGGTTATTTTTTACTGCTCCCCTCAGTGCACAGTCTCTGACACAGCATGTCTGAAGAGTGAGAGGACATTTGGGGAAGTCTGGCCACCAGCTTTCTTCCCTCTCCTGCTCTCCCAGTATGGCCATTCTCATCTTTGTACATTATACCATCTGTTTAATCACTGTGTTTTCAAAACAAGCAAAGAAAGAAAACAGATGAAACTTCAGGGATAGCTTCTAACTCATAATTGAATGGATGATTATTCATTAGAATCTAGGCAAGTTGCTTGGGGCCACCTAAGCAGGCACTGCATGGTATTACAAAATTTATTTTTTTAAAGATAGAAAACAGAATTCTCACTCAGTACCTTATCTTTAATGCTGCAACCTTCTTTGGTTATTTTGAGTGAGATAAAATAAGCATGCTCAGTTTAAGCTACTATAAGAGAAAACAACTAAGCAGGTTCCCCACTCCTTCAAGAGAAAGAAAAATAAAACTATTTTGGTCAGCTTTAACATTAACAATTCTCGTAAAACTTAACCTCTGAAGGTATGTCTAGGGGAATACTTATAGTAACACCTCTGAAGTAGTACATGCAGTTCTGTCTTCCCAAAAATGAGATACTACACAAGCATTGGTACCAACATATCCTTTACAGACTTGCATCTAAACAACTCTAATTTCATCAGAAAACCAAGGACAGAAATACTAAAAATCATTCCTCTCTTTCTTTACCCAAATTCACCTGGCAAAATGGTTAAACTGTACTTGGGTTTAGCTTAGCCTGCCCTAAGATCCTGACTAAATAGGGATATTTTCTCTATCACAATCCCAAATTAACAATTTTTTACCTCTGATTAATTAGCTGGACTTTGTTCTTAGCAAGAGTCACAGCAGTAAAATGTCTTAGCTTTTACAGTTCTGTGAGTCTCTTTTAATGTATTGATCCAAGCATAGGTGTGTAAGATACCTACTGCAACAGAACAGACACATCATCTTTGATGTGAAGAATAAAAGCAAAAATATTCCAGTTCTTGTCAATTTGCTCATGCTTTTAACATAATCTCACAGAATAGTTCAGTAGAAAATCCCACGTGATTATATCTATTCATTAAAAGCAGACCAAGCCAACTTCACGACAAAAATACTGTGGAGCCATGGGCTCCAACAATTGTTAGTACTGGTTAAGATGCAAGAGATACAACAAGTTTGGCACACCTAGAAACACAACTCACCTTGGGCTATTGATTTAATCACACTGTGCTTTAGATTCTCTTTGACAACAGGGAGAAACACGTCTCTCAACTCTAAAACCATATGAAGTGCCTTATATAGTAGACCCTTCTCAGAGCCTCATAGGTAAAGTGCTAAAGAAGCACAAGTTATTGTAGTATTTGGCAACGGATACAGTAAGACTATGGTTGGTAAGGATTGACAATGTGCAGTGGCTGCAAGGCTTGCAGTGTATTGCTGATACTCCTTAATCATACATTATATTTTTATGTACAGAGCCATATGCATGAGCTGTCATTGGAATGGTAAAAAAAAAAACACATGGAAAATAGAGGCAGCAGGCAGGCTAGAAAGAAATTAAAACTACCAAATAACAACTAATTAATTCATTGAATATTTTTTGCACAAATGTGAGTTTTCTATACTTAAAAAGTTCAATTAAAAAAACCTCTGAACACAACATATGCTTGGATGTACACATTGTATTTGGTGATAAAGGACAAACACCATGGAGGGAAAAAAAATTACAAATGTGTGTTAATCCAGTAGTCTTTTCCTATAAAAAGGTCAAACACAGCCAAGAGCAGGACACTCTTCCCTCCAGCTGTCCTTTTAATATATCTCTCATCTTGCCAAGGACAAACCGTCATTAGGAGTGAGAAAGAGACCATTTTACAACCCATTTATTCTTCATTGTCTATGCCTTTTCTGGATATACTTGTTGGAGTACATTAGTCACAGGTATGCAGCAAGCCATTAGAGCATACTAACATCTGATGCACACTAAAATTAATTTTTCTTCTTCAGCTTGGGGAACAGAATGCTTCATGCTGAGTTGCATGCAAGTCTTCACTGAATTAAGGAATGAACAAACAAGATTTCTAAAATCAACAAACCCACGTGATTATCCATAGTCTGTATAAATACATACCTACTCTATAAACAAACACACTGTCCTAGAGAGAGACAATAATTTGCCTCTTTAGAGCAGGCTCATTAAAGGGAAATAATTTTGCAACAACAAAGCACAAGTGTAGTACTAATGAGAAGAGCAAGCTGCAAAATGCTAAGAACACCTGGTCCATTTCTTGTACCGACAGAGCATGAGCTGGAATCTGATCATCATAAAAAGGCTGTATTTTTCCTTCTCCACAGCCCAATGGACTCTAGAAGCAAGTTTGTTTTGCATTTAGTGTCTCAATGTTGCATAAATTCCTGTGTTGTGGGGCTGTGTTGTAACACTTGATACGTATATGTTGGCAAGTTGAGTATCAAAATCTAAATCTCTTCTAGAACTAGTAATTGTAAATAATATTTTTGATTTTAAACCCTCTCTTTGTTTACAAAGAACCTGACAGTCATCCCTACAAATCTATAAAACTCTCATTTGCAGTAAGATCGATTGATAATTTTCAGTCCATGTGTGACTTCCAGATCTCACTTAATTCTTCTGCTACTTCACTTGCAGTACGTAGCTGATCTTTCAACTCACACACAACAATTATTTCCACTGAGTCACTGGCAAAATCTTAAAGAGGAAAATAACTAATAAGAAACTGAATCCCACTTGGAATAAACAAAACCACAAAAGTTTACAAATCTTCATGGGATACCGGTGGTTTATCTGAATGTTTATAAATAATAAAACTAGGGTGGCATCATATCACAAAGCTATCTTTTTAAGGACTATTCAACCATATCAATTGAATCTTTGCAGACCAGGATGATCCATGTTCTTCTTCAGCATTAGAGAGGGGGATGCAATAAACATTTGGGTCTGCAAGTTTTTTGTCAAAATTTGCAGTAGGTTCAAAAACATTTTTCTTCTCAAAATAGAAATTCCCCTGAGAAAACAATTCTTGGCTTGTTGTTTCTTTTTCCAGGCCTACTGTGTCAAGATCTCAATGATTTACTAAAGAAGAAATACCTCTGATACCTCGTTTAAAAAGCACATAAGCTAGATCAGTTCTATGAGATCAAGGCATATCCTCACACCAGTCATAAGAATTAATGTAAAAGGAAAACTTTTGGCTGTCTACTGTGAGCCCAGCTACTCTTTTTACCCCTTATTCTTTTCCCCTGGTAAATAGCTATCTTTTTCAGAGAGAATTTTTTTCCCAATTTTTAGTGGAATTGCAAGTGTTAAAAGTCTCTTTTCTGCTTGAGTCATACATGAAAAATAACTTCTCACCTACTTAGTTCTTGCAAGCCCACATTGATTTATACTCTACTGTTTTGTTAATAAAGTGATAATCTGAAACAAAATATTATTTATTATCTTTTATTATCTGCCTCGTTCTTCTTTGTCTGAGGAATCATAAATTAAAGTCAACAGCCATTTTATAATCCTGCAGTTCATTATCTCCCATTTGTTAATATGCTCAGTGCCTTAGCTTTGCTCCATTTCTTTAGTAATAATTACAAAAATCAAAACCACATTAACACAATATGCAGATACTTCTTGTTTTAGAACTTACATAAGAGCTTTTCAACTAATCAGTAGCTAGTTAGGGCACTGTCCTCATTCATCTCCCACTTCCCCTGCCATCCTTCATGAAAGTTTAATCTACATTTTCCATTAAGAAGTTGTCTCAATTGGAGTTCACATTTGCAGGGTGGCTTTGATTTTTATTTGAAATGGTGGTCATACCTCCCTAACTTATCTCTTAATCTGAGCTTTTTATCGAGTAGCTGCATATTTTCCTGGTCCTGAAATCTTCAAATCACAGAAGCAGAAATTCACTTACTTTACCTAGAATCACAAGATTTAAAAGAGGAGCAGGCAACCTGCCTGCATCACCATGGTCAAGAGTGGTCAAGACTCAAAACATTCAAGTTTAAAATTGCATTTATGATTAGAAACAGACCACTCTGACAATTGATCAGACCTAGATTTGTGAGTAATTGTTTTGGGTGCAGCTGCTACTGGTCCTTCCCCCTTAAATACACAGGATTAATTTCATACTAGTGGTCATCTCTTCCTTGTAAAATTCGACTCAGAAGGAAGCCACAACTCTGCTCTCAGATCAAGGGCAATGATTACTGTCCTCCAAAGTCCCTGGGCAACACAGCAATGCAAGGTTGCTGACAGGAACCTGAGCCAGCGGCCCCTGGAGGAAGGAAAATACAAGCAGTGGAACGAGCTAGCCCAAGAGATGAATTCTGAAAAGGCACACTTTCTGATGTATGTTAAACCACCTGCTACTTAGAGCTGTGTTCTAGAGGCCCTCATAGTACAGAAAGCCCTGGGTTTGACTCAAGAGCTGAAAGGCACAGAATTTATGGCTTGTTTGACCCATCTCAGGTTTATTAGAGAGGCAAACGACTCTCCAGCTTGAGCATGACAAACACATACATCCCCACAGCTGCAAAGTGCAACTTCCTGCAAACCTCTTCATTCCAATCACAAACTGGCTTGTCCGACCTGCCTCCTTAGGAAATATTGCCACAGTAGCAAGAACTGCAATTCCTCATATTTCATTACAATAGACTGCAGTACGTTTGCTGGTATAATATATTATGAAGGATCATGAATAATTAAGAATTAATCACACTTGTCAAAATAAATAAAGGCAGTCAGTGATCCAAAATGCTTGAATTTTTTATAGCATCTTTTTACTTATTCATGAATTAAAAGAAGTCTAGTAATCCACAATGGATTGCCTATTCATTACAGCACATACAATCCCCATTCAGATCCCAAAAGCAGAGGTTTTACTGTCAATCCTTAGCACATCGGTGGAACTTTAACCTTAAATCTCTGACCCTGCAGAAATTTACAGAAGTTAGACTTGGAAATGTTTGTAACTCCAGCAGATCTTCAGAGGCATAGCTGGAAGATACACTAGTGATTCTATCACCCACTGCTCCACTTACAAGATGGTGTGGAATGGAGAAGAGTGAAACATTTTAGAACAAATTTTCAAAAAAAACCCCAACCCCAAAGTACCTTGATAATCATTATTCTCTAGATCTCTACAGGCAGACAGTCCTGAAGTTTTTTCTAATAAATACTCAATATTTTTGCATGGTTTGAAGGCACTCCCAAGGCTTTAACAGAATAGCAAATTATATTAAGTGTTTAAAAAGCAACTTTTCTCTGACTCTCCAAACTGGTCCAAAACTCTTAGTGCATTTTTCTCCTTTCTGACAGGGAAGAAAAACCTGGGCTGGGAGGTGAGGTAGGGACACACCACCACACCAACCCTACCAGCACAGACCAAAGATCCACTAACTTTAGATATTCGGCTCTGAAAACAGACAGGTGGAGATACAGAGGAAAGAATATATGAACAAGAAGAGCAAACAGTTGTATCTCATCACCCCTGGCCTTCAGGGCCTTTCATGCACGTACTTTCTGAGCCAGGAAAGGTTGTCTTGAGAATCCAGTAGCTGTAACTGCTTTTCTTCTCTGCTCATATTCTGTCAATTTGCACACTCACAGAATGTTTCAGCACCAACAATATCTCAGGAAAAAAGTTCCACAGTTTCCCTATTTGTTACATATTAAAGGATCTCCTTTCGTTTTACCTGACATCTACTAATTTCACCCGACGCTGTCCAATTCTGTATTGGAAGAAATACTGAATATTTTTTCTGTACTCATCCTCTCAGTGCTTTACAAAGTCTTTGGAGTTTATAAACCTTTATACATATTTTATAAAGATTTTATAAAATGCTTTGATTTCTATACAACCTTGCCAAGTATTCCTTTAGATGTCTCTTGCAGGCAGTGTAGCCCTGGTTAATTTAAGAGTTCATAAAAGACAGCCATTACATACTTTAGATCAACCTCGTTTTCTTTCTTTTAAAAACTTATCCAGCTGTACTAAAAGATTTTTGATGCATGGGATCTAGAACAGAACACCATGTTTTGGATAACAGCTACTCCTCACATTTATACTATAGCATAGTATAAATAGTATAACTGTTCCTATTTCCTACTCTCTTCCCACTAAGCCCCAAAATCACCTTTACTTTGTGCCTGCTTCTGAGTTGATGTTTTCACAGCTCTATTCTTACCCCCTAATCAGCTTAAGTGACCATAACCAGCTTACAATCTGTCTGCATATATGCCAAACTCCGATTGTCTCTCACACCACCTCAATTCAAATAATCTACACTAAATTTCACCTGTCACTATTACCTGGTTAAGCATCCTTTTTCAATTCCGTGAAAACTAGACCTTCAATCTTTTACCCTGAATAATTGAATATCAAACTCTTCTACCTCACCATTTATTCCTATTCAGAAGATCAATGATTTGTGTGACAGTACATGCTGAACATGCCAAGTGAATGGAGTGCTCAGATGTGGCTGTAGCCAAATCCTGAGACACCTGAAACTAGTTCTTACTCTAGGCAGCTTAATCCATGATTTGTTCCAATTTCTTGACACTGAGTTGTATCATGCTGCTGGGACAGGGGCAAAAATACAGAAGTTCTTCTAATGTCTGTCATTGGGAGATCTACCAGTGATTTTCTACTGAACCTTTTAGAGAAACTAACACGCAGCACAGTGAATCATACCAGAGGCATTTGTCTCTATCAATGTCTTGACATGACCTGATAACCAAGTGACAAGTATGAGCTAAACCATCCCAAAATCTAGTTAAGCTATCTGTTTATCTCTGTGCATTACTGTCTGCAAAGGAGATGAAATGAGATTGAGATAATTGCAAGTAC
Source organism: Corapipo altera (assembly GCF_003945725.1). Classification (NCBI taxonomy): domain Eukaryota; kingdom Metazoa; phylum Chordata; class Aves; order Passeriformes; family Pipridae; genus Corapipo; species Corapipo altera. Next base: position 3,070,386 of record NW_020884931.1, read on the forward strand.
AATTTGCAGGAAACAGTGGGGGTTGGAACTACTGTGCTTAATTATTTCAGATTGAAACAGACCACACAACTATCTATGCCAAACAGCCATAATTAAAGTGATTTAAAATATCTAGATGCTAGCTCCAAGTGTTGCTTTTCAAATGAGTCTTTACACAAGCAAGAGTTACAGTCATCTATGAGTTGCAGACCTACAGCTCTACTGAGGGGTTTAAGATTAAATTACCACCATGTCCAGCATGCCTGATAAATTAAAAAACCAAACACACACGCACATACAAGCAAATACATCACCTCAAATAATCCACTCTGATGGCCCACCAATCTAAATCCACTCAATCAATATGACACTGGTTACGTGCCCCTCAGAACAGCAGAAAACAGCAAAGCACAAGCTTCAGCCTAAATTGCCTATATTCCAGACGGAAAAAAACATACTTTGGTCTTAGAAATGGAATTTTATCCCAATAGGCAATTGGAAATCATCAACCACTAACACCTTTGGTTTTGGGCTACAGGGCCAGTCAACAATCTCTCTTTCTTGTGCTTTGGCAGATACAGAAAACTGAGTACAGACAAAGGTATAACTCTACCAAAAAGAATCCAAAAGAATCATACAAAATGGAGCACCACATTGACCTGGCCAGGCTCTTTACCTGGAACAATACATTCACTTCCTTGTGGTTTTTCACATTTTTTTCCCCACTTCAGGAAGGTGACAGCTACTCTTCTCAACTCAAAACAAGGTTTTGATTCTTAAATCTCAGTGGCAGCCAGCTTGCACTAGAATTTTAGAAAAAGAACAAGAGCAGAACTTCTGATTTACCTCAAACTTTCCCTGAACTGTATCTTTATAGCAAGAAATTCAGTATGCGTATGTATGTTCGCTGATGTGGAAATTAGAAGATATTTGCCTGCAGCACAAATGTGGTCCATCTGCTTTACACACGACACAGATCACGCCAAAATGACTTGGTCTGCTGATGAATCAATGGGCCTTAAAAGTTAATTTATAATGGCTATCTGGAGAAAAGTGCTATACTATTGATATGGATGAGAAAACAGAATATCAACGAAAAGCAGCACTGAAAATTTCCTCAGTATTCACCTGAACATAACAACTGCTACGAGGAGTCAGACTGCAGCTCTGCAAAGTCAAATGCCATCTCTGATGCTGGCTACTAAGAAAAGGATCCTTTCACTTGCAGCTTTCTATATAAGAGGCCTTAAATTTGAATTAAACAAGCAGTGATGAATGTATTCTGCAAGAATTAATCTGATCTTTCTTTAAATTCATGCATACTTCTGGCCCCCATAACATTAATTCATGTGTCTTGTTCGCACAGTTTATTCAGGTACTACATGAAAAATATCTCCGCTCACTTGTTCTATACCCAGAACTCACTAACTTCACAGATGCTTTCCACTGCTCTTCAATGTGCATTTTAATGACTTTTAAGTCCTACCATTGCAGACAAAATAAAGAATTTTTGTCTGTTTAGTTTTTCCTAGTATGGAAACTGTTCCTTATCCCTCATAATTTGTTGTCCTTCCTGACATCTCTTTGTTTTTCTGGATAAAGCCTGTAGCCCTAACTTCCCCATTTCCATTTTTGTAGTTCTGTTCTTATCAACACCACCTGACCCTTACAGGGAGAGGTTTCAAGCAGATGTCACTAACAGCCAAAAGGATGTTAAGGATTTTGCTGCTTTCCTAAGGTTAGAAGAGCACAAATATATCTAAAAATCTTTCAGAACTTATAATCTTAATAAAATATGCTGCTGTTCACAGATATGATCACGAGCAGGAAAAGTAATTCCAACAAACCAAATTTTCTTCCAAGAAAGGAGAAAAATCTATTGCTCTCTCTTCTTTTCAGGCTTCCTAGCACTCTTTAAAGACAGGATCTTTTTTCCTTATATTAAGGACAAACCTCATCTTTTGCTTTCTTACCAAACAGAGAACCTAAGCCCTGGACACAAGGATATTGCCTAAAATGGTCTGCAAATACACAAGCAGTACACAGGACGTTGAGCAAAGGTAAGGCTAAACTCTTCCAAACACTGAATGACCTTAAACATAGGCACCACAGGATAGTTCTCATCCAAATACCATCCATGGCATGGGTCAGCCCAATTAGGATTTTACATAATATTATATTTGATGCTTTGATTCCTATATAGATGATGAAGATTGCCTTAGATGAAAACAGATCTCTTGTGCAGAATGACCCCTTTTTGTTTGTCACATCATTTGCATTCATCATCTGCTGCAGTAAAAGGATTCTAGCTGTCTTTAGCATTTCAGGAGGATGTGTTTGGGTGGGGTTTTGGTTTTTTTTTTTTGTCAGGTTATTTTTGGGGGTGGGAGCATGGGTGCTTTGTTTTTAAAACTAACCACTACACTGAAGGCATTATAGTTGTATTTGTCTTACCTTTAGGTGTACTCTCAGAGTGATCTCTCTCTGGTCCATCTGGGATGTTTAGCTGTGAGATCTCCTCTGCACTCAGTCTGACCCAGGCGTTGTTGGGGGTTTCCTGATCTTTTGAGGTAACGGAATATTCCAGCTCACAAGGAGATTCAAAATTGCAGTCAAATACTGGAAAAAGAAAATAGACACAAAACATACCAGGTTAATTAAATCCAGCTTCCTCTGTGCTGGAATGTGTGTATACACACTAATTTTATAGTTTAGTAAGTTAGGGCTTGGTTTTTTCCATAATGAGGTAGAAAGAAATAAAAGAATTCAATAAACAGAAAGGCAAATATGTGCCTGAATGTGCTGCATAGAGAGGTTCATTATGGAGGCAGCAGCCTGAAAAGGAAGGCCAAGAGCCAGTTATTCCCCTTCAAGACAGCTAAAAGGGCAGCACAGGCTAAAATAGGGAAAGACATCATCCGGACTGAATGGATATCCATTAGTCAATGGATAAAATGGGACATAAAGCCAATGTCTTCTGGAATGGTGGTTCAAATTCAACCTGGACCAGTGTAGTGCAAAGACTACTAAGACTCTTCACATTGATGTTTCATCTCAGTGAACACAGGTCTCTACAAAGCAAGTCATATATGCTGGGCATATGGGATGTGCTGGCAGCCATAGGGACTGTACCCACTAGGCAACATTCTGACTCTCTGGATTTGAAACACTTTAGTGAGGCAGAGAAACAGCAGAAACCTGACTTGCTGCTGCAAAACTTCAGCCTCCAGGTAGTACAGCCAGTATCTGCCTCCAACACAGACATTTCCTTTTGAGATGTTTCTCTTTCAGAAACCCACTACTCTGCTGGTGCAACTATGATTCACTTCCCAGGGTCCAATTTACTATCACACCATAATTCAAGTCGATTAATATAACATGCAATGATAACCTGAAAGGACTTTACTTTTAATTGTCAAGAACATAAAATTTTCTGGAATGCCCTGTATACATTTGTTTTTATCACCACAGTCAGCACTCAACACAATATTCAGTAAGAAAAAGAAACTATTTCTGAACTAACTCACTGGTTCTGAACAGGCTAGATCTATTTGAAAGAGCTCCTCAAAGAAATCCAACTGCTCTTCCGAGTTTTCTATACTGTCTACTGTCCTGCCATAGCTATGAAAGTGAAACAAAAAATCTGAATTGACATTAGTGAAATTAACTGTGTTTTTTTTTAAACTTCAATTACATTCTCTATTAAACATCTAATTCCTTTAGTGGGCACAGATTTATGTAGTTCAGCCTATCCTCCTGGTGATATAATATTTTCTAATCTGAAGGTTAATACCGTTGCCCTCCCACTACACTTTTCCAGCTAATTTGCTGTTTTAACAGCAAGCTGGAAGGAACAGTCTTTTTCCAGTTTATATTCAATATTCTTAACCAGGTGCTTTAACATTCACTCAGCATTTTGAATACTTCACAATGCCATGGAAACCATACAATGTAAGAAATCCATACACATTACAAGCAGCAGAAACAAGGATTACACACATTTCCTTAAATTCAAATGCACAAGCCTCTACTCTCTTCAGGCCTCTATGTTATCAATACAAATTTCATGACACATGAAGAACACTTCAATTTGGGCAGCAGGGAACTGTGGATATATTAATGCTATACAGTTTACTATTGCAATATCATACCCAAACCTCAGACCACTTATTTCTTAAAGTCCCTTAGATGGTCTTTACCAATAAAAAAAAAAAGAAAAACAAACCTAAAATTTTTTTTAACCCTATAAAGTGTTAGGAGTCTATTAAACTTTGTATCAAAGACCAGATGGACAAAAGAGCAACAAAATGCTCAACTACATGTTAAAGAAGATGTATTGTCATTACTGTACAGTTTTGTTATGGAGAACACCTGAGGAGTATGTGTTTTAGGGCACTGTGAAAAAAAAGTTGGAGGGCAGAATCTCAGCTCATGCAAGAACTTTTTTGATGAAACCCACTGGATGGCAAAATGGAAAGCCTAAGCCAAGGACGACACGTGGCAAGAACAATCATTTCAAATCAACTACTTCATTCTTTGTGGCCTTCTCTTCCTGATCCTGATTCCCTCATACTTTCTTCATCTTTCTAGAAGTTGCTGCTTGCTTTTCCTCCTCTCCTGCCCAGCTGCTTGAAACAGAAGCCTTTGTGGTCTCTCACCCTCCTGACCCAAGCAGAGGAGCCCTCCATGGATATCCACAGGGCACTCCTCATTTTCCTCCTCCAGTTCCCCATGACAGTCTGATTGTCAATACTCAATAGCCAGTTCTGCTGCTCCATTTGACTTTCCAGAATTCCATTCTCAGAAGAGAGCTATCAATCAGTTATGGAGCCCTTAACACAGCAGGCCTCTGACCTACAACTGGTACAACTTAATCGGGGTATGTGACTAAATAACAGCCATCACATTCAGTCTTATGATCCCTGCAGACAACTAAAGGCTCTGCCTGAAGAGGAGAAAGTAAAGAAAAAAAAGGCAAATAGCAATACCACCTCCTTCTCTTGCAATGAATAGCTTATAGAGAAGTAGGCATGATCTAACATGCCTGCTGTGGTCAAGCTGAATGTCCTTTACAACAGGTTTTTCCTTGGAAGAGGGGGAGATGATTTGGCTCCTACATCTGACAGTGTCTGTGATTTAATGGAAACATACTTGCATCTTCTACAGAACTCAATAATCCCCTCACATCACAGAATATCCGTACTTTTCTTAGGCTCTTATTTAAACTAGTCCTGTGTAAGACACAAATTTCAGTGCTATTATCCTATTCAGTACAAAGAAATGATGACAAAGAAATGCCATCTGATGCAACACAGCAAACAGCATCCAATCTTCTAAGCCTAATATTAACTTCCTACCCTTAGGCTTTCCTTCTTTCACAATGTCCTTCACTATTGACAATGCAATATACTTTATAAAAAAAGAATTGTATACAATACCTTTTTTTTTCACTGATAAGCTAGTTTTGATGTGTTAGCTGCTACAAGACCACATAAGCCACACTTGCAAATGCAGAACCTTCATAACATTTGAATTGCTGCCACAAATCACCTGTCAAATTTTACATCTCTGCATAAAAAAATAAAGTGCTTTTTCTTCCTTCTTTACTTTTGTCTTAACATTTAAATGCAAGACCAAGTTTATTCTTGTCTTGCCTAGTTAAGCACAGAAAGCAGAAGCCATGTGTCTTTGGATGCTGAATAAAAGCCATTCTGCCTTTTACTGAAAAACCAAATACTGCAGGAAGGCAATTAAATCTAACACAACTTTTAGTGATTATTTTTTAAACTTACTAGCAATATAAATTGACTAGATACAGAGCTTTGGGACTTGAATAGTGTGCCTAATCAGTAAAGTGAGATGTTTTTCTTTTTTTGTGATTTCTGATGTTTTTCTAAAACTGATGTCACAGAGATTTACACCCAGTAAATGCATTTATGCCAGAGCTGTATTAACACTACGGATCCTAAAGGTTCTGTATGAATTTAAGTTCCATATAGCAAAAAAATAGCAAAAGCTCTTTTTAAATTAAAAAACCCCAAACAACCAAACAAACAACTCGTCGTCCAACAATCTCTTTCATCTGCAACTGCTGGACGCGAGAGAGACAGAACAGATAATTTATTAGAGGTCTATTTCACCATTACAGTTTTAAAGAAGAAACAGAAGTGATGCTTATAATCAAATTAAGGTAAAAACGTGTTTAAGAAAGGCTTAGACATCAATCAGTTTAGCTTCTGGTACATAAAAAGATACAGGATACTAACCATAGAATGAAAAGCAAATTAAGTTACTATTCAATTGAAAAGACACTGGAATCTGTGTGTGTCTGATGATGCTTGAGTCTTGTGACTGCTTCAATTTATTTATTTTTAACCAACGTACCTAACAGCAATAATTTATGCACAAATAACTAAAATATCTGGCAACCATATCTGTTTCAATTAAACTGATTAGAGCTTTCTAATAAACAAACAACTTAAAATAGCAATATGAATAATAAACCAAAACACAGTAATCTGTAGGAAATATCCTTTTACCTTGCTGCAGGTCAGGTTATGGATCATTCACTCTTTGGGTCATCTTAGACTATTTGTGTAATCACCCATCACTGAAACATGCCTTATTTAGAACAAAAATAAACTAGTTTAAAGGGATATATAAAAAAACCAGTTCTTGTTGAGAAACTATTCTGATTATCCTTTCTTCAGCTGCCCCAAAAAAGGCTGGGTTTATTTGGTCTAAACCACATCTCCTTTCAACCACAAAAATCTTACCAGCAGATAATTTCCTCTTAGACTGCTCCTTTCTAGTTCTACATGTGCCTGACTTTAAAAGGTCCTTTTCCCTCTCTTACAAATCACTCTTTCTCCATTACTCTCAGCTGGGCACCCCTTTGGAAAGGTGTGGTTGCCTTCTCACCTCACTGCCACAGACAAGGGAGCAGGCAGAGGTTCTCTGTTCTCAGCAAGATCAGCTTAGAGATGCACATCCTCACTGACACCTCATCAGCTTAAACATGACTAATTTACACTACATCCACAGACAAATGTACAATGTAAAGGTCATTTACACCTGTCAAATCGGGACCACAACCTCCCTCAAGAACATACCTCTTTCAGCAGCAACAGTCACAGCAGCGGTGTAGAAACAGATAAAATATTCTTGCACAGGATGTCTTTTTTTAATACAAATATTGACAGATATTCCTTGCGGAGGAGACATAATTTAAATTGTATAGTAGAGATCTGCTCTGCTGAGTGAGCTTTGAGACCTCCATCAATACCCACTAACCTCTATTTTACTCATGTTATAAGGCCTATAAGCTTTTAATTTATGACAGGGAAATGACAAATTGATTTTCCAGTTATTAATCCTAGTGACAGAGCCAGTTCCTAAAGCCTTCCCATTCCCTTTGAGTACAAAAGGGCATAGGCCATTCAATCTAAGGGTTTCAATTGCCTCATCAGGACTTTCTGCATTTCTATTCCCCAATACAGGGTGCACATGCGGGGTGACACAAAGAAGCCTGCAGCGATAAGTATTTCTCCCCAGGAATAGAACATAAGTAGGAGACTCTGCTCTCTGGCTGTCAGCTCACCAGCCTGCTGAACACCCAGGAGGATCAAGGCCAGGTCCTTGGAAGTGAGCGTTGCCCCGCTGGCACAAAGAAGGGGTGAAAGTCCTTGCAAATGGATTCCTGGCGTTATCTTTTCCCTGTGCAACTGGAGATACAGCAGCAATTTAAAATGAGTGAATCCATAATAGGAAGGAAGGGCACAGGAAAAAAGCACAAGGGAAAAGGTGTTGGCGGTCACACAAATTCAAGAGGAAAAACAATTGCAGGGTTTAACTGCCTTGTTCCTGCTGAGCAGGCAAGCCTCAAGAGACGTTTTCACCTATTTCCTTCCATTGCTCAGGAACAAGAAAGGGCAATCTGCACATTTTAAGGGACAGTATGCCACATGTATCCCTGTCAGGCACTCTGGATCTACCCTTAGCAAATGCCTGTGCCAAACAACAACTGCCTGGTCTTGGGGCTGCCACTTGAGGAGCTGACAGATGTGAGAGCAGCAGCATGACCTGACAGGGGTGTTGGGGAACTGGGGATGCACTCAAGTAGCCTCACGGCATCACTCCGTACCGCAGGGCTTTGGGGTCCATCCCATCTGATGAACCTCAGTCACCTGCAAGTGAAGCAGTGAGGAGAACAGCTGGGCAGCATGCCAGCTCCTCTCCCTGCCCTGAGACGCAGCCTGTGTTCATCAGGGACCTCCTTTTAATTTCAAGCTACTTAGTGTAAGTTAGTTTATCTCTCTGTGTCCTTCCTCCGCACCAGCAGGTCTCCTCGGTGTACGCCCCCCCGACCTTGAATTTACTGACAGGAAGGCTGCTGTTCCCTCACAGCGACAACATTCAGTCTCAGGGCTCCAAGGGCTCCTCAGAGCTTGCTGCCAGCAAGGAAGTCTTCAATGTGGCCAATTTCTCCCCAGTACCCAGGGCAAGATCGCAGGGGTGGTACCTGTTGGGCAGGGTCAAGCGTGGCTCATTCCTTCAGTGCCCACCTTGGAGGAAAAACACTCAGGTTTCCCCTGGGAGGGGCTATTAAGGTTAGATTGCATTCTGAAGAAAAGATTTTTGGAGGAGCCCCACCGGAGGCAGAATTTCACACATTCAGTAGAAAAGGGAATAACCCTTGGGAAGAGTGCGGGGGCCTGGATGCCCAGTGCAGGGCGAGCTGCCTGCCTCCCTGTGGAGCTCTCCTCATGCCAGATGCACTTAAATTAATCCTCTGGGGAGGAATTAAATTAATCCTCTGGATGGGCCACTGCTTAGAGAAAACAGCAACACAACTATTCATCTATTTGTTAAGAAAACCTTAAAAATGACAGCATCTACTTTATATATACCCAGCTCCTCAGCGTGCACCAGGGACTGAATCACCAAAATCTCTGACAGCTGCTTTGTTCGGTGGAAATCAAACTACAAAGAAGAGGGCCAGGACTCCTTCATCAATCAATTATAAGCACAGTCTTTCAAGACAGCTACAGAGAGAGGTGTGAGGAAGGGGTGCTGGGAGAACAACTAGCAATAGCTCTCCTTTCCATTCCTCCTGCTCCAAGAAGTGACAGAGCTCATTCTCCACACAAGAAATATTTGCCCACCAAGTCTCCCATGCATGCAGCAAAAACAATACATGACACTGCACTTCTAATGCCAGTTCTGGCCAAAAAAAAATGAAGTACTGACTAACAGCGATTGTTAGAAAACATGCTCCAGTTGGCACAAAATAGTGGTTGGATGAACTGTCATATTTTGACAATTCATACAAGAGACCTCTTGCATGAATTTTGAGAGATCTCTAGAGAAAATGAATACTTGAGAGACAGGGAGAAAAGACATTTGTTTTCTAACTGTATGTTATTTTATTATTGAAAAAATGTTGAGCTGTCATAGGCATATTATCTGCAGATGAAAAACGATATAAGGAAAACAATAACTTGAAAGAAAGTAAAAATTTCTCCCTAATAAGATTTTTTCTTCCTTCTTGCTTAGCACAGCCTTCAGTTTAGCTAGACAGATGCTGCTTTTCCTGATTTTCCTCCCTTTGGATTTCAGCAACATTGCACATGGCAAAAATACCATATAATTGTTAAACAAGAATCCTTGCATATGTATATAGAGTCACAGCATTTGCTACTTTATATGGAGCAATTCTATTAATGTGGTGTGAATAACTGCTGTTAATCGAAATCTTGCCCTATTCTACTCATAATATTATTTCCAAAACCATGTTAGAGTACTTCTAGAATTGCAAAAAGGATGTGTTTGAGTTAAGGTGGTACATCACTTTTCCAATATCTTTACTAAGAAAGCATTGATTGATTTTTTCCTCTGGGACAAAGTAGCATTCTCCTTATTCCTCTCCTGACTTTATCTCACTTTCTGAACAGAACTTGCTGTAACAATCAGTTCATATCCACGCATCTCACTGTGCCATGCTGAGCCAAGAATAATGATAGCTTTATCATTTTGAAGATGTCAGTATTAGTCTGATTTGCTGCAGAATTATCAAACAAGTAGTCATGGGAACCTAACCATAACATGAATTCATCTGGATGGTGCCCTCTTTCTCTCCATCCTCCCTTTCGTTTGATGCTCAGACTCTTGGAGTTTTGTGTCAGCAGTATCTATCTGGTATCCAACCCACATGAATGAAATGGTATCTCGAATACATGCACGAGTACTTGAATTCAGCAAGTTGCACATGACTCACCAGAGAAAAAAATTTAATAACCTGACACCTTGCTGAGCAGCTGCTGTGCCACTGAGCACGAAATACGCAGCGAGAATGACCCCAAATTATTCCACAGTAAAGTAAGTCCAATGAATTTTTATTTTTTAGTTAGCAAACCCAATTCAGGAAATTAGGAACTCATTACAGACGATATTCCATTAGAAAGTGTAAAGAAAACCCCCAACAACCCTGTCAAATTAGTTTTCTGAAGACAGAGAGCTGAGCGAAATTATTAATAAGTTGTTAATAGAGGCCATCCTTTGGATTGGGCTTTTAGTACCTATTAAATCAAAGTTGTGAATGATTATGCATTCTTGTAGGTATGTGCTCCTCCCCTGCTAAACTCATATTTTCTAGACATTTTTAAGCACACTAGTCATTTGGTAGCCAAATTACCCTGACTTTTAATCCCAGTTAACTTTGGAATACAAAACACCACTATTTCCTAAACTTCAGAGGGGGAAGAAAAAAAATCTGTACCCTATATTGCAGAAGCCTAAGAGAGGTACTTTTGCACAAAGCTGGTTCAGAACAGCCAAAGAGTTTGTCTGCTACTGGACAGACAATCCGGCAAAGAGAGATGCAAACAGCACAGTGATATAAGAAGAGTTAAAATGCAAAAGATATCTCCTGTTTCCTAAATGATCCAACATGGCAACACTTATGCCTGTTATTCTCATGAAATGTGTTCTTCTTTCAAAACAGAGTTTAAGTGGGTTGAATTGAATTTGATTTTTTCTCCAATCAGTAGCACTTTCCACAGTTGCCACTGTACCCTGCCAGGATCATGCTTCAGGTTCGCTGTTGTTGGGTTGGCTCAGGGGGATGTAGAGGATGGGGCAGAGAAAGATGTGTTAACTGCATGAAGGTTTACAGGCCTAAAGGGGCACCTATTGTCTGGAAACCCTGTTACAGAAGCTTAACAGATTTTATGCGGTGGACAAGTGATTTCTTATACAATACCTGTACAGAAAAGGAAATTAACGTTCAACCAACCAGGACAAGAAATGTAATATGTGGCTGAGTGCAGTTAATCATGTAAGCCTCAAGACAGAGATCCATCAGATCTGAAAATGGGAGATTAATACATTACCATAAGTCCACATATGCAGAATGTATTAAAGGTTTGTTCTAGCCACAGGAAACAGTCTGAGTGTACCTCATGAGAACAAAAAAATACATAAAAATTAGAAGATTTAAAGTCTCTTCCTCTCCCTCAGGTTGAATTCCCAAGTCATTTTCACTTCACATCCATTTTTTAGCTTTTATTTTCTGAAAGGTGGATGGGTTTTGCATCTTTGAGATGACTGATGATTAGTCAGTGCTTAGATGGAGACAAATCTAGAAATCTCTAGACAAAATAGAAAAAAAGTCTTGTGAATTCATCACTCAAGTATCCTGTTGTGCCACTGATTATCTTTTGGGATTGCTGCATATGGTTTCAAAGATATCATCAGGCGCTGTCCCTGCCAGAACTACCAGAGGCAGTCTGTTAGAATTTTTAATTCTGAGCAAAAGAAAAGAGAACTTATTTTGGCAGAGGAAGAGGGACATTACATGTCAGTTTACTCACTCTTTCAGTCAGGGATTTCTCCAACAGCAGAACATAGGGAAAAGGTAATTAAGACAAGTAATATTGCCCCACTCTAGCAATGTCAGCCAGCTAATTAGATGGGTCCCATCAGATGATTAGGCAAACAAAGTTTTGATAGAAGGTTTATTGAACACTCTGTAGTCAGTCATGCTGGGAGAAGTGAGGAAAGCTTCTGACAGAAGAAGAAATCACTCTAGTAGGAAAGGACTACTGGGTTTTATTTCTGCTCATGATTTATTGTGTGATTTTGGATTAACCACTTAATCAGAAGGCAGGGGTGTGTCCTGGGACAAGAGTACTCAGAGCTTGGATGGTCTAACTTTGTCTTCTTCCTTGCTCTACTGAGTCCCATGACCTTCACAGAACCTCGTACATCCAGGGCCAATAATCAGCTACTGAAAGGCACTGTCCAACCCTGTCATGCACATAGTTCTGGACAGAAATCCATATCCCTGGGAAGTTTACTAATAGACATTCAGGTGGGTATAAGCTGACAGTGGTATGCAGAGGAATAGAGGTTTTAAGAAGTGCCCTCTCAGTCTTGAGCTATGTTTACAGGCTCTGCTCCACGTATCCACATCAGTCCTCTGCATGTTGCAAATCTGAAGTGGCAGGAGTGTTCCAGCCTGAAATGAGTGACTTTGAGGGCTACTGCTACCCCTTTGATTTAAAGGGGGTTCTGCCAACTTTTGTAAACATTAAATTGCAAGGCTAAAAAAACCTCAAATTACCCCTGCTTATCTTCAAGATTCTCCAGTAGTTTCAAGGTGTGTGTCCTGAATTACACCTACTGAGGGAGAAAACAATTTAGACTTGTCCTGACTGAAGATTGTATTTTGTGTAACACCTCATCAAATTCTTGCCTTTCCTTGCAAAACAGGTGGTTGGAATATGGTAGAATTTGGTCTTGTGCAACCAGCTAAAATCATCATAAATCATTTCTGCTTAGATGCAGTACATTTATCTCCATGTGATGCTGTCAGATGGAATCAATGCATTTAAGTTTTAAGAACAAAGCCTCCCCTTAGAAAAGTATTACTGAGAAACTGAAAGAGTTTAGGAAGAAGTAATAAAGGGTAAATTAAAAATCATTCTTGCAACTTCTGAGAAAACCAAGTAAGGGAAAAAAGATTGTACTACTGTAGCTTCCAAAATGAAATTGGTGTGTCCTCATCATTCAGGCAGATACAACAGCTAGGAGCAGATATTGTATGCCAGTGGAAAGAATATATATTGCACACATAAAAGGCTGCAACATAAATTTGAAGAAATATGGGACTCCTTCATATAGGTAGGTCAAACTTTTCCCTCAAGCAGATAATTACAGGCTTGGGGTGAGTAAATCTTATTAGCCTCTCAGCACCTTATCTCCCCTCATGGAGACTGGTAGTAGATATATAGTAGATATATTCTACTTCAGTCACTTTCTGGATTGCACGTTAGATATTGCCTTATGCAGTCCAGCCCTAACTAGGACCATTGTGCTTCACAGTGGAATGGCTATGGATAGCCCATAAACAGGTCATACCAGAGAACAGAGGAAAACAGATTCCCAGATTTTGGAATGGGTAGGTGTTACAAAAGAAGATGGAAAGAAAAAAGTTCAGTACACAGCTCCTCTCTTTATGATATCACTGGATTCCAACATACCACTCAAATGTCACAGTCTGGGACCTAGTTTTTGAGTGAGCAGGGCAGGCTGGGGCAGCCCAGGTCACCAGGCACCTCCATAGAGATGGCCAAGGTCACCTCAGGTCAGGCTGAGCTGAAATGGGACCCCTGGGCCCATGGGAATGGTGGGAGAAGGTTCCAGGGGCAGCTGGTAAGGGACAGTAAGGCTTATTAGTGCCTCCAGATGGTGACAGTAGGGATATTTTACCACAGATTGTTTGACTTGTATTGTTTTACTCCAGTATTATAACAATAACCTTAGGCAGTCAGTTACAGCCTCTCGAGGATAACATATTCATGTTACTCACTGTGTCGTCCTCTATGGGAGAAGAAAGGGGATGTGTCTCTCATGACCCAGGTCAAGTTCCAAGCAGAGTAACCAGGAGGGAGAGAAGAGCTCCTTGACGGGTGATCCGAGGTGCTCAGACCTTTCATTAAAAAAACACAAGAGAGAAAACCCCATTATGTATGATGTACCTGTTTGCATGCAACATATCAAGTGCAAAGATCTTAAACAACTTTACAGACTGTACGCAGCAAGTACTGATATTCAACTACTTGATTCTTCCTTCCTGATACGTGAATGCACAGGGAGACAGGAGACTAATTGCCTTACATTGCAAAATTATCATCACGTAGAAAAACTGTCAAGTTTCATCTCCTACTTATTTGAAGTTCTCTTTGACCTCGCAGTCCTTCAGTTTGTTTGGGTTTTTCATAAGTTTTGCTGGCATGAGGAGATCTTGCACACGGAACAGGCACACGTGTACCCATCTTCTGTTCAACAACCCAATGCATCTCAAAGATGCTTTTGGTGATTCAAATACTACAGTGGCCCAGAACAGGTGAGGTTTTGTACAAACCTGCAGTAACTCTGCAGGACCATGATAATACTAAAGCTGATCAGAAACAGCATGTGAAATAACATATGAGACCAACGAGCAAAGTAGAATTCTGCAAGCTTTGAGAGTACAAATTTTGTCCGTGAATGTTCAAGTTGGGTTTTCTGAAGATATCAGGATCTTGAGCATGCTGATCTCATTTTTTGAGGTCTCTGGGGAAAGGTAGGATTTAAATTTGTAAAAATACAGGAAGTGAAAACTTGCGTTTGGGAGCTTTGATGGATGGAAAAAACAAACCTCTAGATTTCTGATTTCTCACAAGCCATAAGGAATTTGGTGTTCAGAGAGAAAATAAAAAGTATATTTTTGATCTATTAACAAATATTTTTGTTAAGTAAGAACACTTCAGTTACTTCCTTGAATTCTTCAAGTACAATGCTAAATTTTGCTGTAATAATAGCAAAAAAAAAAAAATTGGTGATAACTCTTAGTAAAAAGTTTGGAAAAAACTCTCTGTAAAAATAGGCATTCACTAACTTAATAATTGATTCAGAGTGCTGATGAACTGTCCTGTTAGATGAATAAATAGTAATTGATAATAAAAGACATATTCAAGAGGATAATAGTAAGCAAGGTAAATGGCTGAAGACTTCGGGGAAACCCTGCTTTGATTGTAAAAGCTCTGCTTAGCCCTGTTTTCTACTTCCACTGAAGAAAATCTTGAAAATTTCAGAGGGACTTGTCAGAAGCTTAAATACCAAGTGTTAGTTGTGCCCTATCTTGTTCTCAGTGCAATCTCATTTTTAGCACGCTCTTGTAACTGAATAACTATAGCAAAATCAAGAGAAAAATAACCATTCTTATGTAAGAGCTGTAACTCTTGCTCATTGCTTAGAGCAGTAATCTTCAAGATAAAAATGAACTCCACACTGTATTGTAAAACATTCTTGAGTGGAAAAAAATTAATATCCCTAATGGCTCAATTAAACCTGGTCTCTACGCTAGGTTATGGTGCAATAACTAAACACTCATTAATTGTTGTCTGGAATACAGGGACACAGACAATCAGGACAGTGAGTTATGAGTGTAGGTAGCAAACCTAATGTCCTGCCTTCAGCTGTCACTGATAGGTAACTATGGAATAATCTGTATACTGGCTTCTCCTTCCTAACATCAAAAAATGGTTGACACGTCTTTCAGCAGCCCCTGATAAAGCTGGTTGTGGCAAATAATGCCAGGTTTCATTAGAACACTTATAATAGTTGATAAAAGCAGGTTTTTTTCCCTACAAATGTGCTTCACTTTGATGCTAACATAAAATAATCAATAAAATAAGAATATTGATAAAAAATGAGCTCCTGAAATAAGCTGGTTTTCAAAGTGTTTTGCCTGATGTGAGATGTCTGACCAGTATCAATATCTCTGTTATACAACAACTGTACCCAATGACTCTTCCAAATGGGGAATGATTTAATATCCTTAATGTAGATTATAGATCTCCCAAAAAAGCAAAAACTCCAAAGCCTCTTTACCCCAAACAGACCCAAATGCATGCAGATGTCATTCATTTAGCACTAACAGAGAGCCAAGACTTGGGGTCGCAATCCTGAGAAAACTTCACACAAACCTGAAACACTGACCTGCTTCCCACCTCTATTCTCACAGCAATCTGAGAGAACGACACCGAGGAGCATTTCTCTTCCTAGAGCTTCAGCCACAGAACTCAACATTAAATCTCTGAAACTACCCTGACCAGCCTTACCTGGGAATCAGTACCACAGAGATCAGTACTCCAAATTCCCTGGAACCCCTCACATTTCCAAAAATGCCTCTCCATAGCGCATTCTTCAGAAATTGTGCCCAAGTTCAGCCCCATGGAAGGGGGAAATGTTCCCAAGTGGAAATGTTCCCTCTGGTGCCAACGTGTGCAGTAAATTGAGATGAAAAATAAAGTTGGACATCTGAGCAGATGTTTGTTTTTTAAACAAACAAGGCAGTCCAGGCACATGAACCTCCCCTCTATCAGCAGCAAGAGGTGAATAAGAGATAACATAAAAAATTGAAAGTTTTTCTCTATTTTTAAAGAACAGTATAGATTCAGCTCAATTCACTTTAACCTAATAACTTTTTTTTTCATATTCTTTAGGATTAATTTTGGAACTTCATCTCAGATGATTTGCTTGGGCTATTGGTCTGAACTCGAAGACAAGAAGATTGTATCAGGAGTTATGAATCTTTCCCAATTAAGTTATCTTCAGAGAAAGATGCTGGGTAAAAGGTTTTTGTATAGCCAAGAGGCTACTCTTCACAGTGAGGAATGATTTGATTTCAGAGTGAGCTGTGGGTTAGGAAAAGGAGAGACCTTTCCTCTTCCCCCTCCAGGGCATTTTATGTCCAGAAAGGCAATAACAGAAGATTTTTTTCAGCTAAATAAATGCTTCTTGTGCAACAAGAATAATGCAAATGTAGACCACACTCTAGCCATTTTACAAAATAAAGGGAGTTTCCCCTCTTCAAAACAATTTAAGCCAGAAGGCACTGAGAAAATTTGTGTCCTTCTTTTAGGATATGTTAACCTCCCATTCCAGTTGTTTGTACCACGGTACTCTGTCACTTGTCAAAAGTAACCCTAACCTTTAAAAGAAATTAATGGATTAGCAACTGAAAGCTGACAACTCCATTTTTGGTAGACAGAAGTATGGCAAGGTACAACAGAGGTTTCCTTTATATTCCTGCCTAAAGACATATGCAGGGCCAAATCCTGACCCAAGGTACTCCATCACAGCAAGAAACATGCACCTGAAGAGAACATATGACATTTCTGGTTTTTAAACTTGTGCAAAGGAATCTCCTTAGGGGATGTGAAATTCATTCAGCTCACCAAGAGTTCCAGTAAAAGAAAATAGAAAATGGCTCATGTACTGAAGTGAAGCCTCAAGGCTACAAATTCATTAAATAAAATATTTATGTATTATTTTAATGAAAAATACCTCTTTAATAGAACAACGTGTTCACATAAAAGTGGAACAACAAAAAAAGCTTTCTCCTTGGGTAATTTTTAAACAAACAGGATTTACTCAATTTTTTCTTTTTTCTGGAAGAAAGAAGAAACATCCCCAGCAACTAACACATAGTTTTCTGAAGCTCCATGCAGTGTAGAAACGTAAATGAATTTTTACCAAAACACGCAAGCTTTCTTTAACCAAAAAACGCACCTACATGTAACTGAATATTGCTTATTACTAGCTTTGGATATTGCTTCTTTACTCAGCTTTCTCACTTTGTTGAGCTGTATTATTCACCATTTTTTAGTGGCAAATCTGAGGTGACAAACCAGCATGTACCTGTCCTCTAGATTTCAGAGTTGCAACAGATGTGAATAATAATTACTGAGATCAATACCTACTTTCAGTTACATCTGCATCTAAAAAAATACCTCAAAATCATTCATGTTTGTTTGTGTGGAAATCATAAGTCAGCTTTAGTAGTATTTGTGGATCTGATTTATAACAGCAATCAACAGAGTAGTTATTAACAATTATTACAATAATGTGCTTAGAAACAGCTGCCATTAAGATCTGGATTTTCCAATCTCTGGAAAAGCCTGACATTTCAGAAAAGGTTACTCCAGTTCTAAGTAAAAGGTGCAATTTCCCACAGAAGGATATTACGCCATAAAGATCTGGATTTTCCAGTCTCTGGGAAAGCCTGACATTTCAGAAAAGGTTATTCCAGTTCTAAGTAAAAGGTAGCAATTTTCCACAGAAAGAATATTACACAGTTATCTTTCCTCTATTAAGAAAAGGAAGGACTAAACTACTCAG
Source organism: Corapipo altera (assembly GCF_003945725.1). NCBI lineage: Eukaryota > Metazoa > Chordata > Aves > Passeriformes > Pipridae > Corapipo > Corapipo altera. The sequence continues at coordinate 3,088,593 of NW_020884931.1, forward strand.
AACCAAGGTAACTTTATTTCATTGAAACAAAAAAATCTTACAGAGAGCTGACTGCCCCAGGTAAGGAAACCTCTGTAGACTTCTCCTAAGAACCAGAGACAGGTCAAGGACATCCTAAGGAAGAGGTAGATGCAACACTGCAGGACCCTGAAGCTGAACAATTCTATCTTGCAAAAGAGGTCTCAAGACCCTAGCGTTTAAGAAGACCTCTCTGGCTATGACCAGGAAAGTGTTTGGGCTTGCTTCTGTCTGACTGAAAGGGAGAGGTCCAGAGGTCCTTGATAAAGGATTGCCGATCTCCTAGCTCCACAGAAGTTCTTAGTTTCACTTTTTTGGGAAGGTAAAGGTATGCAAACTAAAGGAAAAAGATTGCCTGAGAATTCCCTCTCAAATTCACAACTGATCCTCACAATCACACTAGCAGTACTTGCACCACCTCTAAGAAGCTTTCGTTTTTCCCCTCTTCCCATCTTCAAACATATTCAGTCATCCATGAAAGTGCAAAATACACATTATATCAAGGTGAACAAGCGGCATCAAAACCAACAAATAGCCCAAGTAAAAGCTTTGTGAATAATCCATAGACTCAACTATGCTCATACATATGTTCATTCTCTCTATGACATTCAGAAGCAAAATTCAAATTCTGTTTATGGTATAGCTGGAGAACAAGGCAAAGGGCAAGCTCGTTCCATACAGTTTCTTGCTCTGAATAGGTGGTGAGCTTTACTTACACTAATGGACGGATGTACTCCAGGGTTTCTTTTCACAGACCTTTTCTACAGTACAAAAATGTTCACTGACAGTCTGTCAAGTTTATATTTTTCAGTTAAAAAATATATTTAATAATGCATTATGTTACAATGATTTTATGTCATATTGAAAGCCTGATGAGTGCAAATAAATGATAGTATGTGTTTGTCACAGAAACTGTGTTGGATTGCTGCAGAGAAGAAATTTGCATTCAGTGGGCTGTAGCAGACCTGTGGATAGTGAATTCAGTCAGACATACTACATGAGGCATAGAAGTGATCAACAATGCTGACTGGCAGATGCTTGATGAGTAAATTTGGGAATAGCATACACTTCCTGTACATGAAGCATGTGTGACTAATAGAACTGTATTTAACTCATCAACAGAGTTATCCTTCTGGCCCTAATGATTACTTTTTTTTTTCCTCCCTTCATAAGGCTTATTTAAAATTTTCTTTCAACTTGTTTCTGTTAGCCATGTATTTTTTCCCATCTCCTTTTCACAGGGAATATTAACTTTGGATTGAAAAAACCCAAATGCCTCAAAACTGATTAGTTCAATCAGCAAATAGGTACTACACAGCCCTGACTGGGAGTACAAACTGCTGTTGTACCTTGCCTTCTACTGACTAGGCAGTTCCCCTACCTACCACATCCCGTGAACATTAATTGATGCAAGGAGACTGTGCTAAGTCTGGGAGATATGGTCTGATCAGTGGACCTTGGCTCTGGAGGAAGAGGTGCATGGAACACCCAAATTGCAATTTGATCAAGGCACTGCAATAGGGAAATATTAACAAAGTATGACATGTTGCTGCTCATTACAGGAAAATAAATAATCCACATTTTCCATACAAAGAGCATTAAAAAAACCTAATTTAAATGACCAACGCTTATAATAACTAATATAGAAATTAATATTAAATATATTACCATCTAGAGTATACTACCCCATCTCAGGTGCTGTGCAGCTGCTGAAGACTCGCCCACTAAGACACCACAAAATGGCAATGAATCACTCATGAAGAGCTCAGGGTCTCTGTTACAGACCAGACCAGGAATGGCTGAACGTTGTTACTCATCTGTGTGCGCACAAGAAACCCTTAAAAAAATCCAACAACAGACTGATTTTGGCTGCAATAATCTTTTACAGCACAGTTAAGCACCTCTGTGAGCAACACAGAGAAAACAAAGGACTGGGTGTTAGTAATTGAACTGCTCTCAACTCTGGTTCATCTCCTCAAAAGTGGAGGCTCCCAGCAGTACAATGTCAAGGGATGTGTTTCTCCTGCTTGCCGAGCCTGCAGCTTTGCTAAACAGAGAGGAAAAGCCCTTCAGTGGCAAAGCTCCATGTACAAACACATTTTGGATGCTTATGCTTTGAATCAGCTTTTAGACATTTTAGGGTCAGAACTGGAAAAGGATTGTTGGGGTGTTGGTTTTGTGGGGCTGAGGTATTTCAACACACGGCAATACTTGTCCTTGTCTTTGGACTGATAAACGCATCTGAATTACTGACCAGATATACAGTGAAAACCAGGAGCCATTATGTTTGGCTGTTTCCTGCAGCACAGACCTTCAGACACTGCAGACGGTAAGAAAGTGCCAGATAGAAGTCTGTGGAATTGGTAACCTGTCTACTAAGGCACAATAAAGTACTTCAGGTTGCAGATGTTCTGAATTTTTTCTGTACATGTGAAAATAAAGTGACCCTTCCACTGCTGTCTGTGGTATTCGTCTACCGTAGCTCAGAAAAGCTTCCAACAAAACAACCAAGAGACAGTATTAATGTTTGGTATCTGTTCATTCATAGTCATTGAGAGCTCTTCCAGTGCCTGCTGCACTGACCTCAGAAGGGTCCATTAGTTCAAAGGACTTCAGAGCAGGTGCTAACCAGTATGATTGCTACACAAGTATATATACTATATATATGTATATATATATATATATATATGTATATGTATATGTATATACACACAACATACTATAGCAGTATGATCACTACACAAGTATATATACTATATATATATGTATATATATACACACAATATACTACACCAGTGTGATCACTGCACCAGTAAATATGCTATACCAGTATGATTCTCATCTTTAGAACTGGGGTCCTGATGCCACGTATTTCCAATGTCCACCTATTTGCATGTCTCGGGTTACTTCTCTGCATGTACTTTCCTCCAGTCTGTACCCAGTAACATAACCTCTAGAACCATAGTGGCCAGACTTTCAAGGAAGAGAAATACTTGTTTTGACAGTGTTTCAATAATCCATTAAACATACTGACTTCAAAACATGTAGTGCGTTTACCTTGGAATTCCGCATAAATACACATACACCCGGTTGGACTCTCTCATAAGATCTGCACACCTCCTATACAATTTTAAGTAGTGGGATTAAACAAATAAAAAGAAACAAACTCAGAAACAACCTCCTGCTCTTTATGCAATTAAAATCCTCCTTTGTGCAATACTGATTGTGCACTAAACCACAATGCATACACAAACTCACACTATTAAGCAGTTCTCTCTTTAACACAGCTGCAGATATTTAGATACTCAGTGGCCTGCAGTCCCTGTAAATTTTAATACAAGCTCGTTTTTTTCTCAACATCTGCCTTTTGATCTGTCTTGTGCTTCAAGGTGTGGCATTCAATGCTCACTTATTTTTGTCTCTATATTTCTTGTCGGAGGATAAAACCACATTTTTATGTTCAATTCTTGAACACTTAAATGATGGGGGAATTAATATTTTGAAGGTTTCAGTGAAGATCTGAACCTTTGTGGTCTGCAGGAGTCTTTTCACCCTCAGAGCAGGCAGCCTGATCACCTCCCACACTTTCATGCCATGTCAGTACCTCTGTCTCTGGAGACACTTGTAATAAAGTTTAGGAAACATTTTTTTTCTTTCATATCCAGTAACTAAATTCCTTCCTTCCCACTCAAAGCCATCTACAGTCACACATGACCTGAGCATTTAAAACCCTTTCTTCCACTGCACTGCAGCATTGAGCTTGAATGAGAGGTGAAGAGGAAACACAGTCCATTTTCACACACCTATTGCATATCAGAGGGAAGAACAAACTTTTTTCCTATGGTTCCTAATACAGACACGTGACAACTTAAAGGTCCCAGTTCAGCCTGAGTTAATCTTTACTTTGCTTCAGCTGATTTATGCAGGTTTACCCAGGAACCCTCATTCCCTGTATCCCATAATACTGCTACATATATCTCTTTCTTTGTGAAAGTATCTTTTTTAGACACGTCCACCATCCTTCCTCCTCAAAGACCATGTCCAGAACACTCTCATCCACCACCTGGCATAAGCCCACCTTAGGTACAAGCTGGCCTTGTTTTGCTGCCTGGAACCATTCATCACTGCCAGCTGCAAATGGTAGCCAGTAAATACTGGTTATTTGGGAGAAAGCAACAGCAGTGGCATAAGTCAGACTTATTTTTTTTCCTTGTTATTATCATTATTACTATTATTGCATCTGTGAAAGGAGGGAAATTCTATTGCTTACTGCATAAACGCAGGTGAAAGATCATGTTGGCAGAAGGCTCAACAATTGGCTCCATATATAGAAATACAAATCCAGAGATCCAGAGGCTTTTTTTTTTTTTTTTTTTGAATCAGACATCCCTACCCATTCACATTTAAAATAGTCCCCAGGCAAAGGAAATAAAATACAGGAACTTCAGGTAAAAACTGGATATTTCCTGCACAAAAGAGGCAGAAATTCTGAAGTGATGTCTCCCATAGAAATTGTGCCTCAACTGTACCACGCAGACACAGGAACACTTTCAGAAAGGTCACTGCAGCTGCACAGGCTTTGTCCACCTTTAATTGACAGAATAATTCTGAAATCTTGTAATACAAAGATGGCATTTTAGAAGAAGAAACTTTTTAAATATGCCTACCATATCAAAACATAAAATGAATGCTCAGAGGAATCAGATGAAGCCCTATAATATGCACAACAGACACAAACTGTGAAGAAGTGACAGTTACGAATTTCCCACCATTTTTATGGCTAAACCCATTTATTTGCTGCATTAGGCATTTCTGTTAAGATACCGTGTTGCAGAATAGCAACAAAAATTGCGGGGTGTTTTGGTACCAGCGAAAATACAAGACATTTGTTAGTGGTAGGCAAACTGCATTATTTCTAAAAATAGCAAAAGGGTGTGATGACTATTTCAATCTAAAGCACAGCTGTCTTGGCAGGAACAATAAAAACTACTTCATATTCCCTTTACTGGGAAAGATGCCAATGTGGTTATATTGTCTATTTTCACTGCAACATTTAATTTCACTTAAGGTAAAGGACAGCATCTCTGACTACAACTGTGGGGTATTTAGATGTGAAAGTACTTCTCAAGGAAGTTCTGCAAGTGCTGCCAAAATAAAGGCCGTAAAGCACCTGAGCAAGGCATGAGAAACCCTTGTCTCAACTCAGATAGACACCTCTGAGTTAACTATGAGCAGACTGTAAAAGGGAAGTTGCTTGTCATTCTGTTTTTCAGGTGCAAAATTAAAATAAGCAGTATCTCTGGAGACATCCCAAGTTCTTTGGGATGTTTTGGGGTTCTTGGCACAATTTTGCTCTGTGTAGCTGCTTTCCAAAGATCTTAACTGTTAGCTAGTCCACAGCATTCGCATATGAGAGGTGAGCGATGTTGGAAAGCAGCCCATACCACCAGCCACCTCTGTCCTCTTCTGGATGGCACCAGAGCAGTTCAATTATGTGATAAAAAGGGTGGTTCTACAGCTCAAGGTAAGACCTTGTTTGGGGGGCAGGATGGATCAGATTCTCTCTAGTAATTGAAACTGTGCTGCTGCGAAGTCCTACTCGGACTTGTAGTTGGCTTCTGATACAAAGACAATCATCCAAATTTTCAATGGAAAAAATGGACATAAGAATTATACATCTCTTATGTGTAAGGTCACTAATGAACCACGGGATTAAACAACCTGCTCAAATTACACATTGCAAGATGGTAGCAAAGTTTAGAAAAGAAAACAACCTTTACTGTTTCCTTCTTCACAGAGGTCTTCACTTCTAGTAGTCCAGCCCTGCCTCTGCCAAACTGCTTTACTCTATCTTGTGAAAGTGAAATTCAGAGCATTTGGAAAAAAGCCAGTGTGAGGATGGGATTGTAATCTACACAAAAATAAAAGGAAATAGCCTTGCAGAAATATCTAGAAGGACAGTAAGATACCTTATGACAATTTTTGGTTTTCCCCAAGTTTATGTCTACCTAAATGCCTTCCTGCAACAGAGAAATATCTTTGCTTTTCTTCCTCCCAAAATCTGCGCTGTTCAAATAAGAATTTCCCAAAGTGATTACCAAAAGGTCTGTAAGAGAAATGATTACAAATGGCTGAGTTAACTGCTATGGATGGCCTCATCAGTCATCATTATGCGATCTCAGCACAAGCCTCATCAGGACAGGCAACTTGTCATGACAGATGACACCTCTTTAAGAAGACTTCCTCCCATGGCTTTTCCCCAAGAAATTCTCCTGGGATAAGGTACTTGCAAATAGTGGTCCTTAAGCAATAATCAAGGAGGAATCATCACCAGCTGCCTTCATAAGCTGCTTCAGTGATAGGGTTTGTTGAGCTTTGGGGGTTTTTTTTCAGTTTTACCGTTCGGCCCTGAGTGTGGAATTTTTTCTCTGTGTGCACATCTTGAAATCAAAGTACTTTCGGCAGCTGCTCTAAAGGTGAATTTAGAGATGATGATAAGAGAGAAAAATTGAGAGAGAGGAGGCCTGAAAAGGCTGAGACAGCACTGCTAGCCTTACGCTACTCTTCTACTCCCAGCCACAAATGCTGTAAAACGATTTCTAATCTATGCCTCATTTTCCACATCTAGAAAAGGAAGAGTATATACCCTATTGTACATCTGCTATGGAAACTGCTAAGTTGAATTTTTTTGAGTTATACAGCACATTCTGTAATGAACTACCATTCATACTAACAACCATTATAAATGAAGACCATAGACACTGTTTTGTGAACTGGATCTTGAGATCTAATTCCATTCCCACTTCTTCTTATTTGCAATGGAATCTATGATAACTTGTATAGTTTCTCCTTTTGCCTTTTTATTCTGGTACTTCAATGGAAGTAATGATGCTCACCGGGCTTGGGAATCCTTTAATAAAAAGTAGTAAATCTTTTTATGACCAAATGTCTAAGCAGGGTTTCAAAATGTAATTTCCCTTAAACTGTCCTGCTCCTCACACATAAAGTTTTTACTATGGCAACGGTAAAAAACTTGTTTAAGAAGAACAGTTGGCTTCCTAATAACATACTTCTCTGTCACAGTGAAGAGGCAAACTATTTGCAATTAACAGTTTGCTCCTGAAATTTGGCACTTGTTGGGTGGTTGCAAATTGTTCATGGGTAGAATGCAGTTGATGAATACTTTGAAATTACTCAAATATTTACTGGGAACAGATTTCAGCCCTTGGGGTTTTTTGTTTGTTTGCTTTGTGTGGTACTCCAGTTATGCACCAGTTGGTCTTTCAAATGCCCATGGAACACAATAGGTGCTGGATACAAGCAGCAATATGAATTTCTGCTTTGCAGGAAACTCCATGATTTCTCTTTCTTTTCATTCCACATCTTGGAATAAACAAGACTAAATCTGAAGTTTCCTGGAAATAAAATCTTACATAGGAAAACAGCTGGGGAGCAAATGCTTATGTGTAAAGAAATTAAAATTAAAGTGTTTCATGCCAATTTCACAGTAAAGTATATTACAGTGTAGTTGCAAATGAAGTAAATTAACAAAATCCTTCATCGTAGTAAGGTCAAAATATTTCATTTTGATTTTCTCCCTGACTGAAAAAGACCCTGGCATTTTGTGTAAATTGATATTCCCATAGGAAGTCTAGTTTTCAAAATGATATTTCTTGATGGAAAATCTGCCATTAGAAAACAACTTAAGTAATTCTAATTCTTATGCATCTGGCACGATATGAGTTTGCTATACTGCTGCCAGAGCATGTCTCTGAGAGTCCCCTGACAGGGACCTTGAACTGGAGAAGCCACTCAGAAAAACACTCATGGAGAGTCAACAAGGTCTTTTAGAAAATTTAGTAAAGAGCAAAACAGAATGAGCACAGCTATGGTAAGCTCATAAAAAATTCAAATTCAAATTTGACAACAAACTTCAGACAGATATTTATTTTTATTGACAGAGAGGGAGCTGCATGACAGAGACAGCGCAACACACTATGGGAATCACGACAACAGACTGAATCCCCACCAGAATGATGCACTGCTCCTTATATCCATACCTTCCTTTGATAACACTGTCAGGCAGTTTCAGGATGGAAAACAAACATTGTCATTCCTTTGCAAAAACAAAATACTAGCCTTTCTGTTTACAAGCTACTCATGCCTGTAGTCCTAGTTGCACCTGTAGTGGTCTTACAGTGCCAGCAGCTGATCCATCACTTGAGGCATTAAGCTGAACTGGCATGTGTGGAGCTGCAGGGAGCCACTCTATGTTTCAATCCCGTCTGGGAGGCAAGAGCATTCAGACTTTTCATAATTTCTGGTTTTGAATTGGAAGAAGTCTTCTGAAAAAAATCAGTTTTACAAACTACTTCAGAGGCCTGCCCATCCCTCTGTCAATGAAAGTATTACCAAGGACAGAAAGTATACAGTGAGGATTTGTGGTATTTTAAAAATTCTTGTCATATGGCTTAGCAATATAGAAATATACACCAGTGAGTATCACCTTAGGAGCCAGCCCTCTAGAACTCATTAATGAACTGATTAGGAATTATCCAGGACTACAGTTTGTTACATTATGGAAAACTATAAAATTACCTTAAGAATAAAGTACTTTTTTTTAAGTAACTCGTTATTCAAAACTGTTGTAGCAAGTTATCTTGCATTAAAAGATTTGCTGCATGCCAGAGTGCTGTCTCAGAGCATCCTCCCCTCTCTAATCCACATGATCTGGAGATGACTATATGGACTATAGACATGAAACGAAACTGCCCTGCACTTCACATGACAAAAGGCATCCCAGATTCTACCCACTCAGATCACGTTGTGGATCTTTGAGTCGCATGTCTGTATTTCTCTCCAAGCAAATAACACTTTGTGAAGATTCTTTCCATCTCATTTACTAAAAGAAATCCAGGCAAAAAGAAAAACAGGGAGCATGCTTTATTTCCATGATAACTTCATCTCAGGAAAGAGTCTTGTTCAGCAGAGTGTCTTTAGTCTGTAAAGACAACTGCAGCAGGTAATAGAGAAAGAGATCAGCATCCTACAGACACATTGCAACTTGTAAGGCGAAGGTATAAATAATGTGATAAAGTTTCTGAATTATACTGAGATGACCAGAAGATGCAAAAGAACAGGTAAGGGGATTTTTACCACCAGATCACTAACTTCACTACCTGGCCAACAACACAACTCAAATAAAGTTGGTTATCAGTGTCCTGTTTTCTTGGGGACACTCATCCCACATATTTTAATACTGAAGACCCCCAGCCAGGTCATCCTCAGTACTTATCTGTCTCCCCTTAGACGACCCTGAGCCATTATGTCTTCCTGCTCATTGATGTCCTACAGCCATTCTTCTATGCTGCTAGAAGCACCCTTCTAAAATTGGGTATATCTGCTTCAGTTTTGCCTTATTTCTTCCTCTCCCTTCCTCTATTCCAGGAAAGTAGGAGGGGGAGGCTCTCTCCTTGCCCACTTTTTTTATATCCCTGCTGCTGACCCATGACTGAGCACAGGAGGCATAGGATTCTCCTGTCATCGAAAGGGAACCACTTTCTTAGTTCTGGGAGCTGCTACCAGAGGCAGCACTGGCTCTGAGGCGAGGTCTTCCCTGGCATTTTACAGCCAGGTGCCTCTTACCACGGCAAAGATTGCTCTGTATTACCTGAAGGACACAGAAGGGATGGCAGGGTATAGAAGCAGATTGATTCTCACAGTGAGGGGCTGAGTATGTTCTTCTGTGGGTGAAACCTGCCTCTGTCCAGCACATGCAGAGCTTTCTATTAGTAGCCCCCATCTCAGATGCTTGTACTCCTTGAGCACCCACAATCTAACATTTATCAGGGAAATAGTGCTAGCTTGCCCAGTTTGTCCTTATTACATTTCTAAAAATAGTAATTAACCTGTTTTTCTGCTCCTTGCTATCTCTGGAGTACACCTGCTTACACAAGGTTGATCAGAATCCAGCTCACTACTCACAGGAATTAACATCATTATCTCCTTGCACAGACTGCCTGAGCTGCAAATTCACTTCCCCAGCTCTAAGTTTTAATCTGACGGTAGTTCTTCTGCTTTCTGACCATTACATCCTGGGCTGCATGTGGGAACATCAAGAACTTACACTCCTTCCTCATTGTTCCCTTTTATGAAATGAAGCCTGTCCTGCTTCTCAGGGCACTGGCCTCTGTGTCTACAGCTGCACCTAACCTGCCATTCCATGATGACCAGCTAGAGCTGGAAGCTTCCTACACTGCATCCACTGAAAGTGAAACTAAGTAAACCCCTTCAGTCAAACTCTCCCGAATGTTGAGGAGTGCAATATCAAAATCCAGACTGGAACCCTGGCTTGGAGGGGTCTGTATCATCTCATATTCAGTAACTGCAGAGTACGATGCCAATTCTGTTGTATTCTAAAAAAGGTTTTATTGGAGACTTATCACCATTGACAGGTGAATCACAGTGCTGCAAGCAAAATTCAAACTTCAAATAGACTTTAAAGTCTATTTTTGTGAAACCTTGACACTGGACAATCGGAACTGATACGGAATGATTGCCCAGAATTTCATCTAAACTTTTTAAGATAATCTGCCTTTTTTTTTTTTTGCCTTTTTTTCCCTTAACTTAGTTCCTCTCTCTTCTAGGCAATGCCACTTTTCCAGTAATATAGATTCAATCTGTATTTTTACCAGCCATAGAAACAGATCAGAATGCTGCAGGCACATACGTTCTCCTCTCTTTTTCCACCCCATTTTGCAGGGTTTGGAGGTCAGTATTCAAATGATTGCTGCCTTAACTAACTTGAATGAGACTCCCCAGCTTTTAATATAACTCTACTGCACAGGAATCAGCTGTGTAAAAATATTATAATGGGACTTTACATTAATGCAGGAACACCACTCAGATGGACAATGAAAAATGCAATCATTTCCTAACCTTCAAAGACATCATAGGGTCAGAGTTCAGCTGGGTTTCCTCTGTCCTTGTACAGTGTACACAGTAGAAAGCCCCTGTAAACTGAACTAATGGTCTCAGTAAAACCAGTGCAGTCTCAGTGCTTTCAGTGGTCAGGGTAGGTTATTCGTCAGAAGCTTGGTTAACAGCACCATTATTGATAGCACTCGGTTGCCTGAAAGCCTCTGTGCTGTGCCAGCTATTATTTTCAGTGGATGTAGTACGGAAAGGTGGAGATTCGAGCTTGCTCAAAGCTCAGTTGGTTCTGCAATGCTAATAGAAGTAAAAAGCAATAAAACCCATCATGTTGTCACTAACAGATTTTATATGTGTCTCGATGTACACAGGGAGTTACTCTATTGATTAAATAAAGACCTTTTTTGAATAGTCCTTCTCTAGAGTGGAATAGCATTTTAAGATTGGTAGTGAATTACAGTCGTTTGGGGAGTTCATCAGGATGCTGTGGCATTCACAATTTTAGCATACTCCAGTCCTGCAGTAAGAGCTAAATATTCTACCATACCTGCCTGCAAGGTTGGTTTGAAGTGGAAGCAAAATTCAGCTATTGTGGGCTCAAAAGCCAAATATTGTGCTAATATGTAAAGCTCCCATGCACTGGCTAAGCACCAGGGATATCCTTTACTGAAGAAATACAAGAAAATCCTCTATGCAGTTTAAGAATTACCTCTACCAGTATCTTACTAGTTGCTGAGCTCCAGGCAATACAGAACTAGTGAAAACCTAAAACCAAGGGGGATACAACCTAATGGCTTCATATTTTGGAAGAGTCAGAGAAACGAAGCTTCTTCTGTCAATGTATTGATTTTTCCACACTTGGATCATTTCTTTTAGAAAAAATATTCTTTGGAAACTTAACTTCATCCTGAAATGGCAGCGGGCAGGGAAGAATCTACTGTTTGTTTGCTTTTCTGTTTTTTCCTGAAGAAAATTATGATCTGGCAGGTACACATGATCTAATGGAGCTAGAGGGGTAAGTTTACCCACTGCTGAAAACAAAAACAGGAGAGATTTGCAGACCAGTGAGTTTCCTTAAACACAGAAAACTATCCTTGTAAAATGTTCATGAAGTCTTGCTAAATTCAGCAAAATTAGTGGAATTACATGGAGGATGAACAGAAGTCACTGGTGCTTAGATTTATTTTTCAATTTAACCTAAGTTTTGTTTTAAAATCAAGTATATGGATGACAACGAACCAAGAGGTGCAGCTGGTATGCCAGAGGGCAGGGCTGCCACCCAGAGGGACAAGATCAGGCCGGGGAAAACAGGCCAGTGGGAACCTCGTGAAATCCAACAGGGACAAAAGTGAAGCCCCACACCTATGAAGTAGGAACTCTCTGGAGCAGCACAGGCTGGGCACTGCCTGACTGGGAAGCACCTCTGCCCTGAGGAACTCAGCAGGCTGGGCACAGGCCAGCAGGGCTGCAGAGACCACAGACAGCATCTCAGGCTGGATCAAGGTGATCACAGACAGCAGGTGGAGAGAAGTGATTAGTCTCCTTTATTCAGAAGTTGTTTGGCCACTGGATTCATTTTGGGACACATGGTACAAGAAAAACATCAGTTGACTGGAGGGAGTTTAGGGGAGGTCAGCAACACTTGCCCTGTAAGGAGAGGCTGAGAGATTGGGGCTTCTTCAGCCCTGGGAAAGGATGGCTTGGGGGAACCTAACAACAGCCCCCAGTACCTTGGGGAAAGTAACTGAAAGGTGGAGCCAAGCTTGTTGCAGAAATGTGTAGTAGGAGAACAACAGACATGGGCATAAATTAGAGCTGGTGAGGTTCTGACTGCACATAGCAGGGGATAGTGGTGTGAAGACCCTCTAAGAATGACACAGTGGGACAGGGGTCAAGAGAGGATGTGCATGTTTTCAGTCTCTGACTAGGCAAAGCCCTGAGCAACCTGATCTGAATTCATTGCTGACCATGGTTTGAGCAGGAGGCTGGACTAGAGACCTCCCATGTTCCCTTCCAACCTGAATTGGTGTAAGATTCTGTGAAAATACAAGTTATGAGCCACAGCACATTTTCAAGATGACTTAGAGGATTGATGAGTTTTCATTTAAGAAAATTATGACTTCTGATGGCTTGGTAGAAATGCTTTCCATCAGTGAAAACACAACAGCAAAATTCAGCTTGCATGAATCCCAGCAGGTCAGCACCAAACATTTTGTCTACAGATATATTTTCTGGCTTCCCTAGGTAGTCTGAGGCACTCAACAGCTTCATTTTGCAGATGGAGCAGTAGATAGTCAATTTAAGTGACCTGCTCATGTTTGCACAGATTCCGTGTCAGAGCCCAAAGCTAGAAGGCATGATTTGCTCTTATTCTGCACCAGAAACACACCTTCTAAGCATTGGGAAGCATTTTGAATACTTTGTATTGTACACAGAACCTTTGTATAACAATTATAATGTTTTTAAGACAGCTTCTTGGTGCTTCTTTGCAGAATACAGTGCTGTATAATTCACTACTGAGAACTCAAAGCTCAGTACTAAGCCTTAAAACAAAAACTAAACAGAATTTCATCTTTTTTTTTATTTCTGTTTTTCATTCTCTTCGTGTTCTAGAAAAATGGCCTAATAATTCCACAGTAATTCTATAAGTACAGCTTAATCTTAAACAATAATAACAAATGAGTTTCATTTGATCTGTTCAAACACGAAGTGTGTTTGACAAAAGTGCCAAGGGCTGATGGTGTTAGAGGGATATTGGCAGAAGCCATTTCCTCAGTTATAGAAAGGAGGAAAGGAGACCATTTTTAGCATTTGCTGAGGCAGTTGCAGCAGATTAACTTTAGATCAATGAGTTGCCTGATTATTCTATTTCACTCTCAAATCTCTTTCAAGGCTTCTCTTTACCAACCAGGAAAATAAAGACAGAAATTTAAAACACTCTCCTAGTCTTTATCTTCTTTCACAAAGAAGGGATTTTCAAAAGTAACTCCATGCCTTCTGCAGCAAGGCAGAAGTGCCAAAGTGTCACCGGGTGTCACTAAAACTGCCTTTCCAGAGCTCCTAACCTCTACTCCAGCCCTTCTTACTCACTGATCCTGCTCAGATCCAGTTACCTTGAGACTCAATATTACCCTACCTGAGATCTTCCAGGTAGGTGAAAGAGCTGCCTCCTCCACATCCACAGGAGTCACCCTCACTCCTGTCCACGGAAGTCACACCCTCATTTACTCAGATCTGATCAGCCTCTGGAACAGAAGGCTTCTAGGAAAGCCTTTCCTCTAAACGCTGAACACAGGTAGGTATCTGCCACCAGAGCACTGTGCAACTGGCCCATCTACGCCCTCTGATTTTAGTAGTGTTTTAAAATGAATACTGCCATGGAAAATTCCAGGCTCCACTTGACTGTCTTAAAAAACAATTTATGGTAGTATTTTGAAAGCTTATGTTCAATAAAACTACCTCTAGAACAACCTCTTGCAGTATATAAGACTTCTTATTCTTCCGAGAGTAGAAGAATAGTCTGAGTTCCATATCATTATTTTTTGAAGAAGCTATGCCTGTTTCAGAGATGAAGTCTGCTTAGCAGACTTCCTTCCTCCACCTTTTTATGGCAGACTGCCTATGCCCTCAAGAAGAACTTAAACCATCTTGAGTTTGATTTTTTTTCAGCTCTTGTTTGTTGAATATTTAAAACAAGCTGTACCATCCCGTTCTGGACTGACATCAGGTTCTTAACAAGAGCGCTCTGGGATTTCTCCCTTATCTGGCAAAGTCCTCTGTCCTTTCAGTTGCATAAAGTAATGGAATTTGTAGCCATGTAAATGCATTAGTGCTGGGCAATGTGATGAACAGGCTTGTATATTTGTACTGCAAATGAGTTTCATAATGTTTTACTGCCTTGGAACTAAGGAGCCACCGCTACAATCATTTGCTCATCCCTGTACACAAGATATCCATTAATCCTATGGGTGTGAACAAAAAGTTTACCAAACTGAAAGACACAATAAAGCAACAGTTAGCAACCACATCTGAAAAATTTAATCAAAAAACCTACCCAAAACACAACAAATGTGATAGAAATTTACCATCTCTTGCAATGGGTACCTAGAACACAGGCAAGGTAAACACATCCCTTCCTAGACAAACCTTACTAAGCACTTGGGAACAAGACTCCTGTGCTTACTGTATTCCAGGTTTTGTCTTTCACTTCTGCTTCTGACTGTGGTGACCTTCCATGAATCACGTAACCATTTAAGTCTGGTTTCTCTTTTGGCATATATTTTTGTCATCATTTAAGCTTGCAAAAACTAAAGAGGATATGCTAAAACTTTATATGTTTCTTACACTACGTAGTATGCACATGCTCATAACGTCTTAATTTAGAAACCTAGAATATAGTCAAAAATTTGAAAATATCTGAGAATACAGAGAATAACCAGTTATTTACTATCCCCAGATAAGTAATATTTTATAACTCTATTAACAGACACAAAACAAAGAGTATTAAGTAGAAATGGATGATCTGGAGCAGATATAGCAACATACAACAATATGCTGATACTGCTTCTAACTAAACTCACAGCATTATTTGCATTAAGCATATTCTTGGTGTTTCTTCCTCCCCTTTTTCTAGAACACCTCTCACTGCACATGAAAATACAAACATTGCATGGACTCCAGGTTACCCAGGAATCTTGCATAGATCTGGACAAGCCATGCTTTTTCTTCCAGCTGAGGTGTGGATTTTCAAAGGAATCTAAACAGAATTAGCTTTGTACATCCCACAGAGATTCACTTGAAGCAGCAGATAGTACAGTATTTTTGTTTCAGCATGGGACTAACATGGAGTTAGCCCTTGTTTGCTTTACATCCATTGGCATATTCCTTTCCTCACTGACATTATTTGGGTGGTACTCATACAAAAAGGGTCACAGCCAGCTGCTCACCAGATTTCCACAAGCAGTTATATAGGATTCCTCATACAAATATGGCATAGGGGTAGCACTTGAATGTTTGCTTCAGTCTTGCAATTACATTTTGCAGCAAAGCTCTTCTGGAAATCTCCAAGTTTTTTAGCATCTCACTTGTTTGAACTGGGAGCCAAGCAGTAAGCTTTCCTTTAAGGGACACACAGCACAAACATTCCGAGGTATGTTAGCACATGTGAACCAGAAAGCAAAACAGTTATATGGAGGCTCTGTTTGCCTTCCTGAAGTTGTTTTAGCTTGCACAAATACCATAAAGAAGGAAAAGCAATAAAACTGCAGTGTATAGGACAAAATGCTCCACCTGAAGTGTGTAGGACAGGAAAAGAATGAAGACAAATGTAAAAATCAAAGGTTTATAGATTGTTCCCTTTGCTAAGGGATATGAGAGAACTAATTCAGTCTCCTAATTCCCCATAGTATAGTGATTAATTAGAAAGGGATTTTCCTGTGTTTTACCACCTCTTTCCACTTACAGTGGAAAAGGGCTAGGAGCCTGGGAGGTTTTCATATCTCTCTTAAACTGAAAAGATCCATTCGAGGATCTGGTTTTCTGGTGTTTTGCAGACAGATGTGAACTTGCTTTGCAAGCCCCCCCTGCCTTGCATGACTCATATCAGGTGAGAAAGTAATAACACAGAGCCTTAGTCACCAGTGCCAAGCCAGGTGAATATATTCCCCCTTTCAACAGGGCACACCAGCTCCACATGAGCTTCCCTGTGGTCCTGTAACCATCAGCAGGTTAAGAACACCAGCACATACCCCCTCATCTGCCTGCAAAACATCACACAAACCTGCTTGAAGGAACCTTGTACTTCCTACCAAACCAGTTCTTGCTTCTTTGGTGACCAGAGCTGGAAGTCCAGCAGAGCTTTGAACAACTCTCAGAGAAGTGACTGTGCGACTTTCAAAGCTCTGCTGGACTTCCAGCTCTGGTCACCAAAGAAACAAGAACTGGTTTGGTCTTCTCCTAATTAACCTGCCAATTTTCCTCAGGTTACTTCAGCCTCTATCTTCCTTTCATACAGGTCCAGTTTTGTCTACAGCAGATATGGTAGCACGCAGGCTCAACGCTCCCTGATGCCCCAGAAGACTACTCAAGGCTATTGCCACAGTAACAAAGAAACTGGCATCCTTAGAACTGAGCTAATGATGCTTTCCTGCAGCCAAGGGGTGTCCTGGTGACAGCTCTCCCTGAAAACCATGTCAGGTCAAGTGAGCCCTCTGACAAAATGTATTAACAACTGACGAAGAAAGAGTTCTCGCAGAACAAGAGGGCTGAGAGACGTGGGAACTCCCACCAATGCTGCTTCACCGTGTCATTCCACATACACACAAAAAATAAACAGATTTTAAAAACCAAGAGTAATTTGTGTGTATGTGTGTGTGTGTGTGTGTGTGTGTGTGTGTGAAGGGGGTTTCTTCCATCTTTCAAAGGCTCCCATTAGCAAGAGAAGTAGGGAGGCTCAGCAATTGTAGGTGTCAAAATCAGTACTTTCCAACATTTTGCTGGAAGCAGGACTTGGAGCTTTTTCTAGTGATTTAAGTGGCAGAAAGAACACCCTCTGTGAACTCAATGAATCGACCTAGAAATCTTGCTTATTTTTACTTTATTTGGAAACAGAAAAGTAATATGTACATGATCTAATACATGCAGTAGCCAACAGTTTGGTTCTCGGTGGTCTTACAGCTTTCCTGTTAATTATACATACATGAAATGGGTACAAATCACTTCAGAAATTCTCTCTCCTTTTTTTTCTTTCTTTTTTTTTTTTAAGCTACAGTGAGCCCTACAGAAAAAAAAAAGGTTTTATTCTGGGCACACCTGCTCCAGTCTGTTCCCAAGCCTGACCAGCAGTGTCCTGAGCCTCCAATTTGATGGCTATTAAGGACAGAAGCCTCAGGAATTTGAGTAGTTTAACTTCTCTCCTGCTTGCTAGCAATACAAGATTTTTTTTTTTCCCTCCAGTATTAACCCAGTCATGCTACTTCCCTCAGTCATGTTTCTACATACTCCCAACAAGCTATTTTCTCAAGCCTTGAGAAATTTGAAAAAAAAAAAAAAAACATATATGCACATAATATACACACACACACATTTGTAATTCAGCTAACTGACTGGAGGTAAAAATCAATTATTTTTGGTATGTAATCAAAGCATTGACTTTTGGTGTTTCCAGAGAATATTTTTTTTCAAATCTTTCATATTCATTGCAATAAAAAATATGAAGCTGGGTTCTTTGACCAAGAGCCTTCAGATTTCAAAAAGATACTTAAGCTCAACATTTAAAAATAAGTCAATTCTCTCTCGACAATGTTGAGAAATTCCATTAAAACAAAAATTATTATTAGCATTCTGTAATCCTTTGTAAATGGATCCACCGTTCAAATAAACCGACCTCTGCAGCAATTGACCTTAACATTGCTCAACAGCCTGACAGTCAATTATCTTCTGATCTCCCTTCAATGGGCCTTGTGGCTGGAATAACCTATCCATCATCTGGAAGGTAAGTATAATAGTGTCTCCTGGGCATTTCTTCCCTACTTATGCCACAAACACACTGCTGTAGAATAAGTCGAGGAATTCTGTCTCAGTCCTACTGAAGTGTAGCTAAAAAGCAACGATACATATGGAAACTATTCTCCTTGTGAACATCTCTGAACACACAATGAGAACCACAATGAAAAATACCTAATGGGTTGAACACAACGCTCGGTGAAACCATCAGAATCACACACAGTACAGGACTGTGCCTCTACCAAATACCACAACTCCTCCTGTGTCTGTAGGACACAGATTCCGGTGTGCTGCAGGAAGATGCAATTCTCTTTCTCTCTCTCACTCTTTTCCTTGCAATCAATCTGATCCCACCGGGGCTGTGGGACCTGCTGCTGGTCAGGGCTTGCAATATGCTTGAGACTACCCTTCCCTTCCTCTGGCTTCCAAAGCACAGTCTGCCCTTCCCTACATAGCACCGTGACTCCCACACTCCCCATTCAGCCATAAGGACATGAGCTCCCTTCCGTCACTCTGCCTGGGTAAGCCACCGAGACCCCCCAGGACAGCACTACTGCTTTCCCCCAGGAGACATGCATGTGGCCAGATAAATATTGTGGATACTGGAATATTGCTGATGCCTGAGATTCTCCCATTGTTTGCTGCCCTGGTCATTTACAATTGCAATGCTGTGAAGACTTTATTACACCACCCTTCCCCAGTGCTGATTGAAAGCTGAAAGTGCTATTTACCATTAAATCTACAACAGTGAGGGGTTTCTTTTCAGCAAAGTCTTCTGCACTGAAACCTCTGAAGGGTGAAAGGGTGATATAACTTCTTATATCACAGACTATACAAGACTAAAACTATGGAAATATTAGTTTATTGCTAGCAGAGTAAATCCCAGCTGTGCTCAGTCTTGCTTTCCCAATCTTGTTCACCCTATCCCTAGCGCACACATTGCTTCAGCAGAGACTATGCATCTTTACAGCACAGCCTTTCATAAACAAGGCTCCCTAGAAATACAAAACCCATTGTAGCCTTTGTTCAGGTCTCTTGTGGAGGAAAATAGAGCTAGGAGGTGGAGAGAAGCAAGAAAGAATAAAACCCGAGGTTTCTTGAAAAGACAGACAAGAAAGCATGGAGAAGGAAGCTGGAGAAGAACAGCAGGCTAAGAAGCAGTAAAGCACATTACACTGGTACTTAATGGAGTGGTAAGTCCTGCACCATGATTTATAGCTCTTCAGTGATTCCTCAGCCCAGCTGAGGTTTAGGGCAGCCTTACAAGTAGCCTTGTATCAGCCTGCAGAAACTGCTGCAACCTGTACTACAAGACTAACTGTGAGCTATTCACGTTTGAGGGTCTCCATGAGCTAGAGCAGCTCACACGTGCACACAGACACTCATGCACACAGACTCAGTACTGTGCCCTCACAGAGCAGCTCACAAATAATGCCAAGACCTGAAATTTCAAGTAAATAAAAATAAACAAAGGTGGTTCCTAATGGAGAGAAAAGCAGGATGAAATGAAGAAAAGATAATTATAGTAGGATGAAAGCATTTGAAATTAATAAAACAGTTAAGTTAGAGATGAACTGTCTTGATGTTTCATAGTACCTCTTCTTCTGACATTTAAAATATGCTTATGATTATCCTGAATGCCAAAAGTAAATATATACCAAGAACAACCAGCACAGGACACATCAGCCATTTGTTTGTTATTACTGAACTTACTAACCATGTACAACAAAACAACTATGACTAATGGCTATAAAAAAAAAAACAACCACATAGTTTTTTGATCCTCAAAGGACCAGCCACCTCAGTTTTAGGTCTCTCTGGTGTACATAAGGGCCTAGCATTTCAGCACAAGCCAAGGCCTCCAGGGTGTCCCTGGTATGGAGGCAGAACTCAGCAGGGCCAGTACAGCTGCTTGTTAGCTGGGGTGGTTTTCAGCAGTGTGAAAACAGTAAAGGATTGAGTCTACAAGACTATTGTCCACATTTAGCTTGTTCTTTCATGTGCAAGGCTGAGGGTGCTGACCTGTCTTTTGACTTTCTTTGCATGTCAGGACTGAGATCCCTAACTGGTGATCAGATTTTACAGTTCTGTGGAATCTCAGCTCCAAGAAACTCAGCCCCCTTGGTGACATTATATTTGCAAAATTGTCCAGTGTTCAGAGTAAATGATATTATGCCTCTTGCAGAAGCTGAAGAAGTACCCATCCTGGACCACAAGCCAGTCAATGCCAATAGGGGACATGCAAATTATGAAAGAGCCCATTATCTACTCCAGGGAAACATTAATGGCTTTTATTATTCATGCACAGCAAACCCAAAGTGAAATGACCACTTTAGCATAAGTGTGAACAGGAGACTGTAACAGAGACAGAACTCTGTAAGTGTGCTGCACGTATTTATTATAATGAGTGATCAATTGTAAAATGGGGGAAAAGTGCATCTTCTTTAAGACAAGCTCTGTTTTCTAGCTGGAGACATAGCAGCAAGTTTAGATAAAATGAAGGTCTGAGAAAAACAGTATAAAGTAAGATTACTTTACTTAATGCTTCAGCAGCCTACGTCTACCAATTAGCCAGCTTCCACTTCATCTTCGCTATTACAAGAAGTTCCCAGAGGAAGTAATTTTGTAAGAGAGAGCACCAGAAGGGACAGTATCAGATAGCCAACTCCAGCAAGTGTGCATAATTTACTAGGATCCTACAAGACAGTGCTGTGGAAAAACTTTGAAGCTTTCTGGAAAGTCCAGCCACAGGGGAGGAGAGTTACACTGGTTGCCACTACAAGCATTCCCTGTCTCTGTCATAATCTGACCTATCATCTCCAGCCAAGATCAGCTCCATTTTTCTATGTGTGGTCTGCACACAAAGAGAAATATATTCCCTGACCCAAAAACTTTCTCTATGCTCTGAACAAAGCCACAGAAGACATGTGTTGGCAGGGAGGGGACTGGGTACTGCTGCACAGGTACTTTTGAAGACACTTGCTAAGCTAATACCTCAGCACAGCATACAGGTATGAGTGTGGTGTATCAGCACCAGAGGTATGACAGCAAAGTTTTTGTAACTTCTATTGCATGAAAAACTCTCAGGATATTTTTCAGAAAACTAGAATGTGAAGTACAGGCTGGCAGGCAACTCCTGCTTGGGAGGATTGCCTGGGGCTACATAATCAGGTTTTACCCATGATTTCATATGCTACATTACACCTTGTCTTGCAATGGCTGGGTACAATGTTCCCTTATACTAGGAACTAGTTGTTATATTAGGACCTGAAAGTGGTTGTTTCAATGGTAAAAGTGGGAAAAGAATTGCTGGAAATGTGCAAGAAAGAAAAGCAAACCAAAAAGCTGGTTGATCAAAGTAGGAAAAAGTTTTTCCTTAAAAAAGCTCAAAATGAGAAGATTCTGTAATACATAGGTGAGCACATTGTTCTTCATTGCTTGGTTACGATCTGAACTTCCCTCATACGCTACCTTTGGATAAAGAAAGGAAAAACACTGCCTGAGTATTGTGTGTTGGCAGGTCTGCAGAAAGCGGATCTGGATCAGTTACAGTTAAGTAGGAAAAAAGTTTCTGTCCCATTCTTTATTCATTTTAAGGATTAAAAACTTGATCTTTCATTTCCTCTCTGGAAACTAAATAGGCCTTCAAGGAGGACCATCAGACATTTAAAAGGTGTTTTTTATTTGTGTGTTTTTAATAGCACAAATAAAGAATCCCCGGCAACCCAGACAGGGTGACAAATAGGCAACCATTGCGATTGTTATTAGCCCATCTGTGAATACCCACGGTGGAGTGCTCTGCGGAGAAAAAGCATGAGACAGAAGAGAAAGAAAGTGCCCTGTCATAATTTAAATTCATAGACGCAGAAAATATGAACAGGTTTCATTGTAGTGTGTAGCCTCTAGTGCCAGGGACCTTGGCTCATAATAATTTAAACAGCCAACAATGTAAGATTTATAGAAATAATTTAGCACCTCTTAAACAAAAAGTCTGGCTTACCCATCTCATATATATGTAGAACTAACACTTGAAAAAACAAAGCAGATAACAAAAGCCACTGGTATATTTACCAGACACTTAAAATCGTATTAGTGGCTTAACTTAGGTCCCAGTTACACTGACTTGCCAATCTTCGTATGAATATTTTATAGGTATAGAGAATGTGTGTAGATGGTATTTTTCCAGGCCCAATTAGCATTAACATATGCAAAGACAAATAGACAGAGACATGAAGAGAATTTGCAATGACACTCGTGCTACCACAAACCCAGGGAATATTGTATGCCAGCAAATGAGTGAATAGTAAAGGATGTGGCTGTACAGGTGCTAAAGCTGATGCACAACAAGGGGGAAGCTCATGAAGGAACTTGTATTTAGAAGATTTTTGAGAGGGAAAGAACTTGGCCTAACTGCTGAGACAGATCACAGTTAGTTCTCCTGGGTTTAAGTGGTTTTGTGTTTGTTTGTTTGTTCTTAATGGGAAGAGAAAAATAAAACTAGAATTTCAAAAATCCTCAGGCTGTCCTCCTCAGGGAAATAGAAGACTTCCAAAAGTCTGAAATGCACACACTTGCCTAACGTGAAATAATTCCTGCCATCACCTGGAAGCAAACCCACATGAATTCAGTGACATAGCTTTAGATCTAATCTGAGCTCTTCCATAGTAATGCTCTTACATTTCACCCAGTTCTCCCTTTATTAAGCCCCATCTCTTCTGTTTGAAACAGAATTTCCAGAAAATGCATCCAGTTGGGACCTGAAGGGGAGGACCTGCTGTTACACTTCATTTAAACACTTCATTATCCCCTCTCCCCTTGATTGAAATGTGTGTTCCACGTTGGGATTTGTCACTTTGCACACACAGGTCCTTTTCTGACCTCTCTTTGATGGATTAACATCCATAACTAGTGCCAGAAGGAGAAAAACAGGACATAAAGTCTCCCAAAGTGATGCCTTGATCTTTTCCTAAAGAGGCCAAGCACTTCAATTCTCTCACACTAAAGCATTTCCTTTGGCAATTAAGTAACTTTCCAGGGTTTTCTTCGTTATGATACAGGCCCAGCTTAAGGAAATGGATGACTAAATATGACCTTCAGGTGAGATCATTCAACCAGGAAATAGGTTACTGACGTTCTGCTTCAAAGAATATTCAAGTTATATACAGAGCAAAATAACTTCTACAGAAGAAGTTGAGAGAGAGATAAAGAGTTTGGCCAGCTGCAATTATCACAAAAATGGCTTTAGAGGTCACTTGAACTTCTAAAGCCCAGTATTTTCAGCTGTTGCCTCCCCAGCAAAATTTTGTTCATTTTTTGCATAAGCACAAGTTTTTATTTATGTTCTGCATTTGCTTTTAGTCCTTTCACTCTTCTATCTCCCTGGAACCTCATTTTTGACCCTCCTATATGTGTATAAAAAGCTCGTGTGTGAGAATAATTTGGATCCCTGCTATATTGTATGAGCTGAGACCAGACCTTTCAATAATGCATGAAGCTGCAGCACTCGCTCCTGTGCTCAGAAATGCAAAAAGGATGTCTTTAAAATGGCTTGCAATGTGCCAGAGACATGGAAAGCAAGTTCAGTAAATATCAGCCCATCTCAACCGCAGAAATTCACCTCTCTGTAAGGATTTTCAGATGCAAGTAAAAAGCTACATCGAAGTCCCACATTGTAAATTTAGGTTAGGTACTACACTCTGTATGTCATTCAGGATTTTTTTAACACAGTCAAATGTCCTCATACGTTCCGCAACAGCTCTTGCCCAAAATTCACTTAATAAATTTAAGGCTCTGGCTGGACAGATGTATTAAGAGAAGATAAACTAGCGTGTGGATTTACAATGCATTAGACCTTCCACTATACCCATGCACGTCTTATCCAGCAGTACAATAGGCAACAGTCTACTGCTTCTGAGGGTGCTTTGTCCTCGGGACACAACAGGTTTCCCACACTGATGCACTAGAATGATGCCAAATACAGGCAGAGTAAGAGGACATCTAAACCCATCCGCGTAGATATGCCCTAAATATCAAATTCAGACGCAGGATATAGGATCTAGTGAACATTATTATGCCTCTTTAGAAACTGGTCAGAGGAACTTGAAGAACCTCCTACTTCTCCATGACAGAATTATATCTGTAGCTAATGTAAATGCCTGGCTTGAAATGGTCCTGTTGTCCCTGGTTCAAGCCTCTTGGATGAAACTGTATCTCATGCTCATGACACGCAGTACGTTATAAACAAAAGATCACTCCTAATAAAATGTATGATGGTAGCATAATCTTTGTAGCAGAAAAATTGGATAGGCTGGGAAACGTATAGTTAAACTGAACTGTCTTTTCTGATTGGGGAAATTCCCAGGAATTTTGTTCAAGATTAGTGTAAGCAACAAAAGTTGTGGGGACCTTAGTTTCTTTAGGATAGGTATCAATCATGACCCAGAATCTTAAAACAGGGATTAAATATCCCTGATTAAGATCAGTCTAGTTTTGCACATAAACCATTTTTCTGTAAGGAGGACCAATTTGCAAGTAAAATCAGCTGTCAAGATTTTTTTTATTCTGAAGTTGCTAATTTTGCAATTATTGAATAGTTAATTTTGTGATAGAGTAGGGAAGGGAGAAGAAATGACAGGACCAACCCAAAAATCATCCATGCCTTTTTTCCAGATTGCAAAAATACTAAGGAAAGAAGAATTTGTGTGAGATTTCAGCAATTTGTTTTTCTTGGTTTCGTGTAGCCCACTGCACATTGGGCACATACTCAACCTTAGCTGTCCCTGTAAAAGGTATTTCTGCAGAAGCTTGAGGTACAGAAGCTCATAGCTAGCTTGAACTGTCATATTTCCCTGAAACAAGGTCTCCAACAGAAACAGGGAGACTCTCATGGTAAGAAAGTGCTGGTTGTCCTGCTGCTAAATGAGTTCAGTCCGGATCCATCATGATGAAAGTAATTTGATCTAATGCAGCATTAATGCAGACACAAAAGGTACAAGGGAATCTATTGTCATTAAGTGATTCATTGATTTCCCATTAAGGCGTTAGCATTTTAATTTATTTAAATTATTTGTTGAATGTTAAATGAGCAAAATAAATATGCACGCTATGTTTTGCCCAGCTCCTACTGTTCACAGATGCAGTGTCAGCAATATGCCTTGCTTCCATTTGGCTCATCACAGAAACCTCACCAGAGCAGAAACTCAAACGCAACGTTCAAAGTCAAGGACTGAAAAGTGAGACAACTCGATTCACACTGAGGCCTTCACAAATGCTCTGAGGCTTAGCTGTGCTGAGCACCCACCAACAGGAAAAAGCAGAAACACTCTGAGGGATAGGACACTGTTGCCGTGTGATTTACGTGCTGAAAAAATCTCTGGAGCAGTAAATTAGGGGTGAGATAAGAAAGGGTTTATTTGCCAAGGCTTTAGATGTTACAAGACGCGCGCCCCTGTGCCCGAGAGGTTACATTTTATAATACCATCCATCCAATCCCAGATGTGTCCACCCTGTGGCCTTTACTCTGGACCGCCCTGGGGTCCACCCCCTTAAAATGGGTCTGGGGTGCATTTCAGGACCACCTACTTCATCACCTTCACCATCATTAGAGCACAAAGAGTACATAGTTACCTAATTCTTGACCGTATTCTGTGGTTTAGGCCCAGATATGCTGTTCTGTCAACTGTCTAGGCCTTGCCTTGACAAAAGACTAAACATTTCTGCTGTGTTCAGGAGTAGGATTGATATAGGGAGGATAGAATGGGGTAAGAGGGTTAAGGAATGTGTAAACAAGGGTGCTACAGGGAAAGGGATAGGGACAAGGGATGCTGCTTTTAAAACCTACTTATAAAACTTACAAGTCTTACAAATATTAGAAAATAAAAAAACCATTAGGGGCTTAAGGCATCAACACCGAAGGTGAAATTTCCTTTTCAATGCCAAGGCTTTGTGAAATACAGCATCCTCATCCTACCTGGGATAATGAGACACGGTCCCGTTTCTTTAGCAGAGTTTTTGCCTGGCTGTGTTATAATGCACATTGCCTAACAGAACTCACCTGATTACTGCTTGAATCTAGTTCGTGCATCAGGAGTATTAAGCTCACTGTTTACCTTATCTTGCTGTTGGTCTAATTTGCAAAATTTGCAATTGTTTTACAATTTCTCCAGATCTCTGATACAACAGTGTTAGGCAATAAGAAGTTTCTGGGAAATCCTGTGTAAAAACATTCCTTTTGTGCAATAACTTGTTACTGCTTAATTTACCCAATATGGCCAATATCATGTAGTGCTTTATCGTACTTATCATATTGGATAAAATAAAATACCTCAAACACGTCTTAAACTATGCTGGATCAATACAGCAACTTTGCAACATTATAGAATCTATGACTAAAACTTATACTGAGTCAAGAACAATGTAATTTGAATCTGTTCAATCTGTATTTTCTTAGTCTGACAAGAAAAAAAAAAAAAAGAAAAAAGGTGGGCAAAGGGGAAAAAGGGGAAAAAAAATCTATTTGGGGTCAAATAATGAGAAATTACCATGAGAAAGAGTGCCCCAGTAAGTAAGATCTCTCTGTGTGATTTATAGCCTGCTGGTGAGGGCTCTCAGATGTGGTGTGAAGATGGACTGGGGCCTGGCTCAAAGATGGGAAGGCCCAGGGGCATGTCACAGCTACTGGGGCAGCTTTACATTTTCTTTTCATCTCAATCAATACACAATTATTTTATGTTAAATTCAGCTGCTTTAGGGGGAGGGAGGGAGAGAATGCTGAAGTATGCCCTGCAGCCTGGCAGGAAGGGTGTCTCAGAGGCAAAACTGTCCCAAATCAAGCAGAGATCTGAACATGGGTCTACTAGATGAATGCCTCAGCTAATACTAGAGAAAAGCAAAGGTCCTTGGTTTCTACATCTTGTGAATTTAAACAGAAAGATGCAACAGGTTTGCATTTTCCATTTTTCCTTCATTTTTCATTTTTATTAAACTGTTTACAAACATCCCCCCCCCAACAATTTTACTAGTTGAAATCCTATTCCTTGGCTAAGCAGCTATTCTCTTCAGTCAAAATGAAGCAGAGCACACACAGTCCTGCAGCAATGGCCTTGCTTAAGCCAGATTACTGATTTTTTCACAGGGTCTAGTCTCCCTGGAGGCAAGTCAGCATGCAACCTCATGCTGCCTTTAGTCCAGATGCCATTTTGTCCTTTTTTACTTCAAGGACACCTCATTCCTTCCATTTACGTTTTCCCCATCTTCCCTGTTCATCTTCCTCACCTTGTACTGATGCACAGGTGCATGGGGATGCATCCTACGCTGGATCATACCCAGAGAACAGTGCAGTGTCTTAAGTAGTCTGAGGATTTTTTTTTTTTTAAGCCCTGCTCACTTCATTGCTTTATCTTCCAGTTAAGTCCCTCAAATAAGTGTGCTGGTAGAGCTGTGGTGGGAGCCTGAATGGTGTAAGCAGGAATGAGTGGACATGGTGAAATTCAAACTGCCTTTGCCACTACAGACCACAGAGTGAAGCCTTCAGGGTTGTCAGAAGATCAGAAGTGGTTTTTTAGTGACACCTCATTGTTTCAGGGCTTTCATTTTCTACACTTGCTAAATTGTGTATCTGCACTTAGCACAAAATTTGAGCAACAGTACCAATAGGGGTAAAGGAAATAGAATATTAACAAGGTGGATTTGCACTTGTGAATGAACCTTCAGACAAACCGGCCGTTTTTGCAATGATAAATGCTCAGTCTCCTCAGTTCTTTCTCAATAGGATCATGAAACAAATTTACCATGATCTATTGCACAATGATCAGGCAAAGCTTCCACACAACCAAGGCCAATTTCAACATTGCTTTAGCAGGCAATTTCACCCGGAGGTGAAAAATTCCTGGAACAGCTTAACCAATATTATGCAAAAAGTATGCCGTATTTACCAAGAGCCAATTTTTAGTCTATCACCATAGCATCTGAGCAAACAAGATCATAGCCTTGCAATTATAATAAGGATAAATTGGTTTTGTCTCCCCTCTGCAAGCACTGGCTTTTACAATGGCCTCTAACAAAATAACATGTTAATTCAATGCCATTTTCATTTTAACTATATAGAATCCTTTCTCTGCCCTAAGAATGAAGTATTAGGATATATACTTTGCTCATGCATTGATACAACACTAAAGACTATGTAATAAATCTTTATTTTCTGTCTCTGTAGCCAGTTCGGTTTTTCTACTGTTTGGTCAGGATGTACCAAAAAGCAAGAAGTAAGATCATCTATTAACAGTAATATTACAAGGTATTGTAGAAGGGAAGTAGTTCTCATGTCCAAGAAGGCTGTGATTTTGGCTGAGATTCTAGAGATGTGACTACTTTTATGAAATTATAGCCCCTCCTTACCTGGTAGGTGTATCCAGGTCCATGGAACTACTTGATTATGTTTTACAGGACTCACAGTCTGGGGCAATTTAGTCATACCAGGATTTTTCTATCACAACCAAGAAGGCAGTATCTGGTACCTGTGGAGTAGCAGCTACACACAGGCTGCTGAAAGCAGTGGTGTTGACTCTTTGTATGACTGAGCTGTGGCGGAATCCTGCAGCAGCCACACAGAGCAAAAGCGTGAGCCATCCGTCTTCCTTAATCTCCCTCTATGCACTTTCCTGTTTTGGGTTCTACTGTTCATATTTATCCAGCATTTTGGATTGCTTTATTTTCATCCACTCTATGCAGTTACTTGGAGGAACTTATCGTGCTGCTATCAAATTGCAAATAAAACCAGGATATTGGATCGCAGCCTCCATAATCCATCAGACATGGCAATTCAGACATGGCAGCTCAGAGGAAACTCTGTTGGACCAGATTGAAAGATGAGGCAGAATCAGAACACTAGTAAAATGCTTCCCAGAGGAGCCAGTTGGATTTGGAGACCCACAACACTGCTCACAACCTTTTCAAGTGTCTCTGTCTGCTGATCAGTGTCAGGGAACAGTTGCACCAGTCACTACCCAAAGTTAAAACCACTCTTGTGCCATGCTTAGGTGTGCTCAGTGCTGTGCAGGTGCACAGTAAAATCAGGCCCACTGCATGCCATTGAGTAAATCTAAAGTTCTACTTGCATTACACAATTTTCTTGATAGGTTTGACAAATTGCATCTTAATTTCTGTTTCAGATTAATAAAGCAAGATTGATCTCTCTAGAAATAAACATCAAACTTCAACAGAAGGAAACTTGCAAGAAATAGCAATACAAGCCTTTCCTTCCATGTAAATCCTCTCTATTTTCCTATTTAGCTCCTACAGCACCATGAATCAGTGAATCTCAACATGAGATAAGCAGCAAGTCGTTGTTGCTATTGCATGTGGAAGAAAAAGACAAGGTCCAATTGATAAGAAGGCTCAGAACAGTAGCAGACAAGAGAATAAATGGAAAACCCTTGTCAGAGTAATGCATTCTCCTTAGAGTTCATGGGATGACATCCTGTAAGCATGTCTTAGTCTTGGCCATCCTAGGCTGGCTATTAAAAGAAAATCTCTTGGAGAACAACCCACCAGATTGGGCCTATATTCTCCTCCTATCTGTAGCAGCAGGTCAGAGATGTACACAAGTACTTCTCAAATGGGTACAAACTAGTCCACACAGGGTTATTCCCAAAGTTCTGAACCAGAAATGCGCAATTCTTGTTCCAGCCACTACTTAAGACATCAGAAACACCCAAACCAAAGCACCATGTTGGCAATACAAAATGTTAGCCAACATGAGGGTACCAGCAACACCTGTAAAATGCAGGGAAGTAGGACTGGCTCACCCACACAAGATGCAGTAGCAAAGCCAGAGAAGTCATGCATTTCTCTGAATTACAGTCAGATAGCTCAGCAGATAATCTGTACTGTTGTCAATCCATAGAAAGATAAAAATTTTGGCTAAATAATTCTGTTTGCTCATCACTTCCCTGAGTTCATTGTTCATGAAAACCTCTCAGTTACTTTGAAAAATGAAAGCAAGCAGAGGAGCAGCTACTCGGATCCTGGATAGAGTAAAATATTCAAGTGGTTTACAAGTGAGCAGACAGTAGAATTTTAAGGAGGCTGATTATTGCTTCAGCAAGTTATACGGAAGTGAAAGTACATCACAAATGGGACAGATTAGCCTTTTTGAAGGAAATGGATATTGCCTTTAAAAAGCATATCAAAGACCTCTTGCAGGCAGTATTGGTCTGAGATGCAAGATGTCTATCTGCAGGCACTCAGATCTCCTGTAAAAGATGCTTGCAGGTTTTGCAGTTACACTGAGGGGAAGAATTCCAGGCTTAAGAAGGGCAGGAGAGACTTTCTGGAAAAGGGACATGGGAGGTGTAAGCTGAAGTGTTGCAGGAAAACCAAATCTCAAAGCCCAACTGTTGAATTTCTGGGTGGTTAAAACAATGCTGGTGGGACTTTGCAAAATGCCCACTGATTTAAAAGAGCTGTTTGGGAAAGCATCCATTTACATCTACACAAAAGTCAGTGTCTGCAGAACCTAAAGAGTATCATCTCTAAGAACAGCCAGACCGATACTAAAAAAAAAACCCAAAAAAAGCTATTTGCAAGGTGAGTAGATCCCTCTGATCCCTCTTTAAGGCCCACCTCCAGGCACAGGTTGACAAGCTGAATTCCTTTTAGATGACCAGCACTGTGCTAACAAGACAAACCCTTGGTTCTTACCAGGCAAAGGGGCTGGATGCTGTCTTTGTTGCCTCCCACTTCCCAACAAATTAAAAAACCAAAGCCAAAACCAAACCTAACAAACCCTCCCACCAAACCCCAAAAGAAACAAACAACCCCCCCCCCCCAAAACAACAACAACAACAACAACAACAAACCCAACAATAACAACAAAAAAGCTCAAAAATACCCCCCATAAAAAAAAAGAAAAGAAAAAAAGAAAAAAATGTGGGAAATGTCCTATCCATTCCTCTCCTCGGGGTGGAGGAACGACACAGATCTCTCTCTCCAGAAATTATTTCTCACATTGATTCTTCTAAATCTTGCTTTGAAATGGAAACATGAACCATCCAGTATCTGTTAAAAAAAATCCTTTTCTAGTGACAGAGGAGGAGCTACACAGAAGAACAGACATTGAAATTTCACCTTTTTAGCATTTTACCTTTAATTTCTTTCCAAAAAAAGGAACGCAGCAATCAAATATTCTCTGCAGTACTTGTAAACTCAGCATCTAACCAAGGTGCCAGCATTCAAACCACGACTGACAGGAAAAAAGAAAAGCAAAACTCACTTGTCTTTTTTCACTGGGGAAATAAATGATGAAGTAATACACAAAATAGATGGTTAAAAGTAATTATACTTACATAGCACAGTGCTTTCAGCACCTTTTTTCTGTCTAAAAACCAGAAACTATATTTTCAAAACACTTGCAAAACTATATTTTGCAATGTTATTCTAGTGAATCTGCAAGAACGCTTCTCTCACAGATATATTATTTTTATCTTGAGAGCATTCCATGCAAACAAAATAGATAGGCAAAGAAAGGCAGATGAATGGGATGGGACCCTGAGCAACCTGGTGTAGTGGAACATGTCCCTGCCCATTGCAGGGGAGTTGGAAGTAGATAATCTTTAAGGTCCCTTCCAACCCAAACCATTCTATGATTCTGTTATTCTATGAATAGAAACTGAGAAAAGGAGGTAGGAAGAGAGAGAAGGGGAGAGAGAGATGGGGGGAACAGGGGGAAAGAAGGGGGACAGAAAGAGGGCTAAGCTAGCTAGCTTCAGTAAAGTCAAATAATCCCGAGTTAAGTAGTAAGCAGCAATAGCAAGTGTATATGGGGATCTGGATGCATAATGTATGTTTGGAACAGAAATAGAAAGAACAAAATAGATCATATTTCATGGAAAAGGAGAATTGGAGAATGAGTAGAGACAGGAAGTAATATAGTATTTTTTCCCATTACTATAGGACCAAATCTAGAGGCTCTATATCAGCGAAGGAGGCAGTTAGAATATTACAAAATGGATATAAAATCTGTAAAATATATGCAGCATTATTCAAAATGTATTTTGAAGCAGAATAGTAACTGCATATCTCCTGGCTCTGGCTGTAATACTAGGGTTTAAACAAAGCACGCTGGGGAGCTAACCAAAAGGAAATGGAGAAATGCCCAGCATGTTTCAAGGACTAACAGGAATGCCATCAGCAAATAAGGATAAGAAAGGCCAACAGATGATGCCACAGTGAGGCTATTTACAACCACTGTCACATCCTAGAAATGCCCAAATATGATGCAGTCTCATGGCTTTCCAAATTTTCCAAATCTGTTGCATATAATGACTAACCTCCTCTTATACCTTCTTTCTTCCACACTGTCCTCTCTTCAGCTTTCCCAAAACTTGATTTCATTAATAAAACCCAACAAACACTAAACTAACTAAAATGAGAATAAAGAAAGTTTGGCTCAAACTATCTCCTCAGCTTTGTGCTCTTCCAGGGCTTGTGCCTCACCTCAGGACTTTATCAAGAGGAATGTTACATCCTCCCTCCCTCAAATGCACTCTTCGGAGCAGCATTAATGAGCCAGCTTCAGGACTTAGCACTTCCTTGCAGGACCACCCCAAGCTAGTCCACAAAAACAAAGATACTTACTCCTGAGGCTGCAGGAGAGAATATCTTGCATGTCTTATTTTCTTCCTCGACTAACTAAGCAGCACAGTTCAGCCAACTTCTCCCTTGTTGATTAGAGCTTTACTTTGCAAGTAGCTGTTCTGAGATTAGTGTGCAATGTATTAATTTATCACCCTCAAAAGAGCTGCCAGCAGGCCCTGCAGGTAACCTTTCAGCAGGCAACCTCGTAAGCACAGAGTCCCCAAGAAGAAAACATCTGACAGCCGAACACAACCAACACATCAGGGCCCGAGCTGTACCTTTACCTTCTTTCAGCTATTAGGTTTTGCTACGAGGGCTCATATCATCTGCATACCACTGCGTCCTTCTGCCAGCCCACCTCAAAATAGCTAAGAGATGACTTAAAGGGAAATGTTATGGAACCACACAGAGATAAAGCTGGATTTCATATTATGACAAGGTAGTCAAGAAACTAGAGATCAACAGGAAAATGATAACCCCACTGTGAAATCAAACAACTTTACGTTCACACTGTAACAGTAAAGTGAATATACAACCAGAGGGGAAAATGTTCATTCAAAAATAATAAAACTGTTTTTTTGAAAACCTCAGATGCACTTGTTAAAGCCATATAAATTGTGAATTCTAACCTAACAAAACTGTGCTTGGACAAATGGTATCAGTGGGTTCCCCAGTCACAGCACTTCATCAATTTCAAACCCACATCTGTTAAACTGCCATTTCCCCTTCATAAGCCCACGGACAAATCCTGGGGTCTTTCCAATCATATGTGATCTGCAGCAGGACTTGATACCTTGTGTTATCTACACCAGGCAACGCAGTCATCAGAGAGCTCCCCGAGGGACAGCCAGAGCTTGGTGGTAGCAGGTCCAATGAAACCACCTCCAGATTACAACTTCTACATGGCATTTATGAACAAGTGCCTGGCATTGCCCTCTGTACTCCTTCACAGGAGGGAAACAAGTATAAATGAACTTCTGGAGGGACAAGCAGGCACCTCCAGCAGTGGTGCAAAGCCATGCAGAGAAAAGCAAATCAACTGCGACCAACTCAAGCAACAGCAGAGCCGGCCAACAGCTTAGTAAAGAGGGGAGAAGCTACAACAAAGATCAATGAAATGCAATGTGCAGGGAAAACTGCAGCACTATTTACACAGCAGAACTGCATTCTCAGTGACTATTGATAAGCCATATTCATTAGCTTGGGAGTGCATTTATTTAAAGCCTGGTGATTTGAGGGACTACTACTGTGGGTATTAGTTAGGCAGTCACTATTCTGCTCTGAGAGCACACAATAACAATTCACATGAAGAAAAAGAGGACCTGCAGGAAAGGCCATATGCAGTGTCTGTTCCTAGTGAAGCCCTGCTGAATTCCATGCTTCCTCATGCTGCTGATCCAAAATAAAAATAATGAGCTGAAGGAATGTCTGGCTGTTTGTTGCCTTGTGCCATTTACACACACATTATACAAATACCTCTGTGCAAGCTAGTCTTACACATCTGGCCCAGCTACGAGCTGAAAGGAAGAAGCCAGCTACTTTGACAATTTTAGCCCAGATTGGCATGAACGAACAACCTTAATGAGCTTTGAGTAAATATTTCAGTCCTTCAGCATTCATTAGTCAAGTCGCAGTCACAGTGTGTGGAATCTGTGGTTGGGGGAACAGCTGCAGGCTAATGCACATACATGCTGTGCTGGCTTCAAAGGAGCATCCAACCACCACATGCTGCAAAGCCCACCTGAAGGGCCAGATACAAGGTACTAACACAGGCACTTCCCAAAGCAGTAATATGAGGGGAGTACTCTGACAACTCAAACAAGTCTAACATTTGAAATCACAAGTCTGTACCATCACCCCTGAAAGCTAGAATATGGCAAGTGATGGGAATATGACAGTGCTTTCATTCAATCTATGAGAGTTTCAAATTATGTCTGTCAACTGGATTCACTGAACAGCTTATGTGTAAACATAAGCTGAATGCATCGGCATAATAAAAGGCCAATCAATAATAGTGAAAGGACAGATTAATATAAGTTGCTTCTGTCAGAGGACAAATTGAGGACATCAGAAAAGATGAAATTCTATGAATACAATTGCTTCCTGAGAATAGTAACATTCAGCTCTTGTTCTGATTAGATGGAATTGGTTCAGATGAGCATCAAAAACTTCTGAATGCTTTTCTAAAACTGCTGAGGCTTGTCAAAAATGCACTGCACCAATGCCAGAAAAAGACAACAAAGCAAAACACCAAAAACTCTCAAACCGGTTCTGAAAGGATCCATGGGATTTTGCAGTCGTCCTTATCTGCCCCATTTGTGCCTTCCAAGTTTTCTTATCTGCTCAGTAAATTTGTATCACAGAGTACCTTCAAACTCTGAATAGGTTTGGATGAGTAAGCTGTACACTGCTTTGCCTCATGCGACTCTGAGAAAAATAGCCAGTCAGTCAAGCTCTGATTCTAAATTCTTTACTGTGGACAGAGATGATGATATATAGGACGGAAAAAACCCACAACTTGATTTTTCTAAAAGCTGTGTGAGCTAGCCACACTGGCAGTTAGAAAAAAAATCTTGTTCTGACTTGTAGTGCTGAACAAATTTGATGGATTAGTCCCTCGCTGAGAACTGATATAGAGTACCAAATTACTGTATTGGACATTCCTCTGAACACAATGAATTGTATTAAAATATATAAATGTCATCATTCAGAAGGTAGCTCCCTGGCAATGTCCTTAAAGAAATAAGACTCTGATGTGCCCATCTGCCTCAGTATTTAGGCACACGCATGCATGCGAATAAAAATACCATCCGAGTCTTATCTGAGGCATTTTTTTGTCCTATTGTCCTGGCAATCCGTGTACTCCTCATGAAAGAAAAGAACATGTTGGTGTTTATCCTTCATCTGCTCAAAACACAAAGAATCCTCAGGTAGAATTTGGAAAGCAATGTCAGAAGAGCTATGTTTTAAAGACCAAAGTTATATCCCCAGAGACCTGGACATTAAGAAGGAAATACTGCCTAAACAGTTAAGCTATCCCAAATGTCAATCCACTTCAACCAGGAGTCACTGAAATGATCAGCTGCTTGTCACCTTATTCTTTCTGTCTTCTGTCCGCATGGAACAAAACTAGGGTACTGTGTGGGCTAAACAGTCACTAACAGGCAGACAATACCTGGGGAAACAGTCAAAAAAAAGTCAAACACTTCCAACCTCAAAATTTGAGAATTTGCTGGTGGTCCAAACACTGAATCTTCTTCACGCCTTCCGTAAAGAAAGAAGATAAGATTTCCTTCTTAGAGAATAAAAACTCAATGACTTTACACCAAACAGCAGTAGACAGAATACAAACCAGCATATTATATGCAGCATGTGGATGCTATGCTGAAAACTTCATTTTTACACATCTTCTGAGCTCTGAGAGAGCTTCCATGCCCAGGATTTGAAGGCACCATAACACGTCATGTACAGAAGCACAGAACCAGTGCTGCAGGATTAAGGCCACTACAAGAAAATAGCTCAGAAAGAGCCAGGGATACACTCCTGCCCCTCTCCAGCCCTGGGCCTATGTATTTTCCCACACTTCTCAATGCACCTTCAAGTGCTAGATATCGGAAATGCATAATCCCTGGAGTGAGAAAAGTCATCAAACTTGAATTGATGACTTAAGTATTTTTAAATTTACTATTTTTCATTAAAGGTTTTCAAATTACTTTAGATAAAAGTAGGTTTTACCAGCTGTCCCAGTTTGCAGGCAGAGGGGTTAAGCAAATTGGTTCATGTCTATCAGCCTGCAAATTACAGACTTTGTGACAGAGTGCAGAGGTCTCATACAATTTAGGATCATCTTGAATGAAATTTTTCTCTCCTACTTTGCCTTGTTTCTTCAGTGTAATCTAGCTTCTCTCAAAACCCCAGATTATTGGTACTGCCTGCTTTGTGAATTAGGCAGAATAAACAAAGAAAAACCACAAACCTTTTAAAATGAAATCAGAAGCACCAAGGCATAAAACTGTGGTCCAGTCTTCCCATCATTCCTTCCTAAGCCTTTTCATCAGCCCTTTCTAAGTCTATACCATCATTTATTGCAAGCTTCTGGTTAGAACAATGAAAATATTCTGGTTTTCCTCTGAAAAGACAAGGTTTTCATGGAGTCAAAATTTTCAGTACTATTTTGCTAATGAAAGTGAACTAGTTTTTTCACTAAGATTTTCTGTGAAAAACAGAAAACAATTTCCTGATACCTCTAAATTATGCCACTACAAACTATAGAGGCTGTTTCAGTCTAGAACTGGAAACAAAACACAGAATTTTGTTTCTGTCCAGCAATCTCTATGCTGAGAGTCTCCTCTATATTCATTACAGCCTGTTCCTATTTGTTTTCTGCCATAAGGCATATGTAATTGCAAGTCAGAAGCAAAGATTTTTTTTTTTTTTTTAAATAAATCTATCAAGTCAGTGGTGGAACTGTGTGGTCAGAGATATGGCACCTATTTATGTAAAGAGATGGGTGATGCGGACATACAGACCCATTAGCCTGACCCTGCCACAATTCAAGGGTGAACAGGTTTTGAAGGGTAAAAGATTTTGAAGGAGGGGGAAAATGGAAAAAGCGTTGAAAGGTGTCTTGAGTCTAGCAAAAGCTGGCGGATCTAATACAGATATTTGCTAAGGTAATTGGTTTTCTAAACAACAGTGGTGCCTTGTATTCCACCTGCACAGACAAAATATTTGAGACAGCGCCATGGAGGGAATCTATGAGACTGGGAAAGCTGAAGGTCAGTGAGGAAGCTAAGAGAGAAACAAGGGAGGAGCTAAAAGCAAAGTAGTGATAAGCAGCTGTCATGGGAGGGGAACTTATAACAAGAGGTCTTCAGACCTTCCCACAAATATTGCTGGATACAAATTCTGTAGCTGACTTCCAGAGTAAACTGAAATAACTGTGTATCACGAAGCTGTAAGGAGTGTTGGGGAAGTTACCAGCACACAGAAATGGACTATTTCTGTGTTATTCACAATGACAGTAGCTCACCCTTCTGGGAAGAGGAGGAGGAACATAAAACCTTAAATGAAAAACTGGATGCCTGGATAGAAGTACCAGACTATGGAGAAAGTACCCATATTGACATACATTTAGTAATTAACAGGAATTATCAGCCAAAATGAGGCATAAGACACGTCTGAGATATCAGTCTGAGTTCAGGTCTGCTCCAGTGCGTTCCAGCAGGATGAGTTTGAATTGGGTCACGTGCATGGCTATCAGTGTGAACAGAAAAATGGAAGGGGACCAAATATTATATAGAAATAGAGGGTGAAAAGGTAGAGGAGTGCTGTCTTTAATATGTCTGGAGATAAATAGCAGGGAAAACCACTCATTAAAGCCGAACAGTGTTATTGGCATATGAGTAAACAAATACAAATCAATGTTAAGAAAGGACATCTGGAAATGAAAACAAAGCTTCTGAACAGCAGAGGAACAAGGTTCAGCAATAACCTTTTTGCAGTAGTAATAGGAAGCAGGAAGGGAATCTCAGCTACTTTTGAAAGGGCTTTTTCAAAACTTAAATGGGATTATAACTGAGACTATGGGGAAGCAAACATGATGACCCAATGTATGTAATTCCTCCTACATTAGTTTTGTTGTAGTTCTGCAAACCAGTCAATATTTCCTTTTCCTTGTACAGAGTATCTTTTCTTTGTCATGAAAGACAAGAGGATTGTTAGAGTCCTGTGTTAGCAATGTTCCTTTTGGCCTCTGAAATGGTTAACTGTAATCCCATCAAATCCAATCTGATCCTGGGTGCTTCTGAAGCCCTCTAATTCCCATGAAAATCAATAGTGTCTAGAGTAATTGATGCAAGGGACTTCAACTAAGAGGCTTCCTTTCAAGTACATCTTCTGGAGAAACACCATGTATGTAGCACACACCTGAAAACTATTCAGCTCTAACAGGCACTCTGCATGTCTTTTCCTTATTTTTAGTCTTTTATAAAGCAGCTTGTATTGCTGTAAATACACCTGAACCTGCACAGAACAGCACAGGCAACCAAAGAGCAAACTAAGCAAAAGGAAGATGGTACAGTTCAAGTGCTGTCATTCTTGCCTCACGTGAACCAAGTGGCAGTGTCTTTTGAGTTTTCTACTAGGTTGTGAAAGGGAAGGAGGAGAAGCTGGGTAAAATGCAGTCAAACATGCTAGTCTCATCATTACATGAGGGTAAGTCTGGACATGTGTAGTGATTTAACCCCAGCCAGCAACCAAGCTCCACACAGCCACTCACTCACTCCCTCACCAGCAGGATCAGGGAGAGAACTGGAAGGGTAAAAGCTAGAAAACTCATGGGTTGAGATGAAGACAGTTCAATAGGGAAAGCAAAAGACAAACACACAAGCAAAGCAAAACAAGGAATTAGTTCACTGCTTCCCATGGGCAGGCAGGTGTTCGGCCATCCCCAGGAGAACAGGGCCCCATCACGCATAATGGTTACTTGGGAAGACAAATGTCATCACTACAAACATCCACCCCCTCTTCCTTTTACCCCTAGCTTTATATTACTGAGCATGATGTCATATGGTATAGAATATCCCTTTGGTTAGTTGGAGTCACCTGTCCCAGCTGCATCTCCCCCCAAGTTCCCACGCATGCCCAGTCTCCCTGCCAAAGTGGCAATACAAAAAGCAGAGAAGGCCTTGGCTCTGTGTAAGCACTGCTCAGCAATAACAAAAACATCTCTATTATCAACCCTATGTTCAGCACAAATCCAAAACACAGCCCCATCCTAGTCACTGTAAAGAAAATTAACTCTACCCCAGCCAAAACCAGCACAGCTTGTATTGAAATCATCACAAAGCATGAACAAACAACTATTATTATTTTAACCAGATATGAATTGGGAGAAAATATTTTAATATGGCACAGAGACTAATGTCCTAGCAAGCACAGGCTAAAGAGAATTGTCTGCACAGCCAAAGAGCCCATGGCTATTAGCAGTTCATTAGTTCCTTGGTAAGATAACTGCAAACCAGAAACCGAGCACTTCTGCTGCTGTAAAGGTAAGTCCCATCTTCACTGAGAGCCACAGAAGCAGCTGAAAATTGTTGCCACTCAAGATTTGTTAGGCATTTAATGAACAAAGGAGATCTCCTAGGCAAGTTGCTGCAAAAAGACAAATTCAGGGTATGTATCAGAAAACACCGAGCAGTAGGGAGAGACACTACTTGTCTCTACCTGAGCCACAGTCCAAGGGACAGGATGGCACAGGGAAAAACCACTCACAGAGGGAGGTACAGCACTGGTTAAGTTCCTGCTGTCACCAGAAGGACATGTGAGTCTCTCTAACAAAGCTGATGCACAGATCTGTGGATAGTAGTAGCCCTGGAGTGCCAGACAAACATGATTTTTGTGCTGTGGTTTAAAAATTGGCCAGAGAAAGCACATGCTGTTTCCTGAGAAAAGGGGAAATATCATATTATCCTTGAGGACAAAGGTTTAATTCTCTGCCTTGTTATAGGACTTGTTAAGAATCTGATGTGCCTCTGGACTCTGTGAGTCTAGACATCCTCACAGTATGGGCTGAAGTTTCCTAATCACTATTTCAGGTTTTGAAGATGGGAATACCAACCATTAGTTCCTTATCTCCTTTACATGGTTACTGCAAAAAAATTGTTGTTACCTGAAAAAATTGTGAGGGACCCAGATGCTATGATATTAATAACTTAAAGTGACAGAAGCTGGTCATCCTTTTTAACATGTGCTTGGTAATGGTAGATGACTGAAGGATCTAGACTAGACCCAATTCATTTATGTGAAAAGCAAGATGAAAAAGGTAAATCTTTTGAGATAATCGAAGCACACTAATCTTCCCTAATTATCCATATTTCTTTTTAGTACCTTCCATCCTCCCACAACCAACTCATGCTTGCTCAAGCAGTTATCATTGCAGGAAATAAACAAGATCTCAACCAGACAGTCCCTACAGACTGAAGAATGAGGAGAAATACCGACAAGAAGCAGAGGGTATCTATTAACCTCTTCAACAAAGAACATCGAATGCTAGGTTTTATTAGACTGAGTAGGACAGCTTAAGAGTTAGTACTTCTTCCTGCAAAATTTAATTAGATTTTGATCCACAGCACTAGTACATTTATCCAACAATTACTAAATTAGCCAGTGCTTCTCTGAAGAGAGATTTTAAACTTTATGTTCATGGTTCCCCGAAAATATCAACTCAACACCCAATAGAAGTCAAAAAGGCAACTTCAGAAAATATTTTTAAAAAATGAAGGAAATGTCATGACGTTACAATTCTGGTCCCATTTTCTGCTCTGAGATGTCTACTTCTTCCCCTCATTCTGAACACAGACATGAAAGAACTAGGAAAGTTTCAAGTAACACAAGTCAACAAAAATGATCAGTCAAATGGCAGATGTGGAGAACTTAAATAGGCTAGAATTTTTCACCCTGGAAAAAAGGTGACCAAAGTGGTTTATAAGAAGCAAATATGAAAGTATGACTTGCAGAAAAAAATGGTAATTATTTTTCATTAGTAAAGACCTAGAAGTTTACAGTAATATCATGTGACAACTTTTAAACAACACGTGTTTCTCAGATGATGCACTTATTAAATTGTGACACTCAGGTCCACAAACTTCTATAGAAGAACAAAGGGTTCAAAAAAAATGAGAAAAAACAACTTAGAAGAAAGGTCCATTAAAAGCTATTAAACAAGATGATGCTAATGGGACTTCCATCTCAAGAAGTTCCTTTGCTACATGTTGCTGAAAATTGGGACATAATAATACCAAGACTGTACCACTTTATAGATGTTCTGTTTTTACACTCTTTTTCTAAATTTTTTTTTTTTAAAATCTACAGCCATTGGCAGAATCACAGGTTCCTGGTCTGATCTGGTATAATCATTCAATGTTTGGATGATGTTATCTATTTCTGGAAGCTAGCAGGGATGATTACACCCACTTATTCCACAAAACCAATGTAGAGCTACACCACCAAACCTCTGCCTCAGTCTCAGATTTGTAGCACAGCTACTACATGGAGGATGTTGTTACAAGACTGCAAATGATATGAGTTACCAACTACTTTGTGCATTGTTGTCCTAGCTGGTTACCATTAAGAGTCTTTATCTTATCTCATTTCTGAATTGGTATTACTCAGATATTCAGCTATTTTACTACAGCCATACATCTTGTATCAGCAAGAACAACTGAAGAAGTTTCCAGTGTTATTTGTACAGCTAATAAGATCAGAAAGTGCAATGAGATTTATCCAAATGAAAGACCCCATTTATACATGATGTTTTTTTAAAGTCACAGTACGTAGCTGTGTAACTGTTATTCTGCTAGGTGAAGTTAAATATTAAGGGAATCCTGAAAATAATAATAATGGGAGGTAAAGTATTTTTAGGCTTGTGGCTGAATTACTGCATGAGGGAAAACAAAATATGACAAGACACCAAAGTGTGTTGGCTTATTTATCAGTTCATCCAGATGATAAGACTACACAATCTTTGCTGCTTGCTTTCATTTGTGCTTGTATGTCATAGTTTTAGCATTCATAAGATCATTCAGGCTTACAGAAGCCTCATGCAATATTAAAATGTTTATGCAACCCCTTTCTGTGCTCTAAGCAGCAACAACAAGTTCTGAGTGTGCAAAGAACAAGAAAAAATAAGTTCCACATCTCAGGAGAAAACCCTACTCCAATCAAACAATGATCTCTGAGCCACCTTATGATTAATCAAAACAGTAATTTTTGCCTCAATTAGTGCCATTTGCACTCCACCACTTCCTCTCTTGGCATCTGTTTTCTAACTTCTTTCTGTGCTCAGATGCATCAGTAAGCTGAAGAACATGCTTTTATTTCAAGAAATTGTCTCTTCAGAATAATTTTGTCCCTACAAGTAAAGCATTCAAGTTATAGATCAAGACACAAAGATTAGGATACATAAAAAACACCTTGATCTACGTGGCAATTTA
This sequence comes from Corapipo altera, assembly GCF_003945725.1. Classification (NCBI taxonomy): domain Eukaryota; kingdom Metazoa; phylum Chordata; class Aves; order Passeriformes; family Pipridae; genus Corapipo; species Corapipo altera. Next base: position 3,131,672 of record NW_020884931.1, read on the forward strand.
CAGAACCACTTGGTGCCTAGTGAAATGTAAGTGCTAATAGCAGCAAAGTTCATAGGAGGATCTGGAGAAGACCTCTGTTTCATTGTACCTTGGCTTAGCAGCATGAATTGCTTCACAGCAAACTATCATGAGCAGAGTAAAAAGGAAAAAATAAAAAGAGAAAGAAAGAGATAAAAAAGGCAGAACAAAGTTTTGCTTTGTCTGAAGGGACTCTGATGTTGAGGACCAGCTTCCTCAGATACACAGCTGGAATGGGACTCTTTCAGACTCGCACAGGGCTGAAACAAGAGAACATGGGATAAGCAGAGCTCTACGGAAGAGTGGTACACTTGTGCTCTCTGGAGGCTTCATGACAGTGTCTGTTCTCCTCACACAGCTGCTTGAAGTCTTGAACCACAATTCAGATGGAAGCAGCAGAACTTCATCCCATGAAGTTTTCATCAGTACGTTGCTTATCTGGTTCTCTCTACTGAAGAAATGCTCCATTTACACTGTGTTCCCAGCTGTTCAGTTCCCAGCTCACAGCTGACTCTCACAGTTAGCTAGAGTTTTGCCAGAGTAAAGAAGTCAAGCTTAGTCATAGGTTTGGGTTATGTACACAAGGGACTGCATGATCTCATCTGCTCACCACTGCACACCACTGAGTACCATCTGCAACTACTCTGTCTACATGGTGAAGCTAGATCCTCATACCAGTCTGGATAATAACCAAGAAATTCTTTACCTTCATTTCCATCAGCATTTTTATGACATTTCCTCATTAAGTGTAAAGTTAAACATCTTACTATGTGCTGTCCATTAAAGATTTAGAACTTAGATAAAGCCAAACTGAAATATTCATGCTCTGCATTTCATTTGACCATCCCTCACACAGCTGCTGAAATGTTTGATTGAGAGCTCTCTGATGGGCAAGGTGAGCTGCCTATGCACTAGCAAATGCCCTGCAGGCACCCCTGGCTTGAGCAGCAATGCTCAAAATGGCACTTTAACAAGGGAACAGAAGACTGTTTAATCCCATGCTGCAGTCATCCACAATAATCACAAGGAGACCTCAATTGCTTTTTTAAAATTATTTTTTAAATTACCTTTAAAGGTTTTAATTCTTTAGAACAGCAGTGTTTGCATCCTTTAGTAACAGTTTGGAAGGCATGAGTCTGCAAACCCCCTAATGCTATGCTTGTTACAAATAACAGATTCAAACACAGTCTCTGAAGCCCACCCCATAGCATGTCTGCTGCTGTGTACCCAGCCCTGTGCTGCCTGCCCTGAGCCAGGCCATCACCTCAAGAACAGTTTGAGGTTTTCACACTTCACAGATAAGCACAGCCTCCAGTTGCTCATTTTAACCCAGTTGGACACTTCCCAGCAATACACAGCCCAACATGCATTAGCACTGGTTGTTTGATCCAGTGACGAGTTCCATGTATCAACCAGCCAAAATTATTGATCCTTTTAAACTTGTTTACTTTCAGAGCTTCTCAAAAGTGATTCTTCTCTGAAAGAGTTTAAAGGCACTAGGCTTCACAAAAGAGGAGAAAATGAAAGGCTTGACAAGACTCAGTTTAATAAAAGAGCTGTAGAAAACCAACACCTATAAATATCCACCAGTGTTCCCCCCCCTCATTTCTAGGCATAGTATTGGCTCATTTAACATCACAGACAGTTAAAAATCAGTCTAAACACACACGTTCTATTATCACTTCATCTGTTTGCTCTTAAAAACCCCCTCAACACAAAACATGGAACTGCTCCCTCCAGAAAGATTTGCTGCCTTCTCTTTTCTTTTTTATGTTTCTCCCTACCCTAACTTGCTCATCTCTTCTCTGTTCAGATTAATGTTATGCCAGAAATTGAATTCTCAGTTATGCTGAAGAACTGAGAGACCACGTGTATGGCAGGGAGGGGAAGTCACTGTGGGTACAATCTTTATGGATCTTTGATCTTATCCAAGAGTACAATACACCTGAGACCTCCTTCCTGGGAAAGCGCCCTATAAACAGTGAGTTACAACGAGGTGAGTCACCTTCCATTTCCCCTGAGGGAGTCGTCCCTTTTTGTACAAATACTTGAAAATTTGTGGCTAGTCCAATGGAGAGAAGCTGATGCAGTGACCTTCTGGAGACGCACCTCACCTGGCAGGTGGGGCACTGGAGCTCCAGCTCTTACTGAAACCAATATTCAAGACCTCTGCACAGAAGGGAGCAGCATCTGACAGGGATGCAAACAGTCCTGCCTCCCCCACTGAATGCAGCACTCGTTGATGGCATAGGTTCTCTTCTGCAATGAGGGAGCTGCAAATCCAAACTCCTGCAGGCAGAGAAAGAAATTAAACCTGGAATTTCTTCGCTCTGGGTGACCCCTCTAACCAATTGATTAATACAAGTCACTGGCCATTTTTATAAACCTAAGTCCTCCTACTTTGTTCCAGCTGCAACTATTAAGTTAATATATCCAGCATGTGTAAATAGTTCCAAGAAAGAATAGATTTCTTTCTTCATCAAACAAGTTATTCTGCAGAGGTGAAACCAAGAAGAACAGCGAGACATCATTTAGACTGTGACTGCTCCATGGCAAGGATGAGAATGAACTGTTCTCTTTACCCAGTGCTGAACAACACTAGAGTCAGGATCTTATATTGTGTTCAGGGAAAACCCTCATGAAAAGAATTAACAAATATTTATTTTATCAGTTTACACTCAGACATTAGAGCATTATCAGATAAAACTCCCAATCAATGCACTAGGAAGTAATTTCAACATGGACTGGTGCTCTGACAGCCCCAGAGACCCTGTGAAGTGCTGTGACCACAACTCACGGATGTGTGCCAGCCTCTGCAGCTGGGACCTCTGTGAGCATCTCTCCTGCCCTGCACCCACTTGTGCTGAACTATCTCATCTGGAGACGCCTCAAATAGCTTGAGAGGATGTGGCATGGTGCTGCACAGATGGTCCCTCACATACCAGAAAGCAGTTTTTGGGTTCTAAGTCTTCAACTGAATTGCCTCAGTGGCATTTATATGGAATGTAGGTTCCTGGGAACCTTTGTGGATCTGAGCTCAGAAAATTTTAAATTGTATCAACATAAATTAATAATAATATATGAGAGTTAACATTTCTGGGGTGGAGAGTAATTCCCCATTCAGGTGCTTCCTTCCTTTCTGTCTCATTATAACTGCCCAAAGGATATCAAAGTTGCACCATTTCAATCAAGGTGTTCAAAATACAGCCTTGTAAATTCAAACTCATCTTGAAAATCAGAGAGAAAGGGAAAGAAAAAGAAAAAAGCCCACAAGAACAGTTTGCCCAATCAAACAAATTCAGCTCTATTTTAGTCTTTTTGAGTTTAAAACAAAATACATCAGAATGGTAAATATCTTGTCTGCTTTTTAAAAGCTAGAAAATCAAATATCTTCCACTGGTGAATTTGTCATATTTGATTTGAAAAGCACTGATTTTTCTCTTGTGTGTTTCATTTCTAAATGAATACATACAATGTAAATGAATTTATGTAATATATACAGCCTCCTTTCAAAGAGGGCCATTTGTCAATGGTACATTAGCTAAGCTCTAAGCTGCTAGCACAACTGGCACAAAAATAGAGCAACTGCAATATAAAACTATATGCAGCTCATTGCAGATGCTGAAACCTGTTAATGACATATGAGGAAGTTACAGAGGATATACTGGAACATTTTCAGGCAGCATGAGAACACAATACACACATGTGTACACAACTAAAGTATTTTCTTCAAATGGTATTTCTTTCCTCAAATGTTTAGCAAAATATTCTGAGTAGGGGCCAACTCCTCTTCCTACTATTTCCCTGCCCTTTGACAGGAGCTGGCTGAAAAAAGGTAGAGTTAGGAAATAGGGAAAATTCTCTACTCTCTCACGTAAAACTGGAAATGAAAATTGTTTTTAAAAGATCTGGCTAAATCAGGTATGATTCCAAATTGGAAACATTGCTACATCAGCTCACAGCCACAACAGCTGAATCAAGTCAATCTGCTGCTCATTGCTGCAGTCCAGCCCCTGCAGTGCTCTAAACCTCCTGGGTCAGGCAAACTCATGGATTGTTGATGTCCCTGGCTGAGATGCACCATGGAACAGCATAGCTGAGTTGATGCCAACCCCACGGGGGAGCCCACTTCTCCAAATATTCACAGGCAAGCATTCAAGTACATATATTTTTGAAAGCTTCTGATTTTAACCCCAAATATGGGAGGATGGGTTTGCTCTATTTTACCTGCCCCCCTTGTCCCTTGCCACATGAAGAAGAGGAAGCTTTTCAGAAAAACTTAACAGTTCTGTCGATTCCACGAGTGGAGGGTTGTTCTGCGGGTTTGTTTTTATTTTTATCCAGAAAAGATATCAAATACTTTAAGGCTTGCAGTAAAATTGCAGGAGCTGGCAGAAGTGCAGCTGTAGTGACAAAGGGCTATTATTTTCTGTGAAGTTGCAGAATATTTACATATGGGTGGCGTCCCTCAGCTAGAAGGCAAAAGATCAGATGCCCCAGCACCCAGACCCTCGCTGGAGCAGGGCCAGGCAGCGCCGACAGCACACCAGCCTTGCTGGCAGCATCAGTGCATGCAATTCGGATGCCTGATGCTAAGGCAGCATCTCCAGCACTGACATGATGTTGGTACAGCTTTGCTCACGATCGCCAGTGCTGCAACAGCCCAGGACACACCGAGTTTTAGCTGTATGGATCACAAGAGCGGGGAAGATTCTGGATGTATTAACTTAACAGCTGCAGCTTGGAGAAAGTACCAGTATCATTCACATAAATGATATTTGTGATTTAACACAGTAAGACTCTCAGGAGCTTTTATTTTTTGCGTGCAATCTACTCAGAATTTCAAGATTGCAATGCTTTCTTACGAAACAAAGGCAGCAATACCATGATTAAGCTGGTTCTCTATATGATAAAAGACAGCTATGGTTCAAAGTTGAGATCAGTTTCAGCCAGTATTAACTTTTAAGAGAATGTACCACCATTTAGCCATATATTTAGATGTGTAGTTGGTTGACACCTGCGGTTTTATGGCTTAGTTATGGAGAACTTTGATTCCCTTTGAGCACACAAGAAGAGCAGGTACTAGAGTACATTCAGATTTCTAGAAAGTATGATCTGAATTACAATTAGATGCATCTATCTAATCAAGAGCATGTCTTAATATCCTAATTATAGAGTCTCAGCAGCTGGATGAAATATGAGATATTGAGAACCACTGACCAAGCAATTTTAAAGGTTGGCCTAACATTTTCATAGTCCTCAAAGGGGGAGAGAACAAGTACTTTACCTTTCTGAGGAATAATGAAGTAGGGATGAAAATAGTGATCATGACTGACTAATGCCTAATTGCCAAATAAATCTTTGTAGCTGTCTGATACCTGTATAAACAAAGGTTTACTCCACTCCTGTAAAGCCTCTCAATTCACTGGAGAGTTCCTCCAACCTGGTTCTAATTTCCTTTGGATTAGAAATACCATCCTATGGAAATAGATCTCCAGCCTGATCTTGGTTTTGATTCCCTGGAGGAAATCTGCCACATGAATGGATTAACCTGTGCTCTATGTTCTGAAACTCTGCCTGCTGGGCATTTCTGCTCAGGAGAAAGCAGAACTGGTTTAGTGGTGGCAATCTCGAGGGCTGAACTTCTGCTTAAAGATAATACTAGATGCCTCCTCTTACAATATTTCTTCATTTAAATAATTTACCTACTAGTGAGTATAACTGAGAAAAGCCCCTTAATAATCTGCACCTAGACAAAAATAGGCATGTAAATAGAAAAGCATCCTCTGTGCCAGTTTCCACCAACTCAGACTTCAGTAACAGACTGAACAGTTCAACTGCCAAGTGAGGCATCAGGGAAATGAGGAGATAGTGCTGAAGAAAACCTTATGTTTAAGGTGAGTGGGCAGCTCATGGGAAAGAAGAGGGCACAGTTTGCCCCCTTCACTTTCCTTCTGTGCTCCTTTGCAAATTTCTACCCATTCATTTCCTATGTTAAAATCAGAGAAAAGAAAGGGGAAAAAAAGTGAGCATTAGACTACTAGGAAAATATAGTGCTCAGAGGAGGCAGCAATAAATAATACCTGAAAATAATTGCTTTTATTTTAATAAAAAACAACTACGACTGAGGGAACAGGAGATTCAGCTAGGGTGTGATTTAAACTCAGTACCTAAAATAATGGAGGGAAAAATATATAGACAATAGAAATAAATATAGATCTCATGTCCAGACTGCTTCCAAACTATTTATTTAGGTGGGACCAGGCCTTGATCTGTCAGAGGACTAAATGTTGTTTGTTGTTCCACAACCCCACACTCTCCCTCTTCTCAGGGCATGTGCCTTACTTGGTGCCTGCCCTGCTCCTTAGTGATGCCTGCCTAAAGATCTGCTACAGTCTTCAGCATACAGGTCTGGGTCTAATTTATGACATCTGAGATATTATTTGCAATAAAGAGTTTTTCGTTCTCTGAGTATATCAGCACTGCACAACCAATGCTTTCCCAGTACCGGCCACTTTGCTGGCACAAACATACTCATGTGGATGTAGCTTACTCTGGTTCAGGAGAGAAGATAAGCTCCACATGACATATTGTATATCTGACACATGCATAACACTGTCTGCTCCAGTGTTTGGGTTGCCACAGCCATGTGCCAGAGCAGCAATGTCCAAAGTTATCCCCAGTAATCTCCTGATGCTATGCTCTTTGACTGTGTGAACACTGCCACAAAGCAATACAGTATCCAGGTGTGGGCCATGTGGTAAAGCTTTGATTTACACACTGATAACCAATTTTGTACACTGTTGTACTAGATTTCACTCACAGAGTGAGAGGTCCATGGAGATCCATTTTAATGTGCTAATAGTGTCATTACCTACCCATTTCAACCATGAATATTATACATTTGAAGTATTTGGGGCTCTGAATTTCAGAAGAAATCCTTGATTAAGAGCCAACTCATAACCTTTGATTAATTAGCAGACACCTAAGCACAACATCCTTGAACTTTCAGGAGAATTAGTGTAAGAGATCCAAGCAATTAGTTAGTGCATTTCAGAATCAGACAAGACAAGAGTGCACGAAGGGAGAAAAAGCATTTTTCTGAAGAGATAACAAGATATAATCCCCATTTCATGAAAAATAAAAACAAAAGAAAGAAAATCAGATGTAAAAGTACTGGTTCTAATTTCATCAAGATATCCTTCTTAACATCCAAGGTGTTCTGTGCCTTTTGAATTCTTAATAAATAATCAAAATGCTATTTTCTGAACTGCAGTTGGCTTGGCACTTCAGGCCAGCTCCAAGAAAGACTCCTCCACAGTCATCCCTCAGCACAAGGTGCAGCAGAACCTCACTGGTGAATTTTGCCATCACCTCCCTGGCCAAATTCTGGCAGAACCAGAGATCCCATGAGATCAGACAACAACATGGTGGTGCAATTAAGAGTTGTGACAAGAAAGTCGTCTTTACAAAGCCACATTCAATAATTCTAGGCAAGTCACTTAGCTGTAGTCTACACATTTATATAATCTTCCTAATAGGACTGTAATGAGGATTCATTAATTTTTCAAATGTTTTGAGAGCCTTGAATTAAAGCAGGTACTGTTCCTTGCAATACTTTAACCCTATTAATTCCAGACTGGCTCAAAAGTGAGCAAACATAGGACAGGAACAAATAAAAAAGTCCAGTAAGTATTCAGATCTCAGAAGAAGAATGCACCAATTTAACCGGGGGAAGAGCTGGATTTCAGCCATACTTTATACAATCTGAAATGAGAGAAAAAAATTACATGTTCCATTCCCATTCTAGGCCACTTGTAGTGAAATTTTATAACATCTGTTGATGTTAAATACTTTAGACTAGAAGAAGCCATTTAAGGCTATTTTCTGAAAGACCATACTATTCTCCAGGGTTACTGCTTGGATGTATTTAAGGAAAGCACCCCTCAGAAGGCTATTTCCTGCTCAGAATAGAAAGGTGGAAGACAACCAAGATCTCACTGCTTATTTGAAAGGCATGATGTCACTAGTCTGCCAGATTATGACATATTAAAATCCCATTTGTTACCCATGGCCTGGCATTAGTTCAACAGAAAAGAGCAAGTCTTTTTGAACTAAAAATTGATTGAAGATAATTTCTACACAGTTTATTATCCGGCATGGTTTTGTGACACAGACCAGACTTTTAATTCTTCCCCTTTAAGGGTTTTGGGAGCCCTAATAATTTGCTTTTACCAAAATCTTTGTCACTCTGAGCATGGCGAATGAGCTCCTGATATTTGAACATTTAGTTCCATCTTACTCAAATCATGGATTTTATGTACTGCTTTTCATAAGTAGTTTTTGTTATAAAGTTGTAAAAGTATTTAAGAAAATTATGTGTTCAGTTCCCCCTATATATCAAACAGAACTTCAGTACATCCTTTTTTTCTGGTAAGCTTCCAATCTAAATTCTGAATCATATGCAAATAGTGCAAATCAAAAGAAATTTAGCTGTTCGGAAAAAGCCTAAGTTCCTCACATGACAGTTCAGCTTCCTAAAACAGTAGACTGGAAGGAAAGAATGCATTCTGAGGGGCTTGCAAAAAGCAGAGTCTGAAATACTCCCACTGGAGCACACATTCAAGCACCTGCATATGCTGCTTATCTTTGCGTGCAAAGGTACCCTGGGCTGCACCTACACCTTGTGTTGACACAATTTCATTTGTCATTTTTTTAATAAATGCATACAGAATCAAATTCTTCATGTCCCCTTAGTTTAGCCTGGGACCACAGTGTAGATGTACAAGTAGGAAGAAGGATACAGGATCTGTAGAGGAGAGTGGGAGAAGTCAGTTTTCAGTCCAGCTACTTAGGGGTTTTATATTCACGTTGAAATGTTACATAGATATTGCTGTGTGATTTTCCTTCATCTGGGGGAATTTTCTCAGCCATCCTCTGGCTAGCCATATAAAATCCTCAATACCTTCCACTGTGTACTGTATGGAGTCAATATTTTCCATAACTCTGTTTAACTTGACAAAAATCTCACAACACTTCAAAAAAAATTACAATTTTATAGCCACCGGGGATGATGGGACACAGGACCTTTTGATGGCTTACTTAGGAGCATACCACGGGGCAGTTGCAGACTCACAGGCCTTTCTTTAAGACAATAACACAATACCTGACCAGATATTTGTTTCTTAGCCTGACTTTCAAAAATGATCACCAAGTTGCCACAAGAGCATCAAGACCTCAGTAGATGACTCAAGAATTCAACTACTTACCAGTACAATTAGGTCTCTTTCCCAGGTAGAATGAGGGGCCTCATTCGGAACCTGTTATAGTAATAAAGAAGGAAGTCTACCTGTTGTAGGGGCTGCTTTTATTCACCTTTTTCCAGAGATAAAGGTAGTGTTTGGAAGAGGTTATTTCACCAAAGAAGGAGAAAAAGAAAAATAAATTATTCAGGAAGATTCATCTTCACTTGGAAGGTCATAGAACTTTCAGAATGTCCAAATGAGAAAGATGTATCCCTTGTTCATGAATAAAGAACATTTCAGAGAATTCAGAAAAAAAAAACAAACAAAACAAAACATGGCCATAGTTATGCAAGCCAGGCTAAATAAATAAATAAAATAAAACAAGGACAACCAAAAGGAACTGTCTCCTATTGGGAGAAAGACTTAGCCTTGACTTCAAGAAGATCTGTAAAAGTTTGTCTTAAATGTCTGATTATCCCAATCTCTAGATACTTCAACCTATTTTGGGTCATGTGTATGTGCTTCAATAGAGAAAAAAAAAGGCAGCAGAGAGCAGAGACGAACGTTCAGTTGCATTCTGAGCAGTGTTTGTATCAAGTCACAATAGGATATTAGAATGATAATTTTATACATAATAATGTCCATATGCATATAAACATATATCCCTTAAGACCTTCTTCACTTCTGCTGATACTTCAGAAATTATTCATCTGATGAATGAATTATACAGTGAATTTATACATTAACGCCTAATACTTGGGCCCCAATAATTTCTGGACTAATATATTATTTAAAAGCACGTAGGAAGATTAGAAACTGGGTTAATTTACTAGTATCTAGCTTGGGGCACCAATTTTCTTAAAGACAAATTCAGTACATGAACAGGCAATTGGACTGTGAGGACATAAACTTTCAGATGTTTCACTTATTAGAGCTGCTTAATAGATTATCTATATAAAATGGAGACTACAGTAGAATTCATACTTCAAATGGGGAACTAAGAACTAAAACCTAAAAGATCCTGAAAAGCAATTCATGAAGCTTTGACTTCCCAAAATAGATTAATATTATGTGAAATAGGAAGAAGCAACATTCATGGCTGCAGTGACCTTTTAGATCTCTGCTCTTAGACACAACAGAAGCTGTCCATATTCATGTACTCTGGCAATGCAGTGTCAGATCTAACTCAATAAAAATGCAGGGGGAAAAGCATTGCTTGGTGTAAGAGTTACCTGAAGGACACACTGGAATGCAGGCATTCACAGCAAAAACCTATGCTGAAGAAACTGTTTCTGTCACTCCAGTTCAAGGCTGCAATTCTCAGAAAATTCTGTAAGATGAAAGCCCCACTTCTTTTTCTAAACCAGATTGATTTTAATCTCATTATTATCTGCAGATGTCCTGAAAAGAGATGTTTTTGCACTTTCACTTCATTCATTTAAAACACACACACGCAAAACAAGGCAAACATTAGGGATTGATTAAATTGATGCTGTCAAATTCTTTGGCTACATCTCAATTATATTTTCCTAAAATAGATACAGATCAACTACATTTGAAGATTTAACAATTGCCATGAGATGGGGAAAACTGGCATATAGTTTATATAGAGAGATTTTCAGATTTTACTTGTTGAAAATGCCATACCTTTTAATCAATACATTGATTTAAAATTGCTGCCAACCTCTTGGAAGTCCAAAGGACAGCTAGGCAAAACTTTTCCTAGTGTTTTATTTATATCTTGTAAGTAGTGAGATTTTGCTATTGCTGACATTGCTCATCAGTCCTTCCATTGCAACAGAAGATCCATCTTTCCCAACTTAGAAAGAGTACAGGCAGTTGGTTATCAATTTCTTTAGAATTCAAGTTTTCCCATAATAAAATACCTTAATATGCTTTTTTTTTTTTTTGAGGGAGAGAGAGGATAAGATGTCCTAGCTGAAACACTACTCAAAAAGAGTCTTTGGCAGATGATCAGCATGGAGAATTCTCTTTTCTTAAGCTTTTAAGACTGAAAATTATAAGCAATCAAAGAACATTATAAATGGAAAGTTTTGGGCAACGTTTCCTATAGGCACTGTGATCTGGGCTCCAATAATATTAGAGTGCTATAAGATGCCTCTTCAAAACACTGCATCTAAATTAATCTTTTCAGTAGCTTTTACACCATGTCTTTTAGTATGTGACACATTTTACACCGTATCATGTACTGAAATGTGATGTTAGTGGTTCCATGCTCTGTATTAATTCAGGACTAACTATTGCATAGCTACAATATGGATATGGCGCTGGACATTTATACAGTGCCTCAATTATTTCAATATACTGCCAGCTTTCAAGGGAAAATGGACCCACTATTCAAAAACAGCTCCATGTAAAGACCAACAGCAGCTCCAAGGAGAGATAATCAACTTTAAAGTGAGGTTGAACTACTAAATAGATTTACTTGATAATTGCTGCATGAGAGGAACTCTTCCCACCTCGGAATTTCACATGATTGCACCACATCTTATATCTTCCTGAAATACACTACGAAGTTCCACAAGCTCTGCATTTTAGGACACTGCAACACAAAAGGAGCAGGGAAAGGCTTATTCCAGCATTGGCTGTACAGCCAACCATAAATATTTTTAATTCAGCTGTCCCAAAGTATGAAAAAGGTAGAGACTATGAAATAGAAATCAATGGTCATGCCTCATATATTACTTGATGTTTTACTTTTTCCAGGGCTTTGATTCTAAAATGTAGCACAGGATGAGCAGATGCGCATCTCCTGCTTTTTGCTATTTTTTCTGCTTTGCTGCCTTCCCTGTTTCTTGACCTCTTGCACTACATCCTAGGGGATGAATTTCTGCAGGAAGATGGTGCAGTCGCCATGTTTCTCTTTTGCTGGACAGCAGCACAGTGTGCACAGTTTTTGTGTTCCAGAAAAATACTTAAGGTCAGGAAACAAACTGCGTGGTACGAGCTTAAGTCCAGACTAGATCAGGGATACTTAACAACCAATCGATTTCTGACGGCCAAGTGGCACATTCAATATTTAACACAGGTTGAGTGAAAAGTGTAACGGGCAATTGTTCACTCCCCAAGACCATCACCACCACAGCTTGCACTCTCTCAGCACAGTTCAATGACTGTGTGAGCTAAGGGTGATTCAATTCCTTGTCGCTCCTAAAAATAGTCCTATAAAAGGAAGAATGAGGTCTGAGAGACAGGAGCTGGTCATACTACCATTTGTGTTACAGCTCTGCAAATCAAGTCCAGGATTTAGGAACTTGGAGTGCATCAGAGCTTTTGAAAATTGTATTCTGTGCTATGTGATCGATCATACACTGAGAAGACTGAATGGCCAATATGAACATTTGATAAACTTCCTAGGAAATGAAATATATCCCCCAGTTTCTGGACTACTGTTTTTGAATCTGATGCACGCAGTCAACAGTGACCTGGAAATACAGTAATTTGTTAGAGCTATATGCAGAGTTTTATTCAATTGACAAAGAAAGGGGAATATGAGCAAAGGAGAGTGAAAGAATATTTTATTGGAAACAATGCTCCAGATTCATCCAGAACAGTCATGCGGGAGATATATAAAACCATTACATATGGAATAGAGTTTTTGTGTTTCTCCCAAAGAAAGTAAAAATACAATATAACTTGTAATTAGTACAAACAAAACCGAGGTTAAATTCACAGTCATATATTGCCAGAATGATTCTAACAGGCTGAATGAAAAAGCTTATGTAGGCAGAATTTCAGCTAGCAGAAATATAAGATATTTATCTGAGTTACAAGACAGAAAGAATGACAGAACCACTAAATTCACATGCAGGTTTCTAAAATTAATTTTGTTTGTATAACGAGCTGCCAGATTGCCAACAGTGACTCTATATACTTCGGAGCCACAAAACTTCTCTCATATGGTGTTCTTATTCTCTTACAGAAAACAACTATTTTTTTTCTTGCTCCAAACATAATATTTTAGTTTTTTCTCACTGATTGGGTGAATCTTTGACCACGGGACCTTCCTGGTGGAAACACTGAGTGAGGATAGGAGGGAGAGGGGGGAGAAGAAGCACAAGATAATTTACATAAGTGCCTTGCAATTATTTCTCCTTAATTATGCATGCAGCTGGCTCTATTTTAAGCCATTGCACTGCGCACACAAGCACTAAGGGTATCTGTCACTCCATGTGTCAGGCCTTTAACATTCTCACCCACCTGCCTGAGAATCACAAGCAGCAACCAAAGAGGAGCAGTCAGGCTTGTGACCACCTGCCATTCATCAGCGCTGTCAGAATACTGCTGGTGCCTCTTCATATTTCTCTCATGTCGAGCCTTTTTTGCCAGTGTGTTCAAAACACCAGGTCCATATGCTCTTTTCTTCTAAGTTACTCTATGAACTTCTCATTCACTATCAAACTAAGCTGCCTAATTTTTTGAAAACACAGAGTCACAGAAATCTAAGCTGGTGGTTAAAAACAAGTTCAATTAGTGAAAAAATAATCACAGTTTTGTTTACATTAACAGAATAAAATAAAATAAATAATTATACATTAAAATTCAGCTTGAATCTGCTCTCAAATGGCACTCCTGCACTCTTTTTTTTTTCCTTCCTGGAAAAGATTCTAATTTTTGTCCCAGATGCTTTGTTCAGATACATATTGATGAAATGCTATATTTGTCCAGGCTTTCAGAGCATGGGGAACCTTATCTTTGGTAGAAAATAATAACTCAGTTTCAGCAGTGCTACGTAGAGATGCTCAGGAAAATCAGGATCCTTCCTGAATGCAAGGCAGCACCTGGAAAACTCTGCCATCCACAGCACAAGGACACATACCACAGCCATAAAATACAAGCATGGTAAATATGAAGCTTTCTAATAATTCCTGGCTCTGCTATCTCCACTGAACAATAAAAAAAAAAAACAAAAACAGAGAGAAGACACTCTCATTCCCGCCTGGCAGCCCAGCACTTCACTTCTGCGCTACCACATCTGCTCACAATTTCTTTATGTGGATGTCTGCCTTGCTCACTGTATCCTGCCTGATGCCTGCAACTTCTCTGGGGCAAAATATCTCATAAGGACATTGCTCCCCTGGCCTCAGTATGAACAGTGGTCATGATGACTCAACATGAAAATGTGAAGAATGGTTAATAGTCTAGAAGTGTCAGGTACACCTAAGATAATTCAAATAATTGTCTATTTCCTAATGGGATACCCTACAAATCCTTTCGCTAGAAGCCAGGGTCTTTTCACGTGGAATTCCTATGTGTGGACTTGTTTTTTGTAATTTGCATCATTATCCATGCTATTTTCCTAGAAATACCCCATGTTTGGGAAATCAGCTTGTGACAGCCTCATACTCACTAATAGCAAGGTACCATCACTACCTTCTCTCCTCCTCTTTCCACTCTTCCTCTCCTCTCCTGCTTTCTCCCCAAAAATGAAAAGAAATGGTAACAGCTGAAAAAAACAGGACTTTTGTCCCTTCTTATCATGGAAACTTATTTTAATTTCAAACATCATTATTTGTGTTTCATTTAAACTGTGGTTGTGAAGCTATGAACTCAACTTTTAATTTGTGCTAAAACTGACACATAGTCAATGTTGAATACAATAAAACACAAGAGGTCCTCAGATTGCACTAAATTATCATTACAGGCCCCAACCATGTCATAGACATTAGATAGGATGCTAAAACCAACATTTCATTTGGTGGCACATGTCAAAAAATCATTTCACCTAGTTTTAAATTTTTTCTTGCAACGTTGCTGTGAAAAGTGTTGTACCTGCCTTTGGTATTTACAGAGAAACATGGGGAAGAGTAAAGGGTTAGTTTTTATCGCACAATAAATTGTTAAAACCATGCATGTACCACATAGGTCAATAATTGCTACAGCATTCACCACTGAAAGTCATTCATTGACATAAACAAATCTAAGGGGTTGCAGAAAAACAGTACACAGACTCATCAAACACCTTGTTCTAACAGCTATTTTTGAAGCAAAGGATATAGGCTATTAGAGTTCAGTAGATTATAAAACCACGCAAAATCCACTCATTCATGGAGATAAGATTTATTGAATCACTAGGACACATTCCCCATGTTCTTTTAAGATATTTCATAATGACACTGACAGATGAAAGGCTTGGATGCCTGGCTCCTTACCCCATAACACTGCCAATACTCCAAAATTTATCAAAATGACAATTCAAAGCTATTTGCCCCTAGTTATTATAGAAGGGTCAGTTGGATTTTACACAACTCATCTTAAATGATTGATGAAAGACACTGGAAAGACCGTCTCCATTGTCTTCCAAGTATGCAATGCATTGCTCCAAGCTGAAATGCGAGACTCATCTCGAGATGCAAAATACACTTCATAAAAGTTATTGATAAAACACAGGCCGTGGGCAAGTCTCATTATTTTTTGCTAATAACATTAAACCTATTCTCTTCCTCTGAAATGTATGTGTATCTGAAAGGATGTTTGAGGAGGAAACAGAAGAGGGGTTGGTTACAGATGAAGGTTACACTGGAGTTGGAGAACTGTTCAATGCAACGGTGCTGCAAAGAATTCAAGCTGTCAAAACAAAATGGTATTGATCTCGCTAGATTATTTATTATTCTTTAAAGATCATCAAATAATAGAATAGTTTGGGTTGGAAGATCATCTAGTTCCAAAACCCCTGCCACTGGCAGGGACACCTTTCACTAGACCAGGTTGTTCAGAACTCTATCCAACCAGTCCGTGAACACTTCCAGGGATGGGGCACCCTTAACTTCTCTAGGCAACCTGCTCCAGTGCCTCAACACTGGAATTTCTTCCTAATATCTAATCCAGACTTACTCTCTCTCAGTCTTAAGCCATTCCTCCTTGTTCTATACATGCTCTTGTAAATAGTGTCTCTCCATCTTACTTGTTCTGGACTGGAAACATATATATATATAAAGGACACTGTTTGAAAATATTTTGGACATATGTAATATAGAAGGTAACATCTGAAGCCACTGGAATCCTCTCTTCTACACCCTTTGTACAACATCAAAAAGACCAAAGCACAAATTACTTCTTTTCCTGAGATTTTCTCTCTTTTCTTAATAAAGTTAAGGCCCAAGTAGAATGCAGGCAGTTACATGGTTAATTACACAACCACAGAGAACACAATTCAGCTTAAAAGATCAAAATAGGAAAGCACCTTTTGTACTTACACAACCTCACTTGCCAACACCCCAGTCTGATCCTGAGGCAAAGGTCTGCAAACAGAGCTGGAAATCATTTGTGTTTGCGTTCCTAGCAATGCTAACAGCATGTAGTTGAGAAGAAACAACAGTTTCATAGGCCTGTTGTTGGTAGGACTTTGTTTGGGTTTTCTTGTGGGTTTTGTTTGTTCATTTTTAATACACAGAAAATAGTAAATTTCACAAAGAAATTAGCTATCTTCATAACTTTCTTGAAGCTAATCCAAATACAGCACATTTCTTGTCTCTGAGAGTCTTCATCACCTATACTCTTAGCAGATTCAAAAAACCATAAACTATTCTACAAACAACAGAACGCCCTAGGTCACTTTTACCTACTTTCCTGCAACATAATCTTCAAAATTCCTTTTATTTTTTCATGATATTTTTGTGATCTCTTTTGATGCTGAAAATGTTATTTTCTTTTCTTTCCTGGGAGGAACTGCATTTTTAATCAGGCTTCCCAGAAAGAGCTTTTGCTGATCTTAATGTGAAAAGAAATCTATGGGGAAAAAAAAATGCCCAGGAAATATTACTTCAGAATGACAGAGTTTATTTGACAGCACAGAAGATGAAAAGGCTTGGGGTCCTTAAATCCTCTCTTCTCTACAGACCACAGAAGAGTGTTTGGAAAGCTGAACAGTGAAATATGGTTATGCCTTGAGACTGCTTGGCTTCTCCCACCCATCACAGGAACATCTGGAGAAATGCAATTAAAGCACAAGCAGCTGCAAAGCCCCCACTTGCTAATCTGAATTGTTTCATTGTCACCTTGTGCTCCCTCACTGGCTGCTGCATCTACTGAGTGACCTGCATTTTATAAACCAATTCTCAACTGTGTTGCATTATCATACAAATATTAGACAGCAGTAGGCTCACTGGTCTGTTAACAGAACGGGCAGGTGTCAATGGGATGACCTGCTGTCTGTTGAGTGAGCCAAATACAAGTCCTATGTAACAACCAGACACCCAAGCCGTGCCCCAAAGCAGTTAGGGAACTCATGCATGACTTGGGATTCGACAATCTTGTCAAAAATCTGTCAGTTCCCTAATGAGAGGCACTGCTTTATTCTGCTGGTGTGCATGGTGAGCAATCACTTATGCAGGAAACCATAAATCTGAGCACAATATTCCAAGCAAATATACTTAGATTGCTGGCATTCACAAAAAGACAGAATAATACAGTTAAGAGCACGTAGCACAGGGTAACACAGCACAGTTCAAGCTGCCCTAAAAAAGCCAGGCCTAATCCTATTTGATGATGTTTACAGTCACAGAATCACAGATTGGTTAAGGGTGGAAAGGGCTTCTGGACCTGTTTAGGAATTGTGAAGACAAAACTTCTTTAAGTTTTTGGTGTGTCAGGGAAGTGCTCTGCAGCTCCTAATCAAACTGCAGTGGTTCAGGTGTTTGCACTTCACGTATCTCATCCAGGTGGAGAGGAAAGCCATGACCTTCAGGTACCACTCAGCTGACATGTTATTGCAGACACACAGTTCTAGTGGGGGCACAAGGGCTGTAGTGACCTACGGAAGCTCATTTTGCAGAGTGAAGGCCTACAGTGGCACCGCTGGCAATGCCACCCATCGTCACCCACCGCCAAGCACCGACCTGGCAGGTGCACTACTGGCCTTCACTGGGGCAGCAGCATGCATTCATCAGCACTAACAGGTAAATCATATGAGACACCAAAAAGAGAGAAGAAAATAACAAAGTGAACTCCATGAAGTGTTCCAAGATCAAACAACAGTAGGTCAGTGTCTCTCATCTTCCCTGCTGTATCAGAGATGTTTCCCAATGACTCAGATTACAGCACAACCTATTTAGCACAACGCCTCAGGAGAAAGCCAAATTCACTTCTATTCCCTACTTCCTTCAGCAACATCACAAGGTTTATTGATGCTATTATTCTATTGAAAAAACAGGATCATGAAAGACTATGGAACTGCTACAAAACTTCACCTTCTGCACCTCTCAACTCTAGCAATTTGTCATTTTCTTGGGTGTCATTTTACTTGTGTTTACCTCCTCACCAGCTACATATATGAACATTTTAAAAACTGTATTACAAGGAATATGATTAACAGGTGAAATCTCAGTTGTTTAATTCACTAGTAAATATCTTCTGCTATTGAATAAGCATGAATACTAATGAAAAATGAAGTCCCTTTTAAACATCAGTTTAAAAAACAAGTAACTCTTTATTTTATGGATGATTGTGAAACACTGATGGCTGACTATGAAACACTGAAACTGCCCTTATCTCTCTCAACTTTAAAGGGTAAAGCTGCCTGCCTCATTTCCCATTTCACCAGCAAAATAGTTGACAAGTCAGTAGTTTATCACCTTGCTGTGGAACCTCCCTTAGGTTTGTCACAGATTTAGTGCTACTTGGAGGAGTTGCAGCACACTGCTTTTGTGGAGTGCCTTTGAGAGAAGAGTTACTGGTTCAGAATGCAATATGAAAAATAGGACTTGGGAAGGACCCTCTGGAGGAAGTCACATCAAGGAAGATCTGTGTAGGATCAAGTCATGACGTCAGTCACAGCAAGGCACAACTTCCAACACAATCAGCCTCTTTGGAGAAATAGGCTGTTTTGGGAAAGGATTCCTGCTTGCTGTAATACAGAATTGTAACACAGAACACAGAACCTAGATTGCTCAGATAGAAAAAAAAAAGGCTTTAACAGAGAATCTTCTAGGGACAACAAACAATGGATTTTCCTGGAAAATAAAACTCAGCTGGTCTCTGCATTTAAGGCAGGTGAGATTCGGGTCACTAGAGCTGAACTTGCCCCTGTGCTGCACCAGCTCCAGCTTTATCTCTAATCCAGAAGGCTTTTACCTGTGACTTTTGAGCCTTCACGAAACCATAGCTCCAGAACTCAAGCACCCTCCGTGTCCTTGGGTATACAATTGAAAGGAACATCTGAAACCCACTGTGTGTGACCCCAGCAATCTGTACCAACAACAGATACTACAGATACCTGTGTTTTACCCAGACAGAACTGCTTCTGGACCTTGCAGGGCTCTGTTCTCAACAGACACAATGATTATTTCAGGAAAATGGAAGTGCCCGTGAGGTTCTGGAGATGGGCTTTAGCGAAGAAGTGACCAGGGTTGGAAGGTCAGTGATAAGGCTTTAGATGGAGAAACATGTTCTCAAAGCTACCTGGAAAACCAGGCTTTCATTTCAAGGCCTAGAGACATGCCTGGAGCAGCTCAAAAATTGCCCTTTTTCACTTTATCTTCTTACAGCATGAGCACAAAAGTCCTGAGGCAGAATCTAAGTTTATACAAAGATGGCTCACAGTGCACCATGAGAAATAAACCTTGGTCTTGCCACGAAATCAAAACTATGAATAAAACAGATGTGACACAGGATGTTACCCCACAGGAAAAATCAATGCACCAGTTTAGAGACTAGGAAAAAAAATTCTGAATTATTAGCTTGAACTAACACAGGAGATTAAAAGGCACTTCTGTGTTAGTTGTAAACTAGTTTGGATAAGAGTTTTCGTTTAGGTACTTTGCCTGCTCTTCCTTCTGATAATTCTCTTGATGTGACTTTAATAAAATCTAGTCTGATGGTCCTATTATTTTCCTTCCCTTGAGCATTTTAATCTGAACCCCAGCCTGCCATCCCCAGGTGCTTCTGGGGAAAGGGATGAGAGTTATGATAAAAACCATGTTAAGAGACAAGATCATACTTCAGATCTTTGCAGATGGGTTTTATCTTTGTAGATGGGTTTGACTATCACAGCTACTTTGGAACTGATTTTAGAGGTAGGAACAAGGCATTTTCTGTCCCTTCTTGATGAAAAGTTGTGTTCTCCATTCAGATGAACATCTCAAGTTAGTCGGCTTTTTCTTTTCTAACAAGCTCTTTCCTCCTGTTACTGGACTCTAGAGAGCTCTTGTTTTCCCCTTTGCTTGCACTAGGATGCTCTTGCTCCTTCATTCCCATTATTGGGCTGATGTTTCCCTTGTTCTCATTCAACCCAAAACCCAGACATAGTATGAATGCCAAAGGCCTAGGAGTTCACTACAGCAAGAGGTGTTTAATGGCTAACACACATGTTACAGTGCAACAGTTAGGACCAAAAGCCCCTTCCACAAAACAGTAAGAATTCAAGAACAAGGGCTCGTAACATCTTGTGCTCATTTGGCCTGGGTATGGACAGCACAGACAATACTGGTTTGGTCACTAAACTTAGCACCAATGTCTTCTTTTGCTTACCATCTAGACTAAGGTCTGGCAAAAAAAAAAAAAAAAAAAAGATGAAAAGAAGTTCTATTTCTTATCTTCCGATACAAAAAATGAGGTGTGCTGTGTCTCCCTGTGCACTCACAGCAGATGGCCTGATAGCAAAGAGCAGGAAAGGTAGTTTTTGCCCAGCCTGGCTGTGCCTGAGAGCGGGAGAGTGGAGCAGATGTACAATGGGAAGATGCCATTGGCTTCAGTAGGCTTAGGATTAGCCCCTTAGGCCTCTCATCAAACTCTAGTCCAAGGCCTTCACAAAAACCTGAAAATTATGACTGCTCAGAGGAGAAACCCCTGCCTTTGCTACAGCCTAGATCTGGGACTTGTCTCCACTCAGTTTGATCATTCTTATGGGATGACAGTCATTGCTTTCTCCACAGGACACTATACTTCAAACCAAAGTAATGTACTGCCTTCAGTTACACTAATGCAATCCCCTCTGATTTATTTCTTCTACCATTTCAGTCAACGTCTCAGCGAGTCATCTACTTACCAGCTGCACATCTGCTTGACAGCTTTAGGGATCTTTCTCAAGCAATAAGTCCTGAATGTCTTTCCAGGGTCTTATGCTCCAGCTCTTTACTGTTTAGAGGATATTGCTCTATTTATCCTCAGCTTCATAGTCCTCTTAATGTTTATCTACCAGCACTGCCATCTTTCAAGCCAGTGTACTTACAGATAAGGCCTTCTGCATCTGATTACTGGTCCAGTTATTTGCTGTTTGGTCCTCTATATTTAGATGAATTTTACATGTTTGCTGGCTTCATTTCCACACACTATTATCCTTGTCAGAGACAGAGAATAACAGTTGCAATCATAACAATGATCCTGTAGCTGGCCCCACTAACATTTTGCTAATTCTGCTTCCTGCTCATAGTCTTGTAGTTATGACATTCAGATTAATACCAGCTTGCAACTTACAGTAGAAGGGAAGGATAAGCTGCACTTTCACCTATTGAGGGTTTTTTATTATTTCAGTAGAGATATTTATTCTCTTTTAAACTTGATATTTCTCCTGATAATAAGATAATTACTATCTAATTAAAAGTGGACACAAGGTTTTGGTTTGGGGTTTTTTGGTGGTTTTTTTTCCCCAATTATATTTCACTTGCATGATTTATCTGAGGTAATTTCTCCACAGGAAAATGTTTGATTATAAAATAAACCCTGCAGTGATCAGACCCAGCTACATTCTACTGCAGTTTCATTCTGTTTCTCTTATTGGCTTGCACTTCTTAGAACAAATAGAAAATTCTAGTTTTCTTTCAACATCCCCATCCCCAGCTTACATAGCCCTTTGGCAAGCCAATACCTCAGTGTCCTGGTGTACTCACTTGCAGGTGAAGTGAGAACTACAGTGCATTTGTCTTGCAGCTGCTCAGTGTTCCCTACCTAGGGAGGGGCTCTACAAATGCACAGCACTGCTGCCTGGAGAGGGAACCTGACTGTCCAAATCCTCAAGACTCGATCTAGTGTGTCATTGTCTGTTTTCAAGCTGGAACTGTGTCTTTCATTACACTAAAGGTCTCCCTTCCCATTAATCTTGTGGAGCAGCTCTCCTCTCCAAGCTCTGCTGCCCACAATTTGTGATTCCTTATTGTTGATCATCCGTCACAAGTAAAATCAGTTCTAAGCACCCCATTACTCACATATTTAGAGATGTCAAAGCAAGGCCTCCATGCAGCTCCCAGAGCACTTTAGAATTCCCTTCTGCTTTCCCATCAAAAAGGCAAAAAGGACACAAGCAGACAGCATCTTATTTGAACGTACCAGGGATGTGGATTTCCTTATACAGAAAGTTATGAGGAGAAGCAAGGCAAAAAAGGCAACTATATAATACAGTTACAATTAATGACGCATGAACATCACAAAGTTCAGCTGAGCAAGGACCCAGTCCTGGGTTCTTCAGGTGACTTTTTCAGCACCAATACACGAGGAGAATTTTCCTTGAAAACCCTCTATGGAAATGAAGACAAGTTTCCTTTCTCATATTGTAATTTATATTAGACCACTGTGCACAGCACTAAAGGACCTAGAAACAAGAGCTTTCTTTTGCTCAGCCTGGTCTTCAGTTTGGTTTAGGGACCATCTCCATAGACAGTTATGACATGTGTACATACAATTATGTCCTGATGAGATCAGGGAAACTGGAAAACTTCTGGGAAAAAAAGTTACTAATATGAGGTGTTTAAAGAAGTTTCATATATTTAATAACCCATTATTGGGATAAGTCTCAGAGAGGGTTGTGAAGCTCATCTCTAAATAGCATCTCTGAAAACTTTGCATTCACACATTTAGTATTAAATAGGAAAGTATGATCAATTGGTCTCCAGGGTCTATCCACTAATGGATTCCTTTTCCAGCACAGGATTGCTCTAGCTCATTCATGCACTCATTCATTCATTCATTCATTCACGCTGCAGTTGCGCAAACAGACTCTGTAAACAAAAACTCTTCACCAGCAAACTCCCACCGTGCTAGCAATATTAAGTGGTAGGAACATGAACACCCTGCAGAGAAGCAGAGGCAAACAGTTCACTGATATTTCTCTTTCCTCTTATCAGTACAGTTGATCCTGCTTTACAACCGACGTAAAGATAGGTTACACTGGTAATAAACCTTGATACATTAAATCTCCATACAGACTAGTTGCTGAAGGCTTAGTATCAGTCATAATTATTATCCATAAAATGTTATTGAATCAGATCTTAAAAGTTAATGCTGCTTTGTTCCAAGAGATAAAGGACAGTAGGCTGGCAAGGCAGGGAAGGAAACATTGGGTTTTTGATCAATCTTTGTGTGATTTAAAACCTTAACCGCAAAAGGGACTCAGCACTTCAAATATTACCCCGAATCCCACAAACTGGCCAGGCTGAGTCCTGTGGCAAGTGATTACTCAGAGGATGTTTTATCTTTGAACTTGATACCAGCACCCAGATGGAGGATGTTTTTGAACTCGGGACTGGTGAATGCTTCCCTTTCAAGACAGATTGCAATGTGCTCTCACTAGATAAATTGCCCCAGTACCAAGGGCTCTCCTATGCTGCAACTTCCCGCCTTCCATTTGAGGCCTTGCTGTTCACAGCACCGTCTTCAAAAATGGGTGTTTGCTTTCACAGCCCTCACATTAATACAAGATGCAAAGCAGGAGCCCTGAAAGAAGGTATCAGACAAATGGCTAATGGAGCACATAAGCTGTCCTACAGCTAATAAAGACTGATATCCTTCCTGTCCATAGAAACAGAGGGATTTGGATAGGCTGGATTGATGGGCTAAGGCCAGTTGTGTGAGGTTCAACAAGGTGAAGTGCTGGGTCACAGTACTTGGGTCACAACAACTCCACACAGCACTACAGGCTTGGGGAAGAGTGGCTGGAAAAGTGCCCAGAGGAAAAGGACCTGTCTGACAGCAGCTGAACATGAGCCAGCAGTGTGCCCGGGTGGCCAAGAAGGCCAGTGGCATCCTGGCCTGTATCAGCAATAGCGTGGCCAGCACAACTGGGGAAGTGATCATCCCCCTGAACTAAGCACTGGTGAGGTTGCACCTTGAATGCTGTGTCCAATTCTGGGCCACTCACTACAGGAAAGACATTGAGGTGGTGGGATGTGTCCAGAGAAGGGCAATGGAGCTGAGGAAGGATCTGGAGCACAAGTCTTATGAGAAGCAGCTGAGGGAGCCAGAGGTGTTTGGCCTGGAGCAAAGGAGGCTCAGGTGGGACTTTATCGCTCTCTACCTGACAGGTGGTTGTAGCCAGGTGGGGTTCAGTCTCTCCTCCCAGGTAACAGGAGAGGACAAGGGGAAATGGCCTCAAGTTGCACCAAGGAAGTTTAGATACGATATTAGTAAAATTTTTTTTACCAAAAGGATTATCAAGCATTGGAATAGGCTACCCAGGGAAGTGGTGGAGTCACCATCCCTGAAAGTGTTCAAACGAACATGTAGGGACATGGTTTAGTGGTGGACTTGGCAGTCCACCACTTTGAACTGATGATCTTAGAGGTCTTTTCCAACCTACACAATTCCATTATTTTATTCAGCTTTCTGCACTCACAATATCAACCCAGCTCTCCCTTCCATTTTCATAGTACAATATTGCAACAATTTGAAGCCATTAGTCATCTCTGCAAAGAGCCAAGAAAAAGACAGGGACAACATAAGGTGGGAAGGACCAAAGTGGACCACTGTGTGTCCTCTCCACCAAAAACCATAATTCTTTCCAGACAAAAAGAAACCTTGGCTCCTATTTAAAATGAGTCTCATCTCCTCCCTTCCTTGGTTACTTAGCAAATACTAATTATGACATGAGCTGTCCTGTAAAGTGAGGAAAGATTTTTAAAGTTCACCACAGGGTCTAGTTTTCAAAAGAAAGAAACAGGTTCTGACTTACGTGCCAACTCTCAGCCAGCTCTGACTAGATTCATTCTCTGCCTCTGTGATGCATCTGTTTTGCAAAGCAACCATTAAATTTGGAAGCTTTATGGAATGCAACATTTTTCAAATCTAAAAAGTATGCCAAAGACATCATGCAGAAGGGTAATAAGAAATACTTGCAGGGAGACCTATTCTAAATTGTCTACACATAGATAAGGCACAGAATTCCTTTCCTTAAAGATTTTATTAACCTTTTGCTGATGGAAGGAGATTACTGATTGAGAGCTGGATGAGGTCAGTGCAGCAATTATATTTTGAATCCTTTTCAAACAAGGCTCTTGTACAACGTAAGAAAACGTTAACAAAATGAATTGTTACTTAAAACATGTCTTTTAGAAGAATAATTAACCCATAATAACTATTCCAGCCTCCTCTCCAGCCTTGAAAAGTAATCCTTTCTCATTAGTTTCAAGTTTAATTAGCATCAATAATGAAATGTCCCTCAGAAATAACCACTGCATCACACTCTCTAATGCTGACCTACACTGCCCTAGAAAGGGAAAGGCCACAAGGTGATGTCTGAAGATGAGGCTTGGCAGATCACAGATGCTCCCAAAACTAAGAAGTAAACAATATTGCAAAAACTGTGGAATGTGACAAAACCAGGATTATTTAAAGACAAGTGTCACAAACACAGTGTGGAGCAGAGAAGACTTGGAGGCAGTTTTGCCAATAACGGCTGCAGCATTTCCAGCAAGTTATCAAGCCTCTCAACTCTAATTTCTTGTTCTTTCTTGGCCTTTTGGCTGAAGTGCAGAGAGAGAGACATCACTGTGGAGTATATTCTATATGAGAAAATTCTATTCAGCACTTGCAGTCTAACATAATCAAATAATGCTTTTTCCATCCCTGGCTTCTATGATCTCTCTGTAAAATAGATATAATAATGCCTAGCATTGTCACCAGGATGATAAGGCTTAAAGTACTTTGAGAATCCAACATGAAAGAGGCTATAAAAAGCCCAGACACTGTGATGCATCTGAGATGGCCCATTACTTAATGGGCCAGTAGAAACAGCAGGTGAATGCCAATGCACAAGTTGTGATTAGAGATTTGCTGCAACTTGCAGAGCTCTGAAGGATCACCACAGATTTCTAATAGGTGAAGTCACGGATATTTAGCTGCATTTCACCAGCACTACAGCATCTGCATTCAGAGGAACCATGCAAGCCGTTAAAACCAAGCTGGAAGGAAAACTTTTTTTAAAAGAGTATGACATATGGAGAAACACCCTCTCCAATATGTCTGCTCAGACCAGTATTACCTCTTCCTCGCAGACATCAGGAAATACACAGCACAAGAATCCCCACAGGGCCATCTCACACTGCACTCCCACCTTCCCCACTGCCCCTGCTTTTTCCCTCCTTGCACTCACCACCAGGTTCTCTCTGCTCTTCGCCTTACAGAGAGCCTTCTGCTCCCCCTCTGCCCAGCCTGCAACTTGAAGATAGAGTCATGGTTTTCTTTCATCATATTGGGAATAAGTAGGTGTTCTTGCAGAGTTTGTAGTGTAGCCACAGTTGGCAGCAAGAAGTTGCATGTTAGGAGTTGTTCAGCTGTCAGTCACAGAGAGGTACAGTTTGCCCAGAGGCAGGGGGGACCAACCAGCACCAGAGAATGTATCATGTGCCCATGTCCCCCATTTTGAAGTGTGCTGTGGCCTCCCTCTTGAAAAACGTCAGTGAGTTTCAGAGCCACCTAACAAGCACAGAATGGGGGATATATAGTAGGTGTGTCGGGAAGCTTGTAATCCTGGAGTATCCCAGCCAATGGAGAAATGGGGAGGGACCAGGGATATGGGCAAAGGGGATGAAAGAGGCTGCGACTTCCATTGAGTTGGGAGACCTCACTGAGGTTTGTTCTGTGACCTCCCTCTTTTATTTGAACAAAAGTGTATTTTTTTTAGATAGCTGTTCTGTCTCCTGGCTATCCAGTACCTGGATTTTCTGAATAATCACAAGGCTTCATAAGATATGAAACCAGAAAGAGTTGCTTATCAGTAAGGAAATGGGGAGAAGCTTGCAGAAAGAAACTGCACCACTTTCTTTCTGCAGTACATTACTACAAGGGAAATTCCAGTCTGAAATGGATTCAGCATGTGTCTTTGTTCGAGCAGGAAAAGTAGCTCTTCTGCCTTGATGTAAACACTGGAATGCCACTGAAAGACTCTTGATATTTGCAAACTGAACTGAAGAGTTTCTAGGGACAAGTTGTAAAGGGCTGCCCCACACTTCTAGAACCATCTAGTTACAAGGTTCATGCCTAATATCTCCACTTTGCCATGTGTAATCCACGAAGAAACAAGCAAGCCACTGAAGTTTTTAAACAATCTCAAATCCCCCATTTTGTGCAAATTTCTGATACTTCAAGTAGGAAAGCATAAAGGATAAACCTTCCTCCACTGCGATGTGTTTTCCATTCCCAGGACAGGCAGTGCTCAGTTAGCTGGGCAGCACCCACCAGCCAACACCTGCAGCTCCTCACTGCAAATGGAGATGGTTCCCACCTGCAGCTGCCAAAAAGCACCATGGGCACCTGGTAATGGGCAAAGGGGTCACAGTCCATCCCACCTTCCCGTTTTGTGGGACTACAAAGCTGCACAAAGTATTCAAATTACAAATCTAAATTTGACAATTCGACTTCAAGATGTGTGCTGTTTTAAATAGTCAAAGTCAGGGCTCATCATTTTTCAAAATAAAACAGAAACTGAGTCTCTTGTAGTATCATACAAAACTGTAAGTTTACTATCACTGGAAGTGAAGGAAATAGCAGTCACGTGATTATTAACTGCAGAGATGGGGATAAATCAGTATGGTAGGCTTTTTTAGCTTTTCCCTTAGAAATCTCAGAGTTCAGACTGCATCTGGTTCTTAGAAAGCAAAAGCACTAGTAATCCATAAAAAAGGCACCTTCTACCAACAGAGTTCAAAAGCAGTTAAAACTACCCTTACTTTGCAAAGGAAAGTATCTGCCACAAAGGGAAATATTTAGTTTCACAAGACATGTCAATGGCAGAGCTGTGTATACACAGCTCCTCTTCTGAGCCCCTCATTCCTCCTGTGATTCTCTTCTCCTCCCTGCTCACTCTGTGCCAGAGTCACTGACGACAGACTCAATACTGCAAGATAATTAAGCTGGAAGTCAAAGCAGAACTCCATTCTTGCAGCGACCTTCTGAAGTCCTTTGGGAAAAGAAATGCCTGTTTTTAGAAACTTGTCTGAAGTCAGTTTGGAGCCAGCCACCAGCTCTTTCTATCGGATGCATTCAGAACACTTCAACCATGTTATACATCCTACTTGACTAGCAAGTGAAGGTGATTCTCCCTCACTACAACTGACATAGTTTATAGCTTCTTAAAGCAGAGATATCTAAGTCCTATCTGTGCTGTTACAGGGAATTTCTGAGCAGCCATGCTAAGCAGGATAGTGACAACCATGACGCTACTCAGCCGCCTCAGTCATAAATCAAAATACTCATGTAAATTGGACTTTAGTCTCAAAATGTGTTTCTTGCCTAAATATTTAAACACATAAATAACCTCCAGCCATTCCAGCTTGTCATTTTAAGCTTTCTGACATTTATTGTTCGCAAGAAAAGAAAGGTCAGACTTATCAAATCTGCATTTATGCTTCCATGACATTTTTCTCCAACCAAATCTTTCTGAATTAGAGAAGCAAGACAAATGTGGCACATTTCATAACAGACCTTTGTCAGCTCAGCACTGCAGTCTCAGCAGCCCTGTTGAGCTCAGAAGGGCTTCTGAGGAAATAGATTCTGTGTCTCAGTGGGTAAAAAGAGATTTGGAAAACAAGCAACCTGAATCTCTGCTTGACGTTAGGCAAATCACTAGTGCCAAAAAAGTAGATTGCCTAGTTTGAGTACTCTAGTTCTGGGTAGTCCAAGTGGATGCTCTGGTGTGAGAATCAGTTGCAAATGTCCAGGCATAGTGTGGAATTTGCTGTCATTTGGGAAGCAACTTGGACTCAAAACACCATCACTTCAAATGAGTTAGCACTGATGTACTGAAAAGGTGATACCTTCTTTACTAAGATGAGGTTCCTTTAGTTGGAAATTTTGTGAGTAAGTGCTAAATACTGCCAATCTCCCCTCACCTTTTCTACTTTTTTTGGCTAATTCACAAACATTTTCACAAACACAGATTTTATTTCCTATCATGTAGTGTTCACGTGAAATGTGCAGTGAACCAAATGACCAGATTACTTCAGGATCTAATTCAATCAGACCCTACAAAACTGCCTTTGCTTTTGAAGAGTGTCTCTGCTTTTGTATAATAAAGCACTTAAGTGTCCCAGTGCACTTCTTTGCTGTAGGTATTTATTCCCTGTTTTTAAGGATGTGGAAATAAAGCACAGCAAGTTTAGAGAAAACATATTTTTAAAAGGTGCCATAAATGTTCATTCAAACATAATAAACTGTTACTTGTGTCCCTTTTGGTGTTTGTTTATGGCTATTTTACTGAACACACTTATGAATAAGAACATTCATAAGAACAATGAGCCTAAAAGCAAACAAAATTTGCAGAGAACAGACCTAGAAATCATAAACACATTGTGCATAATCCCGACACCCACAGCAACACTGCCTAACTCTGGGAAAACAAAATACATGTGATCACAGCACGCTTTCTGTGAACCACTCAAAGATTGAGCATAATTTCTAACGTTATCTGCCAAATAACTAGCAAAAAATTAACAAAGTCTGGTGGCTTTATTGTGAAAGCCTGGTGGCTTTGCAAGCCAAATTTTTGTGATCAGCACAGAAACAGTGTTCAAGACACCATGAGTCAAGAGAGTCATAGGCTACGAGTTTTCCTGAGTTTTCTTAGTGCTGATGGAGTAGTGAAGTGACTTGGACAGGAACAGGTAGGACAGCAGTAGGATCAAGCATCATGCTGCCCATGAAGTCAGGCAAGCTCATCACTAGGCAGTTGGTTTCCTCTACAAGAGGCATTTAGAGTTCAAGAATAGGCACTGTGGGCTGACTAAATCCACACTTCTGGAGAGCACCAGTGATTGGAGGTCTAGACAGAGGTGCTACAGACCTAATAGAGCAAGAAGGATGAGGAAAGGTGCTCCTAAGCACACTCGTGATTCACTGTAGTTTAGCAACTGGTAATCAGCATGCAGCACACTGGCACCCATGACAATCCAAGGGTAGAAAAGGAAAACCTTGATTTGCACTAGTCCATGTCTAGAGTAAACTCAGGGGCAACTCGTGCTCTCCTGAAGCTTTGGAGTGGCAAAGCTGGCCTGTTGACTGAGGCAAAGAACAAAACCCCAGCAGAAAAGAGCAAAGCCACTTGCACCACAACTGAAACCTTTTAGAAGCCCTATGGCAACGTCTCAGCCTTATCCACCAAGTTTTGCCTCTGCTTTATCAGAAGAGCAAGATCAGATCTCAGATGTGGCATACAGTTGAGGATGAGAAGAAAACAGAGAGTAAATGCAAAGCGACTGATGTCTTTTACCAGTTTTCTGCTCAGTACGGCACAACTCCAAACACTGTCCTTTGAAGGCAGAAAAACAAAACCGAAAAATAATAAAAGAAAAATGTAACTAAGAGGCCTTGATTAAATGCTGCTGGTACCTCTAAAATATGCAGAAATAATTCTGTGGACTTTACCGCAGTCAGATTTCAGCTTGGAGCTCTGATTTTCATTTACAAAATGCCTACTTTCAAAACATTTTTATCTAGTCTGAAGTTCTTTCTAATCTTTAGGCAAAGGGTTCCTTCTGCAAATGAGTTGAGGTGTGTAGTAGCAGTACCCTACAGATGTAAAGCCTAATTGCCTCAGCATTATAATAGCATTGGTACATAGTGAATGCAGAGTTTCAGGGAGAATACATGTGGCAAGTTAATAAAATTTTAGATGAAGGCTACAGTGCAGGAGTAATATTTCGCCTAGCCAGAGGATGAAAAGTTATGCATTGCTATTTAAAAAATATAATTGGAATGTTAAATCTATTTCATGAATGAAAGTACATTGACCTTTAGAGGGAGGAATGACTCATTTTCATCCCTGTATGCCCCTTCTTAACATATGCTTCCCACCTTTGCATATGTAAGTAGCAATTAGTTCTCATGGGAAGTTATTTTATGGCCATTTCAGCTTATTAAACTTCCTAGGTAAACTGACAAGAAACCCAAGAAACCTATTAAGCAACATCTGTGGGTCAGGTGCCCTATAGTGAGTGAACTGGTTACCTTTAGCACTAACATGAAAAAAACCCCAAACGCCAATGCAGGATTTGGGTGGAAGGGTTCTGGATCACTGTGGAGCCCACGTGAGTACAGAGCACTCACTCTGGACTAACCTAAACCCCAGCCTACCCACACTGTATTATCTGCAGGATGGATTTGCCAACAAGGCCCCAACAAGACTTCTGCACAAGACATGTATCCTATCTGATTGTGTAATTTTAGCCCAGCAGCAGAGGATTACTTGTGCAAGGGGTGATCAGTGCTAGTGCTCAGTCACTTCTTTAGTTGCCGGTACTCTGTACAAATGTTAGGATTTTTCTCCCAAGGAAGCTCAATAACCTCTCCAGAGTACCTGCTACAGAGACCCACTGTAGTTCAACACCATATAGCAAATCCTGTAATACCAGAATTAAATCTGATCTGGAATCCCCTGACAGTAATGTTCACACTACCTGTTTAATTCCCCATGGTAATGTACTGGTTTTGATTAAATTCTTTTGAGAACAGTTTCCTTGGAGGTAGGGTGGAATTCCCAGTCAAAACTAAAGCCATTGAGAACAGATCCAACAGCAACCTAGCAGTTGAGTTTCACCTAAACTATGAGAGATCTGCAACACTATGTTCCTGTCCAAGCTCACCTCTCCCTTCCTCTGCATTTTTTGTTGTGTGTTTTTCACAGAAATGAATGAAATTAATTTTTTTTTTTTTTGTCCCAGAGAAGCACTGGGGGAAAGATAAGAAGACAATATTCATTCCAAAAGCCTTTCCAAGAGGGGAAAACTCTCTTGTACCAAATTTTGAGAAGATCAAGCTGACACAAAAATGGTAGATGGGCTGAGGACCACAGTTTCTCTAAATGGAAGCATTTTCTTGCAGGAGGATATGTTCCCACAGGCATGAGTGTGAGAGAAATCTGGCATCAAGAGTATTTGCAGGAAAGCCCTATAGAAATTCCTGTGAACTTTATGGTTTGTCTGTAAAACAGCAGCAACCCATAAGTAGATCCTTTACTAGTTGTTCAGTAACAGACTGAGATAAAGTGCTTTATGCTTTGTGCAAACATGTTGCTAAAAAGGGAAAAGGTTCACTCCAGTTAAATTTATCTTTAAGCCAGCATCTGAGAGTATAACAGTTAAAGGCAATAAAGCATTATTTACA
The DNA here is from genome assembly GCF_003945725.1 of Corapipo altera. Classification (NCBI taxonomy): domain Eukaryota; kingdom Metazoa; phylum Chordata; class Aves; order Passeriformes; family Pipridae; genus Corapipo; species Corapipo altera. Next base: position 3,164,257 of record NW_020884931.1, read on the forward strand.
GGACACTGTTGTCAACCCTAAGGTCAATGGGAATTCATCCCCTTGCAATCTTTTTCTTATCCTAAAATATAATTCATTTGCCACTCATGTGGAGGATAATTTGGCAAAAATAATTTAGCAAGGTACTTATACATTTTCCTGGGAAGTACTGCAATCGTTGGCACCTCCAGCAGAAGAGACGAGAAAAAAAAGCCAAGTATGCCAACATAAGTGAAGCAGCTTTACATTGTTGATGAAAGGATTGTGTTGTTTGAAATCCATTTCCAATTAGCTTAACCAATGAAGGAAAGGCTAGGTTGCCTTAGGAAGGGCTTTAGTTAAGCCCTGTACACATTAGCTGCAATGGTGTCAATAATTGCTGGAATCTGCACTTAGGGGCTGGTGGATGCTGTTCATGCTGTTACCACTGTGTCAGCACATCCTGCTGTTGGCAGAGCTACACAGCACAAATTTAAGCCCAGCAGTGACACATGGTGTTCACACAGGCAGCACCTTAGCCAAGCAGTAAGAATGGATTTCTAATGTTGTTAAACAAACCCGCGTTACAAAAGCAGCGCAAAGCCACGTAACAGTGTGACTACACTAAGGTGTTACTGCTGAAAAAGCAGAGTTGCAATTTTATAGCGACACAATTTAAGCAACCTTGGTGTAGAATTCAGGAAGAGACCGGGATTTTTACAGATTATGAACAGCTGCCAGGAGAAGTTATCACTTTGATATCAATAAATGAGGTCCATATTCCTTCCCTCTGCTCCTCCTTTCCCTGCATCCCCTGTGATTGATTTTGTATGACTGTATTGCAGTAAGAACAGCAGAGCTTTGTCTCCAACACGATTTTACAGGAGCATAGCTTTCTACTGATCTGGAAAAACATGCATTTCTTCTCAACAGACACAGTAAAAGCCTGTGAGTTTTACTAGCTTTGGTTAAAGCTCCATCTGCACTGTATTCACAAGATCAGAGCAACTGTTAGTTCACATGTATACCCTTCACTCAGGTTAAAAACACACCTTCATACTTTAAGACAAATGCATGTCCTCCAGCTCCCTCATTGCTACAAGTACCTGAGTCAAGATGGCATTCAAAACTAAGGCCAAAGAAGGAGATCTGTAAATCAAAACAAGTGCTAATCACAATAAATTCCCCAAACAGAAAAAAAAGGAGACAGTAGGTTTTGATGTCTTTAATTTTTAATTATTCTTATTTTACGGCAATGGAGCAAGGCAAGACCTGCTAAAAGGTAGGGTGTGTTGGCCTCACCTAGCCACCTTGTGGTAGAGAGTAACACCTCTGTGTTATCCCTGCCAGATCGGACACGGGAAGAGCAAACCTGGGTACCTCACTTCAGCCACAGCTGTAGGACTGACTCACACCCAGCCTGCTCCGACAGTCTGCTTTGATTTTTGTTTCAGGCAGCAAGGAATGAGATGGGTTCCATTTGTAGTTCTTCAGGTGGCTATCCCGTCTTTTCAGATGAGCATCAAAAAATCAGTTGCGCCAACTCTGTCTTCAGAGCCCAGCACTGACTTCTCTCGTCTCTTGTGAATTTACTGAAGTATACTCCGTCACCCATTAAGTAGGTGGCTACTCAGGGACACACCATTGACTTCTACACAGCTTCATAAAAGCTACCTAACTTAACTCACTGTGACAAATTATTTAGCCCTGCAGTCCTCTAGGTATTAGTAGGAGAGGCTGGATCACAGCTTGTGTTAAAGGTACAATGTACACACAGAATGGAAATTTCTCTTGATCACCGGCCCAAAGCAGAGCCCTGATTTGAGGTAAAGGAGCTGCCCTATACCCTGACTGCAATCACTGCCAAGCAGAACCAAAATCCTAAGCCAGGTTCTCTCTTCACAGAAGTACCAATGCTACATGAGCCTCCTCTGATGTACAACTTCTTGTCACACTGTAGCTGATACAGTGCAGTTCACTAAGGATTCTCTGTGGTTTTAAAAGAGATAGAAATTAACTCAGTTGCAGATACATAAAATTGAGAGGAAAACCTTTTTGAAGGTTTGTCTATCAGTCATCACCTTTTCTGTTTAAGAAAGAGGAATAATGTTAATACCAATAACATTGATAATATTGATACCAGTAGCATTAATGTAAAAAACTGGGGGTCAGCCCCAGCTTTGAACACGTTTGTGCTGTTCCCTACTCTGCCTGCACATAACCTTGAAAATACTTGCAGCACTTTGAGGAAGCATCCTTTTTTAAGATTAAGTTTCAAAGGACCTTCGGCTAACAACACTTTAACCTTTGGGTCTTGCTTGCGGCTATCATACAAATCCTTGGCGTTTCAAAACGCCAACGTTTCAGCACTTTCAAAATAGTCCTCCTGGCCCCACCGAAGCCTCTCGGTACGTTTCGCACCGGTAAAGCGCAGCCTTTAAGGACAAGCCGTTCGAGGAAGCCGCGGCTGCTCGGTGGAGCTGCGCTTCCCGCATCCTCCGGGGCTGTCAGTGACCGGGACGGTGCGGACCGGCTGGACGCGCGTCCCGGCGGAGAGGACACACCGCACCGCCGGGACGTGGCTGGGGCTGGGCGGGGGGCGCTGCCCGGCATGCAACGCACGGCTCACCTGCCGTCGAGACGTGGAACAGGATGCGGGGCCGGGCGGCGCGGATGGCCGCCGACAGCCCGCGCTCGCTGCCCGGGAGGACGCCGCGGCGCTCGGGCATCAGCCGCACCCGCAGCCGCCCGTCGCCGGCGCGGAGCCACCAGGCGAAGAGCTCGGTGAGGTTGAACTCCAGGTGCGCCCCGCCGGAGCCCGGCGGCGGCTCTCCGGAGCAGCCGTCCCGCACGCTGCCCTCGCCCACCTCCAGCACCAGCTGCTTGGCGCGCCGCAGCCGCCTCCCGCCCGCCGCGGAGGG